>NC_142649.1:103254848-103557878 GCF_055504915.1 Nelumbo nucifera
AGAGTCATCACATGCCTGCTTCCTATTCACTTCAGCTCACCTCCCACCTTGGCTTACCAATCAAGCACTTAATTTGCCCTCACTCCCAATTATGCTAACTTGACTATCTTGGATATCACTTCAAGGCCTCTGACGTTTTTGTGTTATAATAACAATTTAGATGGGCAAAACTGAAAAAAAAAATCACAACGGAGAACATCCCCTAAGATGATAGTTTTTAAACAAGAAATAAGTGTTGGAGCATAGATATTGCGTCACCACATGCACACAAAAGATATTATTAACTTTCATAAGTATTTATAAAATAAAGCAACTTGGTCAAGTTTCAATATGGCAACTTATCAAAAAAGAGCAGGAGGAAGCCAATCCAAAATGAATTAATGAATGAAACTATGGCTAGGAATGGTCGGGGGTGGGCTGGGGCAAATTTGGGGATCCCTATTCCCAGCAGGGATGGGGCTTGGATTTCCAGCCTGTTGGGGATAGGATCAGAGTACATGTATTCGGGGTTGGGGAGGGATATGCAAAATCGTATAACATATCTATTTAAAACAAAAAACATGCTTCTCAAACCAGAAATTCAATATCACATTGTTTTAAGAAGCAATGTGTTCAAATCTGTTTTTTTATTTTGTTATTTCTTTTCAAATTCTCAATAAGAAAACAATTCACATTGAAGATGGCTGTATTATAAGCTGTGAGACCAATCATACCCCCCGCATCGCCCATAAAATGCATATGATCCCCAACTTATGGCTGCCCGGGTTATCAACTTTACTTGCCAAAAACTAAATATATAAATAAAAGAACACTATCAAATTTGAGATGGGTTAGCTGAACTTGATGGCTGTATAATAAGCTGTGAGACCAATTATAACCCCCCTGCTTGACTCATAAAACGTATATGATCCACGACTTATGGCTGGTTGGGGTGTCATCATTAATCCTTCCCATAGGCTGTAACACAGTTATCAACTTTAACTTTTAAAAAAATGGGGCAAATTTTTTAAACTGCCCCTAAGGTTTGGGAAATTGTTTTAAAGTATTCTTACTGTTTCTAATAATTGACTAGCTCTGCCCTTATGTTTTTGACAATTGATTAGTTCTACCCTTACCGTTATCATACATTAATATTCCATCAAATTCCGTACACATGTGATACTATGTGATGTATAATTTTTAAAACTCAATTTTACCCTTCACTCTCTTTCTCTTTCTCTTTCTCTCTCTCCCCTTCTTCCCCTTTGTTCTCTCTCCCGTTTCATCACCGCAATTGTATAGAGTTCTACCTCTCAACGAGAACAAGCAACAATGGCAACAAGTTCACCATCGATCTCCTCTCACATTGTTTTTCTTTCTCAATTTTTCTAAAAAATCCACCACATTCCATTTGATGCATAGTGGCAGAAGAGCAGCAAACTTCCATCCCATCAAACCTAAAAGATCCTTGGTAGTGGGATCGCAATACACCGATTTCACTATTCCAATGGCGGTCTCCACCACACTAATGTGCTGCATTTCTGAAGCCACAACTTGACCACCTCCAGAGCTTTCTGAGCAGCTGAGAAGGCTTTGCTTGACACGCGCTATTCCTTCATTCCCATCTGAAATACCTCCACTTTCCCGATCTTCATCATTGCACAAGTAGCAGCAATCACCCTACAATAGATCACCATTGAGCCATTTTCTCTCCCCTAGTGCTTTCTTTTCCCCTCTCCTTCTTGGGAATGGCAACGGGGTGGGGATCATATTCCCCGTCCCTACCTCCAATTCTGAAATTAATCCCCATCCCCGTCTTTGATTCCCGCCAAGGATACAATTTATCCTCCATCCCTGATCCCCGATTGGATGGGTTCCCCGCAAGGACCCAAATCCCCTAATTTTTTTAGATACTAGATTTTTTTTGAAAAATAAATTTACTTAAAATAAATAAAATGTTTAAATAATAAATAATATTTCAAATATGTTTTGAAATATATATAATCGGGGTTGGGGCGGGGTGGGGACCTCAATCCCCATCCTTGACCCAATGGGGTTGAGGGAAATTGGGTCCCCATCCGGAATGGGGAAAATTGTCATTCCTACTCCCTCTATCCCTTTGCCATTGAAAACCACCCTGCGGCACCCCTGGTTTGCTTGTTACTTGCGTCCTCATAAGGCTGTTGTTCAGAGTTTCCATGGATCCAGAGCCCAACAGGTACTGTTGAACGAAGGAAAAGGTCTTATTCCGAGTTACCCCCAGTCCATGTTGGATATTCTAGGAAAATGCAACATTGCTACTGCTCATGGTCCACTACACAAGTCTATGAGAGGAGGCCTGCTTAGCCTC
Source organism: Nelumbo nucifera (assembly GCF_055504915.1). Classification (NCBI taxonomy): domain Eukaryota; kingdom Viridiplantae; phylum Streptophyta; class Magnoliopsida; order Proteales; family Nelumbonaceae; genus Nelumbo; species Nelumbo nucifera. Next base: position 103,257,178 of record NC_142649.1, read on the forward strand.
ATAAGCCCTATCATGATCGGAAAGCAACTTCTTCCAAAGATTGATAAGTTTATAAGATCCCACCTCAGTAACTGGGATCTGATATGAGGGCAAAACTTGAATATTAAATAACAAATGCATTCAAGATTTATAGGTTGCAGAAATTTTCTGAATCCGTTCCATACTACAGGAATATCATTTTCAGTTAATGTAGTAAAACAAAACCGGAACCATCCAGGTTCAATGCAGTGGCAGGATGATCCAGGAGTTGTATTGATCTTAGCTATATTCAACAACTTCTCCCATAGCTCAGCCTCCCCCTTCTCACTGTAAGAGCAGATTAACCCACTCATATCTACCCAACAATAGAAACCCCCTCTGCTCTTTGTTTACTTAATACCTAACTGATTCAACCCTTTTGTAAATTCCAAATACATTCTCCTTTCCCTATTGATCGCACGAAATTCCTTGATAAATCTATTATCTAAGAGCATAGATATTCAAAGACGCTGGGTGGGGGTTGAAATGGATGAGAATCCTGCTAATCTTTTAGCAGCAGCCAAAACATTCTCATTGTAAGTATAGATGACCCCCACCCTAAACCCGGGAAGACAAAGGTCTTTGGATAACCCATATATGATATGGACCCTGCTCCTGTCAAAATCCTCTGTTTCAAGAACATCAGCCACGCACTCCCCTGAGCCGGACAAGATTCCGATGCTGGAGTTGAGCCACCACCAGCAGCTGTGCTGCGATTCCGAACCTGAGCTCGAGAGATCATAACAAGGTATCAAAACAAGCTTCAGTGTATCTTTTAGCGTTAGACTACAACCTTTATCCGTTAACATCATCACCTTCGCTAGCCTGGATGTCGATAAACTGGTTGAACCACCAATTCTACGCTTGAAGAATTGAGCCTCTTCATCTTCAGTATTGTCAAAAGTTTTATTTTGAAAATTTAAAGAAGAATGATGGACAAAATTGTCTTTTTAATCCTTTCGTTAACAGATACCGAGGTAAAGAAGATTTAGTCAATTGTTAAAAACAGTAGAATTAATTTAAGACAATACTGAAACAGTAGGGTTTTCTACCCCATGTATTTTATAACACTATAACTGTTCATTGGACTGAGAAACCAATGATGATGCCCCATGTATTTTATAACTGGCATGGGGTGCCATCATTGAACAAGTCATTCCAAATGGAATTTGGGATCTCTACCCACAAAATGCATTCCAATCCTCTACCACTTTCATCTAACGCTGCACATCTCATCATGAGACGGAAACTCATCATAAAAGTGGGATCACTATGAATGAGATGTGCAGTATACATATTGGTAGGATGTTGGAATGTATTTTGTTAGTAGCTGATCTGAGCTTTTCCAAATGAGCTTTCATCCACAAAATCTTCCCACTTCCTTACCCATGCAACACTATAAGTACAGATTGGGAATATTTTCCCAAGGTGGGTAGGGATGTAGAAAGAATTTGTGGGTATTTGATTGCAAGTGATCAAATTCAGCTAAATCAGTAGGTGGGGGGTGTTATCATTATTCCCACAGCCATCAAGTTTAATTAATGCCTTCTCATGTCTGTGTGTAGTATATCTGAAACTCCGACTTAGGGGTGATCATGAAAAACCAAAATACTGCACTGAATCAATGAGATTGAACTGAAAATTTCATTTAACCAAATTGATCGATTTAGTATTTTAAAAAAATCGAAAGTATCAGTTTGGTTTTGGTTAACCAATATAAAAATTTATGGTTAACTAAATTGACTGTTATATATTTATATATATCATAAATATTATATCAATGAATATATATGTATTATATAAATATATATTTATAATATATAATATATTATTTATTATTTATAATATAATATTATATATATTTTTAGTTATTTATTTATTTATAATATATTATAAAAATAAAAAAGCCGAAAAACCAATGAACTGAACTGAACCAGTTAGTCGACTGGCTTCTTTTCGGTTACCGGTTTTTCAAATATGGATACTACCGGTTCGATTAACCGAAACCGAACCGTGAGCACCCCTGTCAACGATTCAATTGATGATAGTCTCATACTCTCATGCTAGAAGAATCAAGTGATCTGGTTGGTTTGGGTCCTTGGGATTAAAAATCCGGATCACTGACAGCTTCAACGAGACTCATCATCATTGAAATAAGGAACCGCAAGTGTGAAATCAGACCGGAATCTGGCATTTTGCACTCCGGGGTTTAGCTATGATATCGCAGTTCTTTGTGCTCTCGCAGAGAGGCGACAACATCGTCTTCCGCGACTGTAAGCCCTCTCTCTCTCTCTCTCTCTCTCTCTCTCTCTCATCTTCTTTATAAATTTGGGGTTCAAGTCCCTTGCTCTTCGCACTCAATTTCGGATTCCTTAACCATTTGGCTTTGACTGCAACATGATTCTGCGAATCGCTTTTTTTTTTTTTTTTTTTTTTTTTTTACTTTGGAACCTTGTAAAACAATTCTTGAAATAGTTCCAAGATCTCAGGGAGACTTGGTCCTGCATGATGAAACATAAGCAACAATCTGAGTACTACATCTTGATTTCAGTTGCTTCCTTCGCTGTGTTTATACGAATCAATTATCTCAGAACATAAATACCTTCTTTAGCCACAATCCAAGTAAATTCTGTATCTTCTTGATCGTGACCAGCGTTGAAACTTTAACTACAAAGGAAATACCATAGATAGCTAAAACGTTCAGTAAGGTATTACGCCAAGTACTCCCAAAAGAACAGGATCTCCTTTGCTGCCAGGACTCTAAATCAAGGGTTTTATTTACATATTTTTTTGGGGGTGGGTGGGGAACGAACTAAGGAGCTAATTGGTTCTGCATAAAAATAACCAGTTAATTCTTCCAAGTTCTGAACTTCATCCCCAGTGCAAAATTTGTACCACTTGTCCAAAATCAGCGCTCCTGTAACAATGCTACTCTAGAATCATTAATAGTCTTGCGACCTAACAGAAGCGTTCAGTAATAGTTATTTGAAGCTGAAACGAGATTGACCTTTCCACCAAGTAATAACTATACTTGGTGATCTCAGCATCTCTTCAGAACAGCAGAACCACCTTTTTTTGAGAATTTAGTCCTTTTTTCTTTTTTTTTTTTTTAAATCTTTATGATATGAGAAGCCATACGATCTATCAAGGGCGTTATGATTATAAACATTAATTTTGTTTTCTATATTTCTTGTTAAACCCGACTAGATACAAAAAAACTGATAATAAGTGGGTTTCTTAAAGGGCATTCTCTACAAATAATCATAGAACACTCCTTGTAGAATGGTGAGGAGATATTACTTCTACAATGCTATTGTCAGTACTCACACATTTGAAGCAATCTTTGATCTAATTATTGTTAAGTGCACTGGATATTCACTGTTGATGACTTTGGGAGCAACTTTGATCTCTGCCCATTTATTAATCATAGATTATCTATGGATCCTTGAGACTCAAAGCTTTACTTCAGTGATTATCTGATGGAAAATCCTTCTCCAGGATATTACTATTATACTTTATCCCTGTTAAATGTGCTTATACTTTTGTTCTCCTTCTTGGAATTGGTTGTGGTGGAGGGATATTGACTTCGTAGTCCATAGACTTACTAGAAGCTGAGTTATGAAGAATGAGCTACTTCTTTTGGGGTGGGGGTGGAGGGTTGGGGTTCTATTGCCATGCTAGTATGTTTTGCATATTTTGAGTCTGTAACGTTTTCTTGACACACCTTAAAGGGTGATAATAGCTTGGTTCCCCATTTTCTGTGTCCTTTTTTGTATTGGGATCAGAGTTTCTTTTATATTCTTTTAGCCCTTCACATTTTTATATTTTAATTAGTGATGAAAAAAGATTCATCCAAACATGAAGGAGAAGATACAAAATCTTTCACTCCCTACAAGGCTACAATGGAAGGGGTTATGTGTGGGGAGGGGGAGGGGATTGGTATGTACAAAATGTGTCCAACATACAAATTACACTGGCAGAGATTGTCGTCATCCAAGCTTTGTCCCAACCATATGGGGTTGGCTACATGAATCCTGTTCCACCATTCCATTCTATTCTGGTGCCATATCCATTCATTCCATTGTTAAATTGTGGGCCCTTAAAATCAATCTCACTACTTGAACTCACGTCTTATTTGGCCTGCTCCTAGCTCTTCTAGCTCCTTCAACTTGTAATAGATTACTTCTTCTTATTGGTGCTGTAGATGGTCTTCTATACACTAGTTACCATTACCATTTTTTCCTGAAAAAAGATAAAGTATATTCATTAACTATTAACAAAACATTACAAAAGGTGCTGTATGTTTGCTGACATACAGCAGTAGAAGAGAAGAGAAGAGAAGAGAAGAGACGAGAAGAAGTTTGAGAATGGGCAGCAATGTGTTCATAGCCGGCCCTAGAAGCTATTATATATATATTCACAGTAAGATGTTACATGAATAGATAAGAATGCCCCTGATTAGTGATGGGACACCTAGGCATAATAAAATAAAATAAAACAGGTTTAGGCCCAATAACTAAAGGCTCATAACAGACTAAAGAACTTAAACATAAAAGATAAAATAAGCCCACCAACACTTAACCACTCAAACCAACACTCCCCCTCAAGCTAAGCATGGATGTTAGTCACGTTTAACTTGCCAAGTAAGCCTAAGAACTTCACTGAAGATAGTCCTTTTGTCAAAACATTAGCAACATAGGGAATGCAAAGTTCACCCGAGACAATTCTCTCTCTTACAAAGTATCGGTCAATCTCAATATGCTTAGTCCTATCATGTTGTATTGGGTTATTTGCAATGTTGATGACAGTCTTGTTGTCACAATACATCTTGAGAGGACCATCAACTTTCATCCCGAGCTCACCAAGGGGGGTCCTAAGCCACAATAGTTCTGCAATACCATGTGCCATAGCCTGATATTCAGCTTCTGCACTTGATCTTGCAACTACATTTTGCTTTTTACTTCGCCAAGTAACCAAATCCCCTCCAACAAATGTACAATATCCGGAAGTAGACTTCCTATCTCCAATTGATCCAGCCCAATCTGCATCAGTATATGCCTCAATTTCAATTTTATTGTGCTTTTTGAACAAAATTCCTTTCCTTGGACATGTCTTCAAATACTTGAGGATGATCTTTTCAACTGCTTTCATATGAGGAATCTTTGGAGAGCGCATGAATTGGCTGACAACATGCACTGCATAAGCTATACCAGGTCGGGTAAAAGATAGATATATCAATTTTCCCACCAGCTTTTGGTATATTTCTTTATTAGGGTAGTCCTCTCCAACTGATTCCTAGAGACAATGATTCTGCTCTATTGGAGTATCTGCTAGTCTACACCCCATCATACCTGTCTCCTCTAGAAGATCAAGGACATACTTCCTTTGACATATATAAATGCCCTCTTGTGACTTTGCAACTTCAATTCCAAGGAAGTATCTCAAATGCCCTAAATCTTTGATCTCAAATTCAGATGCCAAGAACTCCTTCAGTCTTTTTATCTCTTTCAGATCATTCCCTGTAATCACCATATCATCCACATATACTATAAATGCTGTAAGCCTGCTATCCTATTTTCTTATGAACATATGATCTGCACCACTTTGACTGTATCCTACTTTCTTCATGGCCCCACAAAGCCTTTCAAACCAAGCTCGAGGGGATTGCTTAAGTCCATATAATGCTTTCTTTAGCCTACATACCTTCCCAAGAAAATCATAACCAGGTGGAGGATTTATGAATACCTCCTCATGTAGATCACCATTCAGGAAAGCATTCTTCACATCCAACTGATGTAACTCCCATGAAAAATTTGCAACTAATGACAATAGAACCCGAATTGTGTTAAACTTTGCAACTAGAGCAAAAGTCTCCTTGTAGTTAGTCCCTTTCTTCTGAATAAATCCTTTTTCCAGTGGCCTGGCCTTATATCTTTCAATCGACCCATCCTCCTTGTGCTTCACAGTGAACACCCACTTACATCCCACAGTGCTCTTCCCTTCTGGTAGATCAACTAACTCCCAGTCCTAGCCTTCATTAAGGCTTTCATTTCCTCATTCATAGCCTCTCTCCATCTTGGGTCAGACACTGCCTTTGAGTACCTAGCAGGAAAATAAATAGAGGAAAGGGTAGTCACAAAGGAATAATAACAAGGAGATAAACATGAATAAGAAACACATTCAGCAATGGGGTGTCGAGTAGTATAAGAACGGGTAGGCTTACGAAAAGCAATGGGAAGATTCAAATTAGAAGTTTGAGTGATAGGATTACCTGGAACCATTGAGACAGATTGATCCGAGTCTGATTGGTTGTTGCCATAAGTTGGAGGATCTTTTTTCCTTTTTTTGTAGGGAATTCTCATATCTTTCTGTTGTCTTTTAGTTTTATCAGTCACAACCTCAACATCAGGAGCCGTAACAGGTTTAGTGAGAGTTCCACTAGATTTACCTGGGCAATCAGGAACAGTAATAGGTTCAGTGGGAGTCTCACTAGATTCACCTGGGCTGCTAAAACTAGGAGGATCAGGAGGAGAAGATTGAAGGCTCGAGGCTGAAAGAGGCATAAAGAAGGAGGGAGAAGAAGAATCCTCTTCCATCCTACTAGTCTCCCCCTGAAGAGGATTCTTGGAAGATTGAAAATAGGACTGGGACTCGAAAAACACATCCTTGGTGACATATTTTTTCTTGGTAACTGGATCATAGTACTTATAACCTTTGTGTGTGAGAGTACCCTAGAAAGATCCCTTTTGTAGCCCTAGGATCCAACTTAGTCTTCTTAGGATCCTTGACATGAACAAAACACACACAGCCAAAGACTCTAGGAGGAAGAGGGAAATCTAGAAGGTTAGGACAAATGATAGAGAAAGGAGTTCTCGTACCCAACACCCTAGATGGCATTTGATTTATCAGATACGATGCTATAAGGACTGCTTGAGACCAGTGTTATTGATTAAAAAAAAAAGGACTGCTTGAGACCAATAGTGCTTGGGAACCTTGTGCTAAAATAGTAAGGCTGGATCTGTCTCCAATAAATGTCTATTTTTGCGCTTAACAACCCCATTCTGTTGAGGGGTACTAGCACAAGATGACTGATGTAAGATGCCTGCATCCTCCAATAACAGATTCAAAGAACTTTCAAAATATTCAATAGCATTATCTGAATGGAATTGCTTAATTTCTTGCCAAACTGAGTTTCAATCATTTTACAAAATGCCATGGTTATCCATGGTACTTCATCATGCCCTTTTAACAAGTAGATCCATGTGCATCGTGAATAGTGATTAATAAAGCGGATAAAGTAACGGAATCCATTTATAGAAATAAGAGGTGAAGGGCCCCATACATTAGAATGAACTAAATCAAAAGGAACTTGAATTTCATTACTAGAAATTGGATAAAGAGTTCTACATTGTTTTGTCAACTAACACACTTCACAAACTAAACTCTGTCTCGAAACACACTTGAACAACTCAAGAAACAATCATTGCATTGAAGAAAAAGGTAAATGACCTAGTCTAGCATGCCACAAATGTAACCTAGCTACTGACTCCTCATTATCACGACCACTAAAAGTAAATGATTGTAAGGCTGAACTGATGTTTGCATCAAAATAATAGAGACTTCCAGACTCATGACCGCTCCCAATCGTTCTCTTCGTCAATCTTTCCCGAAATACACAATGAGTAGGAAAGAATGTTATGCTATAGTTTAAATTTTTGGTAAGCTTAGAAACAGATAAGAGGTTGGAAGCAAGATTGGGAATATGTAGAACAGAATTAAGAGAGAGAGATCATTGCTTAGGTTAACCTCCCCTTTCCTAGAGATGGTGGAGAGGGAACCATCAACAACTCTTCATCTTATCTTGGCCAAACATCAAATGATTATAAGAAAATAAAGAAGACATGTGTGTCATGTGGTCAGTAGCACCGGAATCAATAATCCAAGAATTAGACACCATAGGACTAATCACACTATGAGTAGAGACAATACCTAATTTGGCAAGAGAGGTGGAAGCAAGGAGCCATGGATTCTTGTCTTAGACGAGCCATGGCTCGGCTAAGGATTTCTACCTCATCAATTATGAAATCAAAGGACCCTGATGCGCGAGAATAGTGGTCTGTCCCATTGGAGGAACTGCAATTGTAGGTGTGTTCTTTGGGCTTTCACCATTGTTACTTATGACAACATTTCCACTTGCTGTTTGACTCTTTTGAGGCGTCCTATCTTTCCTTAATGCAGCTGGTTTCAGGTGAGGATAAACCAACAAGTCTCTTTCAAATGTCTGTCACCTCCACAATGAGAGCGCTTGAAATGCCTCTTGTTTGAATGCTTGCCCCCCATTTGGGTTGAAGAAATCAAGGCTGAATGCTCAACAGGAGATACTTGGATGCCAACTTGCATCTCTTTCCTTCTAACCTCTTCATTCCTTACAAGATAATAAACATAATGCATAGTTTTCAAGGCTCCAAGGCAAGGCTAGGCGACAGGGGGGCGCCTTGTCACCTAGTCGCCTAGGCGGTGGTTTTTTTAAGTAAAACTATATATCCTACGGTAGTTCCCTAGGTTCCATAGCCATCTTTCTTTAATAACTATTCATAATTTTCATACGAGAAGTATAAATTTCATGTTTAAGTCTAGAAAATCAACATTTTATGAGAAGAAAAAGAACAAAGGAAAGAAAATTCAAAAAATATAGTGGCTGAACCCCTACTTTTGTATAGGAAAGAAGAAAAGAAAAGGTGGAAGAAGAAGATGTATTGATTAGAAAAACTTTTAAGTTCTTCCCTTGCTTATTGGTTCAGGTTTTGAAATTATTGAGGGTTCAATCAAGGATCAAAATTTTGATATGATACGCCCCGTATCGGGTGTATTGTATTGTATCTTTGGGGTCTCGATACTTGTTTACAGGTGTTTTTGGGGATTCATTTTTTTAAATATATATATATATTTAAAAATGAAATTTAAAACCAAAGAAACAAAAAAATAGGGGGAGTATCGTTATAAGTACCGATACACCTCTGCCAATACACAATGTATCGATACTTTGAACCATGGGTTCAATACAACAGTTAGCAATGTTTGCGTTGATTAAACCCTAACAAAATAAGAAAATAATAAAAGAAAATTAGTATATAAACACATAAAATGAATATTCTAGTTTAATAATGTCTATTTTATAATTATTAAGTCAAAAATTAAAAATATAAAAGTATTTTATAATCTAGTGCACAAAACTGCTTGGCGACTGGGCGAGGCGAGCCTCCAAGGGTGCCTTGTCGCCTAGGCATCACCTTGACAACTATGACATGATGTAAATCTAGAAGTTCATCCCTTCCCAAAATTTGGGATCTTATGCTCTCATACATCAGGTTTAGGCCAACCAAGAACTTAAAAGCTCTGCCTTCTTCAATTTGTTTATCATGCCTTTCCTTATCTCTTGTATTTTCCCAATCAAGTACAAGGTGGTGGTCTAGTTCTTCCCATACTCCTTCTAAAGTTGCAAAGGAAGTTGTAACAAACATATCCCCTTGTCTCAATGCAACAATATCTTGGGTTAGCCTATATATTCTTGCATTGTTTTTCCGCTGTCCATAGGTTTTAGACACTTTCTCCCAAATCTTAGAGGCTGTAGGGAAGTGCTGAACAGTCCTAGTTACTCTCGTAGTCATTGAGGCAAGCAGACAAGACATAATAGTAGCATTCTCCTTACGCCAAGTTGAGTAACCAACATCATCCTCTTTAGGTTCTTGCTTCTCTCCATCTATATAACCCATAAGTTCCGAGGAAGTAATGAAAAGCTTGGTTAAAACAGACAATTTTCTGAAGTTGTATTCATCTAATAACACATTGGTGATTTGCAAGCTATGCAGATTTGGGTTTTCCTCTTACAGTAACCACAACTGTAATCTCAACGAGGGGAAAAAGATTTCAGACTTACCGGAGCTGTTAATAGGTTGGAAACACTCTCTGTAATTGGACTGAAGCACTCTCTGTAACCAGTTCTGGGCTGAGAGCAGCTTTTATGGTCAAAAAACACCACTTCTAGAAGTCAAACCTGGGCTGTGACCACCCCTTGCGATCTGTTCCTAGCTCCCAAACAATAACTAGGACTGTCCACTCAGTCCTTCTTCCTAGATCTGTTTTACACAGATCTCTCTAGTATCCGAATGGCTACTAACTGCTGCAGAACCACTAGTAGGGCATAAACTGCTTGGAAAAACCTCTCCTTGGGCCCTACACCAAAGAGAAATCCTAGACATAGACCTTTCTGTTGTCCATGATCAGTCCTAGGGCTTCTTTACAGTAGCAGAGATAAGAGAAAAAGGAAGAAAATAAGAGAGAAGAGGGAAGAAGAAAGGAACTAGCTTTAATCAGTCAGGCCGAATGGAGCTCTGATACCATGTTTGCTGAAATACAGCAGTAGAAGAGAAAGAAGAAGAGAAGACGAGAAGAGAAGAAATTTGAGAATGGGTGGCAATGTGTTCTCAGCTGGCCCTAGAAGCTATTATATATATATATTCACAATAAGATGTTACATGAATAGAATAGAATGCCCCTGATTAGTGATGGGACACCTAGGCATAATAAAATAAAATAAAACAGGTTTAGGCTCAATAGCTAAAGGCCCATAGCGTACTAATAAAAGATAAAATAAGCCCACCAACACTTAACCACTCAAACCAACACTGTATTACATGAAACAAACAAGTATTCCTCTGTTCCTATCTGTATTGATCTATGAGCAAGCTTTCAACAGCCAAAACTGAGGTATGTGATGCTCAAAAAAATCTTTATGAGCCTTGTTCCAAGATAATATAATTCCTCTTCATCACAAGACTGATTTTGAAATATTTGGGAGTGCCTTCCCAAACGTTCCATGTCACTGCAGCTGGGATGCAATTCCAAACCACCTTACACTACCTAGACAGACCTTTTGTTTTCCAACAAGTTAGCAGTGACTTCAGGTTCTCTGGAAAACAGCCACCTTACCATTACCATCTTAATCTACTTTCCCTCAATTTCCCACCTATCGGAGACACTCATAGGTTCCTTTGAATAAGTTCATTTCTAATGATATCCTTTCTGGTTACTTATCAATATACATACATACATACTAGTTTTCCCACTCATCTAATGGGATGTTTGTTCTATATACAAGAGTTCTAGTCTCCTTAATATGATGTCTTAATTTCCAGGGTCACTGAAACCATAATTGATCTCTTGTTTAATATATGTTTTAGTGGTTATTGATAGAAAATTGTATTGCATAGTTTTGTGGGATAATTGTTTTGCACTGTTTCAGATTTTAATATATCCCAACTATAAGATATTGTAGAGAGAATGGGATGAATGGCCCATAGGTTGTTTTATTTGTCTTGGGCCTCAAAATGGGCCTTTCTTATGTTATGTTTACTTAGTTAATTGTCTAGTTAAGGGCTTCTCTATAAATATTGTAAATTATGTTTAATGAAAAGTGATTAGGGGGTAAGAGAGGATTCATTCGAAAATCCTTCTCTAAACCCTATTTACCGCCATCTCCTTCTTCTCTTCTCTCGCTTCTCTTTTCTGCTGTTCTCTATCACTTTTTTGCACTATTTTAATCAATCCGTTTATTTCAGAAGGTTGTTTTTTTCTTCTTGGCATAGTTGTCAAGGTGACGCCTAGGCGGGTGCCTAGGTGACGAGGCGCCCTTTGAGGCTCGCCTCGCCTAATCGCCTAACAGTTTTCTATTTCCTACTATAAAATACTTTTTTATTCATTCTTTTTTGAGATTATAATTATAAAATAGGCATTATTAAACTAAAATAATCATTTTGTGTGTTTATATACTAATTTCTTTTTATTATTTTCTTATTTTCTTATTTATTAGGGTTTAATCAACACAAACATTGCTAAATGCTGTATTGAACCTGTTAGAATGTTGAATGATGTCTCTTTATATGAGTGTTCGGCTGATAAGATTTCTTATTAGCCCATACTTAAGTTCAAGCTAACCTGTAACTGGGCCTGTGTTAATGGGCCTAAGCCTGTTTAATGTTTTAAGTTATTGGGTGTCCCATCACTAATCAGGGGCATTCCAGTAATTACTTGTATCTTGTACTACATTCAAATATAAATAATAACATGGTCGACTGGCTAGGTCAGTTCGACATTCCAGCATCTCTTCTTCTTCTTCTCCTTTCTGCTACTTCGGCTACAGTAGTTTAACTTTCATGGTATCAGAGCATTAGCTTCTTCATGGTTTCAGCCGGCGCACACTCTCTTCTCTTGCTGTCTTTTCATCTCTCTCTTCCTTTTCTGGGTTGCTGCAGTGAAGACCTAGGGGTGTAAGGGAGTAAAGCAAGTTCGAACCTAGGGTTTCTCTTGGTTGTAGGACCCAAGGGAAGTAAGACCCAGAAATAGATGTCCTACTAGGTTATTTCCAGCAAATAGTAGCTATTTGGCTACTAAGAGAGGTCTGTATAGGACAGACCTAGTTGATGACTGATTTTAGCAGTCCTAGCACTAGCCGAAAGGGGGAGAGCTTCTTCTACAGTTGCAGCTTCGGTGCTCCAGCAAGACTCACACAGACTTAGCTTCTTCTACAGAGACCACTGTTTACTTGCTACTGTTGCAGCCTCGAATTGTTCACTTGCTACTGTTGCAGCCTCGAACTGTTCACTTGTTACTGTACCCGAACTGTTGCAGTTTCGGTTCAGCCCAAGTGAAGTCTATCTAGTGTTCTACCAGCACTGTGAACACTTCTACCAGCATAGCAATGTGGTAAACAGCTCCAAGTTCAGGTTGGTCATCAGTCCGAAACCCCTCACCACTTCTGTGAGATTACCTAGGGAGCTGCCAGCTCCGGATTGTTTAGAACTGTGAACCCTAGTTGAGGACTGATGTCAGCAGTCCTAGTATTGGCCGCAAGGAGGGGCACTCTCTTTACAGTTGCAGTACTCGAAGTTCAAGTGGAGTCTGCATAGCGCAATAGTTGAGAATCCTTTGCTTCAGGTCGGTTACCAGCCCAGAACTCCTTGCTTGCTGCTGTAACTGAACTGTTTCAGAACTGTGGCAGTCTCGGCAAGTTTGAAACTGTGTCGAGTGCTGGCAGAACCTGCTGTGATCATTTCGGCTAATCAGAATCTGCTCCAGAACTGGTTCAGAACCTTCAGAACTGCTTCAGCTAGTCTAAATCAGTGTCACCTATACAGTGGCTGCAGTCAAGATGTCTTCAATACCCAGAGAAGTTTCTTCTAGAGATAACAGGCCTGGGGCAAGTGGGAATCTTGTCACCAGCAACAATGATGACAACTCACAAAATACACCAACAGTGTCTTCTTCTCCTATGGGACAGGTTGCTGATTCCTCTGGAACTGGTACTTTGGGCTTCACTGCTAGTGAGGTAGAGGTCCTTAGCAGGGCATTAGCCCGTCTAAGGAATAATTCTTTTGCTTCTACATCTCTTGCCAGATCAGGTACAGCCTCTGCCTTCAGTGCCACTGGCTCTACTAACTCTACTTCTTGGGTTATTGATTCCGGTGTTACTGACCACATGACACATATGTCTTCCCTATTCTCTTCATATCATTTGTTGTCTGGTCAGGATAAGATGAGAGTTGCTGACGGGTCTTTCTCCACTATCTTTGGAAAGGGAGTGGTTGACCTAAGCAAGGACCTCTCTCTTAAATCAGTTTTACATGTTCCCAGTCTTACCTCAAATTTTTTGTCTGTTTCAAAACTTACCAAAAATTTGAACTGTAGTATAACCTTTTTTCCTACTCATTGGTCTTCCAGGACAGATTGACAAGGAGAACGATTGGGTGCGGTCATGAGTATGGAGGCCTCTACTATCTTGATGCAGACATCGGTTCAGCCTTACAAGCATCTGCTGCCAGTAGTCCAGAGAGTGTGGAGTCAATAGCTAAGCTGCATCTTTGGCATGCTAGGCTAGGTCATGTGTCTTTCTCTTCATTAGAAATGTTGTTTCCCGAATTGTTTAAGGGCATTCCAAGTCAGAGTCTAACCTGTGAAGTATGCCAAATGTCAAAACAATGTAGAACTGTGTATCCAATTTCCAGTAATGAAATTTGTGCTCCTTTTGATTTGGTTCATTCTGATGTCTGGGGCCCTTCACCCATTGTTTCCTTTGATGGCTTCTGGTACCTTATCAGTTTTATTGACCACTACTCTCGTTGCACATGGATCTACCTGTTAAAAGGACGGGATGAAGTACCACGGATAACCATGGCATTTTGCAAGATGATTGAAACGCAGTTTGATAAGAAGATTAAGCAATTCAGGTCAGACAATGCTGCTGAATACTTTGAAAAATCCTTGAACTTATTCATGGAAGATGCTGGCATACTACATCAGTCATCCTGTGCTAATACTCCTCAGCAGAATGGGGTTGCTGAGCGCAAGAATAGACATCTTTTGGAGACAGCTCGAGCCTTACTATTCCAGCACAAAGTCCCCAAGCAATACTGGTCTCAAGCTGTACTTTCTGCATCATATCTGATAAACCGGATGCCATCTAAGGTGTTGGGTATGAAAACCCCTTTCTCTGTTTTGTGCCTCACTCTTCCAGACTTTCCCCTTTCTCCTCGGGTCTTTGGCTGTATATGTTTCATACATGTGAAGGATCCAAAGAAGACCAAGCTGGATCCTAAGGCTACAAAGGGAATATTCTTGGGGTACTCTCCTACACAAAAGGGTTACAAGTGTTATGACCCTGTCTCCAAGAGAAAGTATGTCACCAGAGATGTGGTCTTCTTTGAGTCTCAACCCTATTTTCAGTCTTTTCAGAATCCTCTTCAGGGGGAGACTAGTGGGTTGGAAGAGGATTCTCATTCTCCCTCCTTTTTTGTTCCCCTATCTGCCTCGGGTCTTCCATCCTCTCTTCCTACTCCTTGTTGTGGCATTCCGGGTCAACTCAGTGAGGCTCCTACTGTGTCGGTTACCTCTCCTGATGCTACAGATGTTTCTGAAGGCTCCAGTAGGCAACAAAAAGAGATACTTACATACAACAGAAGAAAAATGGGCCCTCAACCTCATGACAGCAACCAGTTGGACTCGGATCAATCTGTCTCTACAATCCAAGGTAATTTCAACTCTCATACTTCTGATTTGGATCTTCCTATTGCTCTCCGTAAGCCTATCCGCTCTTGCACCACCCGACACCCCATTGCTGATTTTGTTTCTTACTCACATTTATCTCCTGCCTATCACTCCTTTGTGTCTGCTCTTTTCTCTGTGCGTGTTCCTTCTAGGTACTCAGAGGCTGTGTCTGATCCAAGGTGGAAAGAAGCTATGAATGAAGAGATGAAAGCCCTAATGAAAGCAAGAACTTGGGAATTAGTGGATCTGCCAGAGGGGAAGACCACTGTTGGGTGCAAGTGGGTGTTTACTGTAAAGCACAGGGAGGACGGGTCCATTGAAAAGTACAAGGCCAGACTTGTGGCAAAGGGGTTTACTCAGAAAGAAGGGATTGACTACAAAGAAACCTTTGCCCCAGTAGCAAAGCTCAACACAATTCGGGTTCTATTGTCACTAGCAGCAAATTTTTCATGGGAACTTCATCAGCTGGATGTGAAGAATGCCTTCTTAAATGGTGACCTTCATGAAGAGGTATTTGTGGAACCTCCACCAGGCTATGACTTTGACAAAAAGGTGTGCAAACTGAGGAAAGCATTATATGGGTTGAAGCAATCTCCTCGTGCATAGTTTGAGAGGCTCTGTGGGGCCATGAAGAAAGTGGGGTACACTCAGAGTGGTGTAGACTATACCTTGTTCATAAGGAGACAGGATAGCAAACTTATTGCACTCATTGTTTATGTGGATGCTATGGTAATTACCGGGAATGACTTGGAAGAGATAAAAAGACTGAAGGAGTTTCTAGCTTCTGAATTTGAGATCAAAGACTTGGGTCATTTGAGATATTTTCTTGGGATTGAAGTTCTCAGGTCAAGAGAGGGAATCTACATATGTCAGCGGAAGTATGTTCTTGACCTCTTAGAGGAAACATGCATGATGGGGTGCAGGCCAGCAGATACTCCAATAGAACAGAATCATGGCCTGTAGGAATCAGTAGGGGAGGACTACTGTGATAGAGAGAGATACCAAAATTGGTAGGGAAGCTGATATACTTATCCCTCACTCGGCTAGATATTGCTTATGTTGTGCATGTTGTCAGTCAATTTATGCATTCTCCAAAGATCCCTCATATGAAAGCAGTTGAAAGGATTCTCAGGTACTTGAAGACTTGCCCAGGAAAGGGAATTATCTTCAGGAAAAACAATAGAATTGAAATTGAAGCTTATACTGATGCAGATTGGGCTGGTTGCCTATTTGGTGTAAAAGACCATAAAAACTAGGATCCTTTGATTCTTTTCTTTAAACTTTTCCAAAAAAATTCCTTGTCTAGTTGTCTTACAATACTTGCCATTAATGTCATTCCTAACTAGAAGACTAGAAATTAAGTTAGGTTGTAACTAGGATAGAGACAACTTAGTTAAGTAGGAACTAAGTAGGTTGTAAATACTAACTAGGAACTAATTACTAACTACTAAGTCGGTTCGGTTCGGGTCGGTTTCGGTTTTCACATATGAAAACCGAAACCGACCCGAACCATCAGTTTATGATTTTTTACAACCCGAAACCGACCGGTGCTGAAGAAAACCTAGCCGATTCGGGTTGGTCGGTCCGGGTTGGTCGATTTGGTCGGGTTGGGTCTTCTTATGAACAGCCCTACCAGAACTATTTAAGGTAATTAATGTGTCCAGTCTTCATTGTGAGTTCTGTGAGTTGTCAAAACATTGTAGAAGTAGTTACCCTTTGAGTAATACAAGATCATCTTCTCCATTCCATATTGTGCACTCTGATGTGTGGGGGCCATACCACTTACCCTCTATGGGTGGCTATAAATATTTTATCTTGTTTATTGATGATTTTTCATGATATACTTGGCTATTTTTGATGAAATCCCATGATGAAGTTCCTAGACTTGTGAGACAGTTCCATGAATTTGTTCTTACCCAATTTGATATTAGAATCGAAATTTTCAGATCTGACAATGCAAAAGAATACTTTAAGAAGAACCTAACCTGTTATGTCATTGATTTGAGGGTTATTCACCAGAGTTCTTGTGCTAGAACTCCAAAACAGAATGGAGTTGCTAAGAGAAAAAACCGACACATTATTGAAGTTGCAAGGAGTATCCTGTTTACCTCACATGTTCTTATAAGATTTTGGGGGGATGTTGTTCTCACTGCAACCTACCTAATTAACCGTATGCTATCCAGAGTGTTGGGTTTTAAGTCTCCTTCGCCCCGGTAAGGACCTTTTTCCTATTCCACTTCGTGTCTTTGACTGTACTTGTTATGTACACATTCCAAGTACCTAGAGACATAAACTTGAACCAAAGGCCCAGAAGTGCATATTCCTTGGTTATGCCTCAACATAGAAGGGTTATTGCTATTTTGATCCAAAATCTAGAACTTGTTATGTTTCAATGGATGTGACCTTTGATGAGTCCACTCCTTTCTATGATCCTTCTCTGGGGAAGCATTGTTCAAAGGGGGAGAATTTGTTACAGTTGTTTGCTCTCCCCCTTCCTGTCCCTGTTGAGTCTTCTTTTGAGCCTTCTTCTATTCCCAATGAGTTAAGGGAGGAACAATCATCTCATGTTCCTTCCAATATTCCTATTCCTCCATTACCTCCTCGTCCTCTCTTTAGTCCTAGGTTGTACCAGCGGCGAACTAGGAGTAGCCTCCTGCACTTCCAGTTACCAAAGAGACAACAGGTACTGATACAGTCCCTTTGGAGCCCTCCTTCCCAGATCTTTGATGTCCTAATTGCTATTAGGAAAGGAAAAAGGAAGTGTACTGCACCTTGCATTTCCAAACACCTTCCTTATGGTTTGCTTCATCCTTCATATTATGCCTATCTTTCTTCTGTTGCTTCTAACCCTATACCCAGGTCAGTGTCAGAAGCTCTTACTGTTCCAGAATTGAGGGATGCTATGAGAACTGAAATTGATGCCCTGCATAAGAATGACACATGGGAAGTGGTTGATTTTCCTGAAGGGAAGGAACTAGTGGGCTATAAGTGGGTTTGCACCATCAAATACCATGTTGATGGCACCATTGAAAGGTACAAAGCTAGGCTGGTTGCAAAAGGTTATTCACAGACATATGAGATTGACTATCTGGAAACCTTTGCTCCTATTGCAAAAATGGCATTTGTGTGGGTTCTACTATCTTTGGCTGCTCATTCTGATTGGCCACTTTATCAGTTGGATGTGAAAAATGCATTCCTAAATAGAGAATTGCATGAGGAGGTCTATATGTCTCTTCCACCGGGGATGTATGACACAGATATGGAGGGAAAGGTGCGCAAGTTGAAGAAGTCTCTTTGTGGACTTAAACCGTCACCTAGGGCATGGTTTGAAAGGTTTAGGGCTGCTCTTGTTAATTTTGGCTATATACAGACTCAGTCTGATCATACCCTCTTTGTGAAGAGGAGAGGCTCTTTGGTGGTATATCTTATTGTCTATGTTGATGATATAGTCGTGACTGGTACTGATGTAGCAGGGATTAATGATCTTAAATCTCTCCTTCATACAGAGTTTGAGATTAAAGATCTAGGGGAATTGAGGTACTTCCCTGGCATAGAAGTGGCTCGGTCTAAGGATGGGATCTTTATCTCTCAATGAAAATATGTGCTTGATTTGCTCACTGAAACAAGCAAGATGGGTGCAAGACTAGTGGCTACTCCTATTGATACGAGTCACAAACTTTCTGCCTCAGATGGAAAACTGTTGAAGGATAAGGGAGTCTTCCAGAGGTTACTTGGGAAATTGCTCTATCTTTGCATGACTCGGGCGGATATTGCATATGTTGTTAGTTGCATTAGTCAATTCATGCATGTTCCCAGAGACACTCATATGGCAACAATAGAACGAATTTTGTGTTATTTAAAAGGTTCTCCTAGGAAGGGAATTCTATTTGCTAAGTATGGTCATATGAAACTGGAGGCTTACATAGATGCTGACTGGGTAGGAAACATTGTTGATAGGAGGTCAACTTCTGGGTACTGTAGCATGGTGGCAGGTAATATTGTTTATTGGAGAAGCAAGAAACAACCGGTTGTTGCCAGATCTTCTGCTGAGGCCGAGTATAGAGCCATGGCTCATGGAGTTTCTGAGTTACTTTGGCTTCAATCCTTGATGGAGGAACTGGGTGTTGAGTATGATAAGCCATTAATGTTATGTTGTGATAATCAGGCTGCCATCAACATTGCTCACAATACAGTGCAACATGATAGGACTAAACATATTGAAGTTGACAGGCATTTTATCCGAGAAAGAGTGGCTTCTGGAGAAGTTTGTCTTCCATTTACTACTTCTGAAGAACAGTTAACTGACATCCTTACCAAGGGAATCTCCAAGGCCAAACTTCAACATGATACTGGCAAGCTTGGCATGATTGACATCTATGCTCAGCTTGAGGTGTAGAGAGAATGGGCCGAATGGCCCATAGGTTGTTTTATTTATCTTGGGCCTCAAAATGGGCCTTTCTTATGTTATGTGTACTCAAGTTAATTGCCCAGTTAAGGGCTTCTCTGTAAATATTGTAAATTATGTTTAATGAAAAGTGATTAGGGGGTAAGAGGGGATTCATTCGAAAATCCTTCTCTAAACCCTATTTGCCGCCATCTCCTTCTTCTTCTTCTTCTTCCTCTTCTTCTTCTTCTTCTTCTTCTCTTCTCTTGCTTCTCTTTTCTGCTGTTCTCTATCACCTTTTTGTACTATCTGAATCAGTCCGTTTATTTCAGAAGGTTGTTTTTCTTCTGATATCAAAAGGCATACATTTTCATATTTGTGCTGTTGTCAAAGTATTATATTTGTTGATAGAAAAATTATATTGCATGGTTTTGTGGGACAACTGTCTTTGCATTGTCTCACACTTTAATATATCCCAACTATAAGATATCAAAAGGCACACATTTTCATATTTGTGCTGTTGTCATGGTATTATATTTTCTACCTTTACTTTTTTTCTTTCTATTTCTAAAACTTCTCTATTCTAGGTTGTGAGTAATATATTTTTTCTCTTTTTCTCTTTGGTGCTTTAACTAATTAGTTTACATAGATTAGAGTGGTATGCACTAGTTTCAGTATTAACTATTGAAGAGATGTGTATAACATAATCATAGTTTGTTTAAATGAACACAGATCGTGGTGAGGTACCAAAAGGAAGTGCAGAAATATTCTTCCGTAAAGTAAAGTTTTGGAAGGAGGATGGGGAAGAGGAAGCACCACCTGTCTTTGTAAGTTTTTCTTTTGATGTCTAGCAAATAAAACTTAATTAGAAGAAATGAAGAAACTCTTGCACAGTTAAGCTTGTTCTGCATTTACAATATGTCTTTGTGAACTCCATTTGTAGCCAAATAATTCACCAATTCATTAGCTGACCTAAGAGGCTAAGCTGACAAAAGAATAGAATATTAAGATATAAAACCAAGTTCTAATTAATTATATGGAAAATCTAGTTTGTCACTTCTTTTACCTGTCTAGGATAAATTGTTCTGGACTCATCTTCATTCACAGGTTTTTTCATATTAAAAATTTTATAAGCTTGAGATTTTCTTTATTTACCTTTCAATGTTATAACTATGAAACATAAAATTTTCAAAAGTATGTCTATGCAATATAGAATTTGACATTTGAATTTAAAGTGTATCCATTAAGTTCCTCAATCTTATTTGTTTTCTCAGTCTTGTCGTGTTGGACACTTTGTACCCATCTCAGATTCCAACACACATACCCACATCCACATAGATCCATAGCTTTCTTTGCTACCATAGGGTTCATTTTTATCAAGGAAAAAGAGTAGAGTTGTAGCAATTATTCTGTGCAATGTTTTCAACCCATCACAGCGGTTTAGACCTAGAATACTGAAATACAAATGTATCATGGTGGGGGGGGGGGTACAAAATTAGTGGTGGTTTGGCTTAAAAACAACACAAAGGGAACTTGGAAATACAGGTATCATGTATGGGAGATTAGACACCTGGAAGATTAGCTGGAAATCACCTTTCATTGGAAATCTAGGAGTGCCAACACAATGGCATACACTTTGGAGGTCCAGGGACTCATTATTTTGGCGGGAGATTGATTCGTGTAACTTGTAAATGGCTTATGAAAATTAAGGTGTAGTTGAGAGGTTAGCATATAAAAAGGGGTTCTTGGCACACTCATGATATAAAATCTTCTTTTAAAGTTCTAATAAAGCTTTGACTTATAAAAAATAAAGTTCTAATAAAGCTTTGAAAACAGGGGGTCTTCCTTGGAGGATCTTAAAAGGCAGATCCTGGTTTTGATCTATTCTTGGATGTTGACCTATAAGGCCTTCTCAGATTTCAGCTTTGGAGACTTGGACAGATATCTTCTAGAAATTTTACAGTCATCTCCAACCAACCTTCATTTTAGTCTTTCTCTTCCCCACGACCAGAAAGCAGCTTCATTCTCCAATTTGATTGTGTTATAATGCTCGAGTCAGGGGTATTTTGGTCATTCTGGTGTATCTTATTGAAAGTGAAGTGTCTATTGTATCTGAGTTTAAGTTATGTGTCCCATCTTCTATGAGGGACAAAATTGTCTTTCTTGTAACTCAAGTTTTTCATGAATAAAAGTCAAGTGGGTCGGCTAGGAGAGTGACTTTTGAACATCCTCTCTTCTAGTCTGGCCGAACACTCTTCTCCTCTTCTTCTTCTTCTTCTTTCTCTTTTCTTTCTTCTTTCTTCTCTACTTTGACCTAGAAACAACTAGGGTTTATTCACATGGTATCAGAGCATTAAGGTCTGGTGTTCGTTTTCTTGCTGCTGTCTTCTTCCTGGGTTCGCCGCTAGCTTCACAGTAGGTTTCATCATCCTACAGCTGATCTGATTGAAGACTCGATAAAGGGCTGAAAAGGAGTTGTCGTTTTGAGGGCCTGGAGGTGAGAATGCCTCTGGCTGGTGCTGTGGTGGTCGTTGAAGTGGTATACTAGACCCTCCATTCAGTGTACGAAGAGGGCTGGTCGTATATAGGTATGGGCACTGCTGTCGTGTGTTCAGAAATGGACTGTGAATGCTGATTTTTTTTTGTGCTTCGAAAGTTAGTTGTTGTGGTGCTGGGTGAAACTGATACACATATCAATCATGCCTTTTTTTTTTGTGTTTTCTTGCTCACATGTGTGCTGGAAGAAGAGTGGTAGACTGCTGATGTCCACGACAGCAGTGGTGTGGTGTTGATTGTGTTGTGGTGGCTGACATATCTATGTTTTTAAATGCTTAAAAGTGAACCCCTAGACCTTGTGTGTAATCAGTTCTACAGTATGCAGAACAAGTGTTCGATGAAATGACTGAGTAATTTCAGTAGTGGTGTGTTGGTGGTAAATGGTCTTGCAGTGTGCAGTCCAAATGTTTGATGTGTTGACTAAATGATTTCAGCTTTAGAGTGTAGTGTGTAATGTGCAGTTGAAGAAAGTGGGTTGGTGGTATTGTAAGTGAGATAAGTCTTGTGACAAGTGTGAGATTGTGGTGTATATTCAGAGGAGACATAATTGAGATGGCTTCAACTGTAGTTGGGAATGACAACAAAACAGACATCATGCTCTCTTCAGATTATCTAAGTGTACAAATGACATCCATCAAGTTGAATGGTGAGAACTATGTACCATGGGCAAAATCTGTGGAGGTGTTCTTGAAGGCCAAGAGGAAAGTAAAACATGTGAGGGAGGAGAATCCTTCCTCTGATTCTCCTGGGTTCAGTGATTGGGAACAAGATGATGCACAGATAATGACATGGCTTTGGAACAGCATGGAACCAAAGATTAGTGTGAATTTCATGTTCCTAGATACAGCCAAAGAGATCTAGGATCATGCTAAAAAGTTGTACTCTGGACAAGACAACACAACTAGGGTATATCAGTTATACCAAGAGTACTTCAATTTGAAGCAAGGAAGTCAAAGCTTAGAAGAGTATTATGCAAGTTTGAGAAACATCCGCAATGAGCTAAATGTGTATCACCCTCTAACATCAGATGTCCAGATCCAACAACAGCAACATGAACAACTTGATGTGACTAGGTTTCTTGTGGGCTTGAAGACTGAGTATGAGCCTGTCAGAGCACAGATATTGGGGGGATCAGCTCTCCCCTCACTTGAAGAAGTTTTTGCCCGTCTTAAGAGGACATCCATTGAGCCAGTGGAACATTCTTCTTTCTCTGATAGATCTGGTTTGGTAGTGACTAAAGGGAGTAGTCGTGGAAGTAGAAGTGGTGGTGGCAGCAGTGGTCCTCCAAGCAACCGTGGTGGACACATGTTTAACCGGGCCAGTGGCCGGACTGGAGGTTGTGAGTCAGGGGGAGGCCGTGGAAAAGGAAGGGGTAATGCTCAGAGAAAATGTACACATTGTGGCTTAGAGGGGCACACAGTTAATTTCTGCTATGATTTGCGTGGTCCACCCAACACTTGGGCTAACCATGTTACATCTAAGAGTAGTAGCACAATTACTGAAAGCCAGCAAACTGCACCAACCCCCTCCACACCCATTTGTGCTTCCGGGCAGGAAATGGTGAGTGTACCACGGGAAATATATGAGCAGTTCCTTCAAACGTCTCAGCAGAACACAACTACACTTGCCCATTCAGGTATGACTTGTTTAACTTCCAAAGCCTCACCCTGGATCATTGATTCTGGCGCCTCGGACCATATGTCTGGGACTCCTGATGTATTTTCTTCCCTTTCTCGCACCTCCACATCTCAGACAGTTACACTTGCTAATGGTTCTACATCTCCTATTTGTGGTGTTGGTGATGTTGATCTCTCTTCATTGTCTTTAGCATCTGTTTTATATGTTCCTAAGTTCCCTTTTAACCTTATGTCTATTAGTAGATTAACCAAGTCCCTTAATTGTTCTGTAACCTTCTATCCTTCTTCTTGTGTGTTTCAGGATCTCAAGACGGGGACGAAGATTGGTGGAGGGCATGAAGCCGGTGGTTTGTATTACCTTGATGGTGGTGGCCCTCCAGTGGCTTTTCAGTCGTCTCTTACTCCTCTCCAATGGCACTACAGACTTGGTCATCCCTCTCTCAAGGCTTTGAAGCTGCTAGTTCCTTCCTTGAGTCATCTTTCATCATTAGATTGCGAGTCCTGTCAGTTGGGAAAACATCATTGAGTCTCATTTAGTCCAAGAACTGATAGTTGTGTCTCAAGTCCTTTTGCTTTAGTTCATTCTGATGTATGGGGTCCAGTTAAAGTGGTGTCATACAATGGGTTTAAGTATTTTGTAATCTTTGTTGATGACTTTTCAAGGATGACATGGATCTATCTTATGAAAGACTGTAGTGAATTGTTCTCTATTTTTCAGAAATTTCATGCTGAAATACGCACTCAGTTTGGTGTTCATATGAAAATACTTCGCTCCGATAATGCCAAAGAATACATCTCCTCATCATTTCAGCAATACCTTGAACATCATGGAATAATTCATCAAACTTCTTGTGCCTACACCCCGAAACAAAACGGTGTAGCTGAACGGAAAAATAGACATCTTCTTGAAACTGCTCGGTCCTTGATGATCAATATGCATGTCCCAAAGCACTTTTGGAGTGATGCTGTTCTTACATCCTGTTTTTTAATAAATCGGATGCCCATGTCAATCCTTAGAAGTCAATCCCCTTTCTTCGTGTTGTTCCCCACTTTGTCTCCCTTTCCTCTCACCCCAAGAGTCTTTGGCTGTGTTTGTTTTGTTCAGCACTTGGGGCCTGGAGTAGACAAGGTAGATGCTCGGGCTATGAAGTGTATTTTTCTTGGCTACTCAAGGACTCAGAAAAGGTACAAGTGTTATAACCCTAAGTTTCATAAATCGTTTGTGTGCCCTGATGTCACTTTCTTTGAGTCAGTTCCTTTTTTCTCCAATGCCGGGGTCTCTTCTTTTCCCTCTGTGGTTCCTCTTCCTGTTCCGGTTGTGGACCCCCTTCCCATAGCTCCCACTCCTACTGCTGATGCACATCATATGCCAGTTACTACAGAGAGGCCGCTAATTACTCAAGTGTATCGCTTCGGCTCCTCCTCCACTTCAGCAACCGCCGACAGATCCTGCTACTACTCCTTCTCCCTCAGATCTTCATCTCCCTATTGCTTTGCGGAAAGGTAAACGTACTTGTACTTCTCATCCCATTTCAGACTATGTTTCCACTGCTCACCTTTCTGCTTCTCATTCCAAGTTTATATCATTACTCTCATCGGTTCCCATTCCCAAGACTGTATAGGAAGCCCTTGCCTCTCTAGGGTGGCGGCAAGCCATGGAAGAAGAACTCTTTGCTCTACAACATAATCATACGTGGGAACTCACCACCCTTTCTCTTGGTAAGCACACTGTTGGGTGTATACAGTGAAGCATCTTCATGATGGCAGTGTGGAACGATTGAAGGCACGGTTAGTGGCCAAGGGCTATCTCAGTTATATGGTGTGGACTATATGGAGACATTCTCTCCTGTGGCTAAAATTGGTTCAGTTCGGGTGTTGATCTCATTGGCTACTATGTATGATTGGCGTCTCCTACAACTTGACATAAAAAATGCTTTCCTACATGGTGATCTTGTTGAGGAGGTGTATATGGAGCAACCACTAGGGTTTGTTGCTCAGGGGGAGGCTGGTAAGGTGTGCAGGCTCAAAAAGGCAATCTATGGACTGAAACAATCTCCTCGTGCATGGTTCGACAGGTTCAGTGAAGTGGTGAAGGCCTTTGGGATGAAACAATGTCAGGTTGATCATTCCGTGTTTAGCTATAACTCAAAAGATGGAAAAATCTTGCTAGTCGTGTATGTGGATGATATTGTCATAACTGGAAGTGACAACAATGGAATTGACAGGCTGAAAAAATTCTTACAGGACCACTTCAATACGAAAGATCTGGGGAAGCTAAAGTATTTCTTAGGAATAGAAGTTGCGAGATCAAAACAGGGAATCAACCTATTTCAGAGGAAATATGTTCTTGATCTACTTGAAGAAACAGGGTTGTTAGGTGCTAAACCAGCAGAGACTCCTATGGGACTCAATGCCAAGTTAAGTGTGGATGCAGGTGAAGAGTTTGATGATCCTGGAAGATACAGAAGGTTGGTGGGAAAGTTGAACTACCTGACCATTACCCGACCAGATGTATCATTTGCTGTGAGTGTGGTGAGTCAGTTTATGCAACATCCCCGGGTTCCTCACTGGGAAGCTGTTCTGAGAATTGTTAGGTACCTAAAGGGTGCTCCAGTTCGTGGTTTGTTATATCAAAGAGGAGGACCTCTTGAGATAGTAGGGTACACAAATGCTGATTGGGCTGGCTCTATATCAAACAGGAGGTCAACCACAGGGTATTGTACCTTCCTGGGTGGCAATCTTGTAACTTGGAAGAGCAAGAAGCAAACATTGGTGGCAAGAAGTAGTGCGGAAGCAGAGTACAAGGCTATGGCCCATACCACATGTGAACTAGTATGGCTGAAGAACCTACAACAGGAGATGGGTTTCTCAATTGACAAACCCATGAAACTATACTGTGATAACCAAGCTGCTGTTCACATCTCATCCAATCCTGTCTTCCATGAAAGAACTAAACATATTGAGGTGGATTGTCACTTTGTGAGAGAGAAAGTGATAAGTGGGGTAATAACTACATCTCATGTGAGCTCAGGAAATCAGTGGGTAGATATTTTCACAAAAGGATTGTCTCGGGGAAGAATAGATTACATTTGTAACAAGCTGGGACTATATGATATATACTCTCCAGCTTGAGGGGGAGTGTTAGAATGCTCGAGTCAGGGGTATTTTGGTCATTTTGGTGTATTTTATTGAAAGTGAAATGTCTATTGTATCTGAGTTTAAGTTATGTGTCCCATCTTCTATGAGGGACAAAATTGTCTTTCTTGTAACTCAAGTTTTTCATGAATAAAAGTCAAGTGGGTTGGCTAGGAGAGTGACTTTTGAACATCCTCTCTTCTAGTCTGGCCCCAAACACTCTTCTCCTCTTCTTCTTCTTCTTCTTTCTCTTTTCTTTCTTCTTTCTTCTTCTCTACTTTGACCTAGAAACAACTAGGGTTTATTCACAGATTGCAGCTTTAGAAGCTTTCTGAATCCTCCCCTGGCAGCAGGTACTGGGGGAGTCCTTTTTGTCTTCAAATGGCAGATTGCCGTGGGCTTTCAGTGGCCCCAGTCCAGTTACAGATGCCTTGGAATCTGAGGTGCAAGCCCTCCTTGTTGGGTTGTGGGTTGTTTACTCTTTTCAGGCTTCAACCATTTTGGTGGAGGGAGGCTCCAGAAATGCGATTAATTGGGTTAAATCTGGTGGAACTGGTCCTTGGAGGCTTGCTTACCTCCTATCAAAAGTTCATGAGCTGTCTTCTTTTCTACTTTGCAGCTACAGATGGATTCTTAGGGAATTAAATCAAACAGCTAATTTTTTGCTAGATCTGGTGTGGGCTGGGATTGTACGTACATAGTACAGTGCAAATAGTCTTCCATTTTTTTTATAACGCTGTTGTTTTGTCCTTTTGCTCTATCAGTTTGTATATCTCCTCATATACATCCCCTCCCCCTTTTTGTTTAATGAAAGTTAACTTTTCCTCAAAAATATCCATCTCAGCCCTTTTTTCTGCATTTATTTTGTTTTTAGCCATTTCCATCATTAATACCAATAATTCTTGTTTTTTAAACTTATTTTTGTTTAATATGATGAATACATAATATTATAGACATGGTTAATCTTTTCTGCAATTTTTGCACTTTTCTGTATTTTCTGCAATTTTATCTATTTTTGTATTTTTAATATTTTTATTATGTAATTTATGACATTATGGATTGATCCATTTAACCCAGATAGTTGAACTACTGATCTGATACCTGAAGGGAAAAGCAGTTCCATTTTCTGGTCATTTTTAAAAC
Organism: Nelumbo nucifera; assembly: GCF_055504915.1. NCBI lineage: Eukaryota > Viridiplantae > Streptophyta > Magnoliopsida > Proteales > Nelumbonaceae > Nelumbo > Nelumbo nucifera. Next base: position 103,285,150 of record NC_142649.1, read on the forward strand.
ATTGGTTCTGTGTTGCTACATATTTGATGGTTGGAGTGTAGAATTGTATGTGGTGAGTCTTAGTTTTGTCTATGTCATATTTGATGCTACATATTTTCTGGTCATTTTTTAAAACATTGGTTCTTTGTTGCTACATATTTGATGGTTGGAATGTAGAATTATATGTGGTGACTCATAGTTCTGTCTATGTTATAGTGATGTTATTATGTAAACTTTAGTCTTTTTAGTTTGATTACTGTTGAGTCCATTATTACTTGTTATTTTGTTGCACTTTTTAATTTCATTTGACTTGTGGCCTATCAATCCATATCATCTTTTGGTTAGTAAAGATTATAGAGCATCTGTTTATAATTCTTCCTTTTCCAATTCATACTATTATGAATCTCTCTTTTTTGCCTCTCAATAGAATGTGGATGCTGTGAACTACTTCCATGTGAAGGTTGCTGGCTTATTGTTTGTTGCAACCACACGAGTTAATGTGTCACCTTCTCTTGTGTTGGAGCTCCTGCAAAGAATTGCACGTGTAATTAAAGACTACCTTGGGGTTCTCAATGAAGATTCGTTACGAAAGAACTTTGTTCTTGTTTATGAATTACTTGATGAAGTCATTGTGAGTTTCTTCTTGTTCTGTCTTCTTTCATATGGAATCTTTATATCATTCTGTTCTCAAAAAGAACAAAATTTTTTTGTCTCATGTTTGGTTTAATGTCTGCCATTAATTTTTCTAATTCACTAAAATTTGCTGTTCAAATTGACAAGTATACTTAAAATTGCAAACCAATCATCCTCCATTGCCAATTCTGTGCTTATCCCTTGATATTTAAATATTTTAGCTTGTTAATTACGTGGTATTTTTTTGATAGGTAACTAAATTTTCATTAAATAGACAATAATATACAGAAAGTGATACAACCGGGGAGTGAATACCCCTTAGAGCATGTGTAACAATTAAGTCCTATGCAATGACAATTATGTGGTATTAGGTTGGTTCATTTCTGCAATGACAATTCTTATCATTATAAGGCATTTTTCTTTATTTTCAGGTTTTTCTGTATATAATGTCCATCAGCATATTTTCCAATGAAGGAACCATTAATCCACACTTTTTTTTCAATAACTGGTTTCGTTTATTAAAATAACAGAGTATACATTTTATATGTATAGAATAGTAAGTTTTTCTTTACATTCCTAGAGCCCACCCAGTGCTGCTCACCCCATTCTATATTTGGCATTCTGGTTTTGATTTACAATCAGATTATTCAAAAGGATAGGACCCCAAACCATCTTTTGTCAATTCATTCATTGTTGAGCTAGAGAATCAGCAATAGAGTTAGAAGATTGAGGGATCCGCTTGCTAGATGCTTCCATTTTACTTGTCATATGACTTACTTCTCAGATCATATGCCTCAGGTGCCATGAACCTTCTCTTTCCCCTTTCATCCAATCTATGATTGGCTAGAGTCCCCTTATATAGTCAATGGTCTGAATTCTGAGTTCTTTGCTAATCATATACCATGAAGAAAATATAGCATCAACATTGTTGTCTTTGTATTTGAGAGTAGAAGAATTCTCTTTAATCTTGTTAGCTGAATTGTCTTTTATAGTGCTTTTTTCCATGGTTTTAAATTTCACTTTTGGAGTATATCTCAATTCTTTGGGAGATGGAAAAACATAGTAGACATGGCAGAAATGTATTAGTTATCAAAATGGTTTTAAAACTCAAACGGGGGTAAACCTAGTAAAACTTTATGAAAATGATGAAAATATGCTTTTACTTTTCTGTACATGTATAATAAACATGATTTGTATTTTATCATTGTCTCAACCTACTTGTCTCTTCTTTCCCTTGCTAGTTTGCTTCCCTTTGAGCTTGAGAAATAGCAGCATAGGACAGAGACTATGGACTGCTTTGGGTAATTAGAGTGGAAATCTCATTGTGCCTAGAGAGAACAGCAATAGAGGAAGATTCCAAAGTGGTCATTGGATGGATGCTTACATGCTCAGATGAACCATGGGGTTTATGGTTTTTCATTAGGGAAGCTAGTTCTCTGGCAATACGAAATGAGCAGCTTATTCAGATGGATTCCCAGGTCATCCATCTCTACCTTGCTGATATCTTGGCTAGTGGAGGCCTGGAGATGGGTGCTCTGTTTTATAAATGTACTTGTCAGCCTGTTGGTGTTCCCCTACCTTATCTTTGTCATGATGAGGATTAGGGATTATGCCATCATATTAGCTTCTTTTATCAATACTCTTAATCTTTTAGAAAAGTTGATATTCTAAAATATTGTTTTTGTTAATTTCATTGGCTATAGAGATCTTACTTGAAAGAAATTTGTTTTTGCAGGACTTTGGCTATGTTCAGACCACTTCTACTGAAGTGTTGAAGTCTTATGTATTTAATGAACCAATTGTGGTTGAGGCTGCACGTTTGCCCACCCTTGGCCCTGCTGCCATGTTTATGGTATTTTAAGTTATCAGATCAATTATATTCATACACATATTCTTTATGGTATACATTTTGATTGTCGACCTGCGCTAATTCTGTAATTATTTTCTAATACTTGAATTTCTGCAGCAAGGAACAAAAAAAATGCCAGGGACAGCTGTTACAAAATCTGTTGTAGCAAATGAGCCTGGGGGAAGAAAGAGGGAGGAAATATTTGTTGACATAATTGAAAAAATAAGTGTGACTTTCAGCTCTAGTGTGAGTATTTTGCTTTCATTAGATCAATTTCATGAGCATTTTATCCTAGTGATGCTACATCTCTGATACTATCAATCTTTAAGAAAATTAAACAAATGCTGGTCAAAGAATTCATCCTTAATGTCTTACAATTTAAAAGAATAATGTTGAGGAGAAAAACCAACATGTTGGTCAGTTAATAGTTTCATTCATACTGAGGTTGTTCTTTTGATAATGTTAGTGGTGTTAGTGAAGGGGTATTTCAGTCTTTGTACTTGTTGAGAATGCTGATGTGTACTGTTATGTTAGTTCGAGTGCCTCTTACTTAAAGAAGGGCACTCAAGTCTTTTTCAATAAGTCAATAATATAATAATAGGTCTGGCCGAATCAAGGGATTAACTTTTTTCCCTAATTCGAACCAGCCTTTCTCTCTTTTCTCTCTTCTCTCTTTTCTTCTTTCCTCTCCTACTTCTTGCTGTCTACTTTACTCTACAGTCAACGAACAAGACAAAATTCTATGGCAGGTCAAACTTCAACATGGTATCAGAGCTAGGTTCACCAAATCAGACTTGCTAGAATTCTGCCTTCTGTGCATTCGAATTAGGGTTTCACTTGGGGTTCTCAGTTGTGAGTTGGAGACTGGGAAAAGGGCTGAAAAGGAGTGATCGCCCTCTTCCCTAGGAGGTCTCTATGCCTCCGATTGTGTCGTTGGTGATTGGTTGCTGTGGTTTCTAAGCCCTAGTTAGGGCTGGTACGTGTGGTGCAGTGGTGTCTCAGCCCTTCGTATGGTTGGCCTTCAGGCGATGAGGTAAAGTTTTTTTTATATATTTTTTTTGTTATGGAATACATGAGAGGTGTAGTACAGTTCGCATGATGGGTTCTCAGATTGCAGTATGCTAGGGTTTATGCTAGGGTTTATTCTGGTTTGTGTGTGATTCGAATGGCAATAGTGTCTACTTAATGGTGAAGCTTCCTATAGTTGTGGATTAATGTTGGTGGTGTTACAAGTGTGGTTTTCAGCTTTTGATATCGCTGAAATCAGTGTGTAGACCTCGGTGAGTAGGGGTTGTGGTGTTGTAGTTTTCAACATTTAATACTGCTGAAATCAGTGTACAGACTTCGGTGAGTAGGGTTTGTGGTGTTGCAGTTCTCAGCTGTTGAAATCAGTGTGCAGATTTCGATGAAGTGTCTGTGTGTAGTGTGCAGTGTGTAGTGCTCCTAATTCAGTGCTCAGAATTAAGGGAGTTCGGCAATGGCAGATAACAGTGATAGTAAACCTAGTGTCATGATATCTACTGACTACCTGAATGTCCAAATGACCTCCATTAAACTGAATGGAGAGAATTATGTCCCTTGGGCCAAGTCTGTAGAGGTTTTTCTGAAGGCGAAGAAGAAAGTGAAGCATATAAGAGAGGAGAAACCCCCCGCTAATTCTCAGGAGTATGAAGACTGGGAACAGGAAGATGCACAGATCATTACATGGTTGTGGAACAGTATGGAACCCAAAATCAGTGTGAACTTCATGTTTCTTGACACAGCCAAAGAGGTGTGGGATCATGCCAAGAAACTGTATTCAGGTCAGGATAATACCACTAGGGTATATCAACTGTATCAGGAATACTTCAATCTGCAACAGGGAAATCAGAGCCTTGAGGAGTACTATGCCAATGTGAGGAATATCCGTAATGAGTTAAATGTCTATCATCCTCTCACTTCAGATGTCAAAGTTCAACAGCAACAGCGAGAGCAGCTTGATGTAACACGGTTTCTGGTGGGGCTGAAGTCTGAGTATGAACCAGTACGAGCCCAGATACTAGGGGGATCTGCTCTTCCATCTTTAGAGGAGGTGTTTGCTCGTCTTCGGAGGGCTTCCATTGGATCTATGGACTCTAATGTCTCCGATAAATCAGCATTTGCAGTGTCAAGAGGCCGAGGTGGCAGAAGTGGGACTCGAGGAACCCAGCCTGGCAGGAGTGGTAGTGGTGGATCTACACACATCCGTGGTGGTGGTCGTACTGGAGGCAGAGATTCAGGGGGAGCTCGTGGTAGAGGACGTGGCTCGGGTCCACGGAAGTGTACTCACTGTGGTTTGGATGGACATACCATTAACTACTGCTATGACTTACATGGTCCTCCCTCGACGTGGGCCAACCATGCCATGACTAGTGACACCAGTTTCAGCCCTACACAGGAGAAACGGTCAGCTGACCCGATGCCTTCTACTCCCTCAGATGGTCCAGGCAAGGAGATGGTGAGTGTTCCTCGTGATGAGTATGAGAGGTTTGTTCAATCCAAGTCGCAGCAGAACACAGCTTCCTTTGCACACTCAGGTATGGCTTGTTTGGCATCCACACCCAACCCCTGGATTATTGACTCTGGAGCCTCCGATCACATGACGGGAACTCCAGGTGTGTTTTCATCTCTCACTCATTGCTCAACATCACAATCTGTTACCCTTGCTAATGGCTCCACGTCATCTATCTGTGGTGTTGGTAATGTTGACCTAGACCCTGTATCCCTATCCTCTGTTTTATATGTACCTAAGCTTCCATTTAATCTTATGTCTGTTAGTAAGCTGACCAAGTCACTTAAGTGCTCCATCACTTTTTACCCTTCTATGTGTGTTTTTCAGGATCTCAAGACGGGGATGAAGATTGGTGGAGGGCATGAAGCCGGTGGACTGTATTATCTTGATGGTGGTGGACGAACGTCAACGGCTCTTCAGTCATCCATTTCTCCTCTCCAGTGGCACTGTAGATTTGGTCATCCTTCGCTGAAAGTGTTGCAGTCCTTAGTCCCTTCATTGAGTCAACTTTCTGTTTTAGATTGTGAGTCTTGTCAATTTGGGAAACACCATCGTGTTCCCTTTCGTTCTAGGGTCGATAACCGTGTGTCGAGTCTTTTTTCTTTAATTCATTCAGATGTTTGGGGTCCTTATAAAGTGATGTCATATAATGGATACCGATATTTTGTTATTTTTGTTGATGACTGTTCAAGAATGACGTGGCTCTATTTAATGAAAGAAAGAAGTGAATTATTTTCCATCTTCCAGAAATTTTATGCTGAGATCCGCAATCAATTTGGTGTTCACATCAAAATTTTCCGTTCTGATAATGGTCGTGAATACTTGTCCTCATCTTTTCGAGAATACTTGGACCACCATGGGATTATACACCAAACTTCATGTACCTATACTCCGCAACAAAATGGGGTTGCTGAGAGAAAGAACCGCCATCTTGTAGAAACGGCACGCTCCCTCATGCACCACATGAATGTTCCCAAAACTTTTTGGAGCGATGCAATGCTCACCTCTTGTTTCTTAATTAATCGGATGCCCACGTCTATCCTTGATGGTCGTTCTCCTTTTAGTGTCTTATTCCCCAACATGTCTCCGTTTCCGCTTTCTCCTCGGGTATTTGGGTGTGTCTGCTTCGTTCATAATCTGAGTCCCGGGACTGACAAGTTAGATGCACGTTCCCTGAAGTGTATCTTCCTTGGTTATTCCCGAACTCAGAAAGGGTACAAGTGTTATCATCCTAGTTCTCGTCGTTCCTTGGTATGTGCTGATGTTACATTCTTTGAGTCTACTCCGTTCTTCGTGGGGTCCGGTGCTGCTGCTTCCCCCACATCACCACCTCCTCTTCCTCTTCCTGTGGCTGATCCACCTCCTTTGGTTCCAGTCATGCCTACGTCCTTGCCTCCGGTGCCACCATTGGTTGACCGTCCACCCATCCGTCACGTGTATACACATCGCCCACGTGTACCGGCTGCAGCTCCTCCAGCTTCATCACCGTCGACAGATCCAGCTCCAGCTTCGACACCAGCCTCCGACCTAGATCTTCCTATTGCCTTACGGAAAGGTAAGCGTACTTGCACCCTTCACCCTATTTCCAATTTTGTTTCACTTACCCACCTCTCCGCTTCCCATCGCCAGTTCATATCTTTGTTATCCTCCGTGGTTGTTCCTAAGGATGTCCAGGAAGCCCTTACCTCTCCAGAGTGGTGCCGTGCTATGGAAGAAGAGCTCTCTGCTTTGCATCATAATCACACTTGGGATCTCACCGCTCTTCCTCCTGGGAAGCAGGCTGTCGGTTGTAAGTGGGTGTATAGTGTTAAGTACTTGCCAGATGGTCGTGTTGAGCGCCTGAAGGCGCGGCTGGTTGCCAAAGGGTACTCCCAAACCTATGGCATTGACTACACGGAGACGTTCTCCCCGGTTGCTAAGATAGGATCAGTTCGTGTCGTCATCTCCCTTGCAGCTATGTCTGGTTGGCCTCTCCATCAGCTCGATATCAAAAATGCCTTTTTGCATGGGGATTTGCTCGAGGAGGTCTACATGGAGCAACCACCTGGGTTTGTTGCTCAGGGGGAGGATGGTAAGGTATGTAGACTTAAGAAGGCTATTTATGGACTTAAACAGTCCCCTCGAGCATGGTTTGGTAGGTTCAGTGAGGTGGTCAAGAAGTTTGGTCTGAAACAGTGCCAAGTTGATCACTCTGTCTTCAGTCTTGACTCTTCGGCAGGTAAAATAATATTGGTGGTGTATGTGGATGATATCGTTGTGACTGGGAATGATAAAATGGGCATTGACAGATTGAAGGCATTCCTACAGGAACACTTTCAGACAAAGGACCTTGGCAAGTTGAAATACTTTTTGGGCATAGAGGTAGCAAGATCTAAGCATGGCATTAATTTGTGCCAGAGGAAATATGTGCTTGATTTACTGGAAGAAACAGGATTGTTGGGTACTAAACCGGCTGAGACACCTATGGAAACAAATACGAGGCTGAGCAGTGATATAGGTGAAGTGTTTGAAGAGCCTGGCAGATACCGACGACTTGTAGGCAAACTAAACTATCTAACCATTACTCGGCCAGATATTTCATTTGCGGTTAGTGTGGTGAGTCAGTTCATGCAGAAACCTTTGGTCCCACATTGGAATGCAGTGCTAAGGATTGTGAGGTATCTGAAAGGAGCTCCTGGTCGTGGTTTGCTGTACAGAAGTGGTGGAAAACTGGTAGTAGAAGGATACACCGATGCTGATTGGGCAGGTTCTATGTCTGATAGACGATCTACCACAGGCTATTGCACCTTTCTGGGGGGTAACCTGGTAACATGGAAAAGTAAGAAGCAAACAGTTGTGGCAAGAAGCAGTGCAGAAGCGGAATATAGGGCCATGGCACATACTGCTTGTGAACTAGTGTGGCTGAGGAACCTTCTACAGGAGATAGGATATGACATCAGTACTCCAATGAAGCTCTACTGTGACAATCAGGCAGCGGTTCATATCTCTTCCAATCCAGTGTTTCATGAAAGAACCAAGCACATCGAAGTTGACTGTCATTTTGTGAGAGAGAAGGTGCTGAATGGGGTGATAGAAACTGCATATGTTAGTACGGGAAACCAGTGGGCAGACTTGTTTACAAAAGGCTTGAGTCGGGGGAGAGTGGACTACATATGTAACAAGCTGGGATTATATGATATATACTCACCAGCTTGAGGGGGAGTGTTAGTGGTGTTAGTGAAGGGGTATTTCAGTCTTTGTACTTGTTGAGAATGCTGATGTGTACTGTTATGTTAGTTCGAGTGCCTCTTACTTAAAGAAGGGCACTCAAGTCTTTTTCAATAAGTCAATAATATAATAATAGGTCTGGCCGAATCAAGGGATTAACTTTTTTCCCTAATTCGAACCAGCCTTTCTCTCTTTTCTCTCTTCTCTCTTTTCTTCTTTCCTCTCCTACTTCTTGCTGTCTACTTTACTCTACAGTCAACGAACAAGACAGAATTCTATGGCAGGTCAAACTTCAACAGATAAATTCATCATCCAAGTTTTTGCTACATTGATGATCTACTTGGGTGATACCCTTCTTTTCGTATGGAGCAAACACCAAGTGAAATTAATGCATTAATAGGCTCATTCTTGTGAAAATTTGGTATCTTTCATTTATGGATGATTCCTTTTTGTTTCAAAGTTTGACAAAATCCTTCTTTCTAGGACTCACTTATATCAGCCTTACTGAACAATGTCTAAATTATGTATTAGCCTCAGAAAGTGGAGCCACAATTATTGATCTATTATGGCTATCTTTGAATTTCTGAGTTTTGTACAGTTCCTGCATAGTTCATTTGTTGCATCAATGAAATCTTATATGGATATGATTTGCTCTATCGGTTCTTGCTACATTACATCTCTTCTGTCCTTGCTAGTTGTCCTATTTCCCTCTGTTTTATTGCATCCCTACTAAGTTTTAGACTGCTCCCCATGCTCCTGTATGCATACTGATTGTTGTTTCATTAGGAAATTACCCAACACTAAGCTGATATCTGTAGATTTTATTGGAGTTGACAGGTTGTAGTAAAGCAACTTTGTTTGAAGGTTAGCTGAGGATAGCCTTTTTATTTGGGCTTTCCTGCCTTAATGTACTCATTTTCATTTTGTAATTAATAAAATTCAGTTCTGTACTCGTAAGAAAATTAGGTCATTGGTACATGTAGCAGGAAAGTGTCCAGAGATGCATACCTACCAGATGAATAATTGTAATAGATCTGCCACTTCAGACTTTCTTACAGAAATTATGAGAAATATAAATTGCATGTGATATGATTTAGATATGTTTTAAGAGAATTTTGTTATATGCCAACTACAAGTAGGTTTAACAGAATCTTTCTCATCCACATCTCTCTATGAGAACTCAATTTCTTTGTTATACATCTTGTTTGACAGTTAGTAGTGCATGTAAATTAATGGCTGCCAAGGTCCTTTGATTTTCTAGATGAACTCTAATTCTATAATTTAATTTTCATTTGCCCTTTCTTAGTTCCTCTTGAGTAAAACCTGGTTGATGTAATCTTATATTGGTTAAACAGGGTTACATACTTACTTCTGAAATTGATGGAACCATTCAAATGAAGAGTTATCTTACTGGCAACCCAGAAATCCGTCTAGCCCTTAATGAAGACCTGAGCATAGGGAGAGATGGGAGGTCTATATATGGTATTTCTATGGGTTTACAATCTAATATACTACGAATAGATGTTACTTTTTGCATCTGTAGACTGTTTTTCCATTATTCTGATGCTTTAAAGTTATTATTCCAACATGTATGGATTTGGAAAATGATGCCTAGAGGGTTTTATGATTTATATTTGAAACATGAAGTAAAAGGTGTAGCAGTCTCCATTTTGTTTTCGTCGTCCTCATTCAGTTTTCTGATGGAGGTGCATGGTCCATCCTTTCTCTTTTAATTATATATTTTATTGTCAGCTAGGGTATTTGTCATCCATCTGGTGTATGCACATCCAATGTTCTCTATTTCTCTAAGGAAAGATCTTGGCAATTATTTGTTTACAATTCTTCCTAGCATTGTGTCATTGGTGCTATTTTTTGCAACAGGTTATAGTAGTTCTGCTGGAGCAGGGACGGTGATACTAGATGATTGTAATTTCCATGAATCTGTACATCTTGATAGTTTTGATGTAGACAGAACTTTGACTTTGGTGAGTAAAATTGAGATACTGTAGTCTGCAGTTTGTTTTTAGATTGCATTTCTATTACTGAAGCTGCTAACTTGTTTCTTCAATCCAACTTTTGTTTTACAGGTAGCTCCTGATGGTGAATTTCCAGTAATGAATTACCGTATGACCCAGGAATTTAAACCTCCCTTTCGTATCAATGCTTTGATTGAAGAAGCAGGATCCCTTAGGGTGAATACAATTTTTTTCTTAGAAATTATCGTAGTTTGGATGGTAATATCTTATAATCTTGATAAGGTTTTAAAACTTTCTTTTCCTGCCTTAGGCTGAGGTGATTCTTAAGATACGTGCTGACTTCTCCTCAAGCATAACTGCAAACACGGTTCTAGTACAGATGCCAGTGCCAACATATACCACCAGGTTTTCTTTCTTTTTTGCTTATGTGGTTTCATTTCTTATCTTGATGGTTTTATATGGCAATGCCAACCCCAAGGATTTTCTTCAATGTTCCCTGGAACCCACGACTAAGGTTGCGTTTGGTTGCAGTGCAATTTTATTTGCACTAGTACAAATGCATGAGAATGCAAATGAAAAAAATGTAAATTTACTTTATTTTGTTTTGGGTTTTGTTTTATTCTACTTTCGGTCTTATCTTCATTTGTACTGCTATCAAACAAAATGAGGTAAAATTTGAAGCAAAAATAAATCAGAATTTGCACCCAAATTATTTTCACTACCATATTTTGCATCAGTTCAAATAGATTTGCATTGCAACCAAACACAGCCTAAGTATTAAATTACAGACGAGAAATTGTTGATTTTCTTCATTATTTGGATCTTTTCTAATAAAGATGTATTAGATTGCTACATTGCCCCAAAATTTACATTTTTTCTTTTTTTTTTCCTAAAAAAAAATTGTAAGTTTATTACAGACATCACAACAATAATGCTAACATGTCAATCCTGTCCAAAATCCAAATGTAACTTTTTAAGAAAAAATAAATGAAAAACAAAAGGGAAAAAAGAAAAGAAAGAGCAACTTTGAAAGATTTCTTCTCTCCATATGGCTTCACTTTGCTGGCATTATACTTCTTAGACCCTTTAAGGGTTGGAGTCTAATCAAATTCTTTTTGCTTTTTTTTGGATGGGTTTTTCTTCAGTTTTAGGTTGTCTGTTGTATTGGGAGGTTTGTGTCACTGGTTCCTGTTTTTGATGGTAGTATAGTAGTATTGAGGAACCAACACACGGGCTTCTATTTTTTAGTGGATGCTTGTTTGCAGAATGTGAGCTTCAGCTTGCTGTGGGTGTTTCCTGTCCTTGGCTGATTGTACTGGAGAATCTAAACCTCTACAGTAGATTGCTAAGCTACAAAACACCTCTTCCACAACTTCCCTCTCCCCCCAGAAGAAAGAATAAGTTAAAAAATGAAAAAAATGAAAATTTCTTGTCAAGCCTGGGGAGTTGGTCCCAAAACCTCGGGAGGAGTTGAGTTAATTGAGTAGAAATAGATAAGGTATGGGATGTAGAGATGATCTCATCATCATAGTGTAAGAACTAGTTTATCCTTCTTGGGTGAGGACATAATAATATTTTCTCATTGGGGGGGGGAGATGAGAGCTTGAAGATAAAGATGGGTAAAACAAGATAGAGAATCTAAAATGCAATGTGCAGACTGATGCAGTAGAATATGCATCATCACTAGATTGATTTGACCCTCTTTGAGTGTCCAAAAGGTCATCAGATCTAAGACAAGGAAGAAAAGGCCTGTAAATTTCTGGCCTCATTCCTAGCTCGCTAAAGGATGACAGGAAAATTGGCAAAAACCAGAAGTGTGGTCCACATAAACATGGGCTGTGAAGAATCAAATCAAAAGTTCTCTCATCCATACAAGAGAAATCTTGTTTCTCCATTTTCTTGGTCCTAGTGGCAGTTTTGTAGTTTCTGCTTGCTTTGATCATTGGATTGATTTTTTTGATTACTAAGCTACTTTTGTTATTCTTTTTGGCTGTGTTTGTTTAATGGCTTATGGAGAGAAGTGGAACTCTTAGAATTAAGTTTTGGGATTTGTGCAATGCTTGGAATATTCCTAAGGTAGGTTGACTGTCCCCAGGGGTGTTTAGTGTTTATTTGCCAAGTCAATGTAGTATCATTTTCTGCTACTTTGAGACTCTTCTCTTTGTGCAGTAGTGAAGAGACTATAATATCTTTTTCTTGTTGGCAACATTTTTTGTGAAAGCTTCAGGGGTAGAGAGTGGTCTACTCTTGTGCCTCCCTGTCTCTTTAAATTTCACTTTTCCTTTCGTTCTTTCATTTTTTCCGAGATTCTATGTTAAACTGATATTGTGGTTTTCTATCTCGATATAAGTGTAGTACTTCCAATCCTCTCTTTGGCGAAGACTGATAGAAAAGTTTTGAGAGAAAAAGAAAGGTCTTCATGTGGTGTTCATTGATCTAGAGAAAGCATATGATAGATGTTGAAATCAGTTTGTTTTTTATTTATTTTTCTGTTCTTTAATGCTGCAGGGGCACTCTTGTAATTCCTCTTATGATCTTATCTTTATTATTAGTTGGGTCGCCCTAATATAAAAGCTAATAGCTGGTGCCGCCAGCCATAAGTTTTGAATCCAATTTTTCTTCTCTCATCCTCTTCTTTCTTCCTCCTCTGATATCTCTGGCCTGGAAAACATGGTACCAGAGCAGGTTTTCTAAGATCAGAAAGAGTGTGTTAAGTTTTCCTTTTTTGACTTCTCCTTGCTGTGGATCGAATTTGATCAAGAAGCAGATCGGACTGATCTGAAGGGGGTTCTACTAGTCTTCTTCTCTTCTTCCTTGTCTGTGTGCCAAGAAACCCTTAAAGGAAGGGAAATCTGATTATGCGAAGATAGATCTTTCTTCTGTGGATCGTGTGATCCTCTCTTGTACCCAGGTAAGTGGGTTTTTGGAGGTCTAGATGACCTGATAGGTCTCTTTGAACTGTGGATCGTGTGATCCTGAATTTTTTTTTTACCCAGACAACTGGGCTGTGTAGGTCTAAATGATCTGTAACTGTAAGACAGTGGTCGGCTATCTTGGAAACATTTCCAGTAGCTGTGTATCCAAGAAAAGTGATAAAAGGGTACATACAAAGTCAGCCTAGCTCCAGAATTGCCCTTTTTTGTTTCTGAACTGTCTTTCAGCAATGTGCAAACAAGCTGATCTATGTGGTATCCCAAAAATTTATACTTGACTGGCTGAACTGAAATTGAACAGTGGCTGAACTGAATTGGGGATTGAACAGTGATTGTGAATAAACCCTAGTTGTTTCTAGGTCAAAGTAGAGAAGAAGAAAGAAGAAAGAAAGGAGAAAGAAGAAGAAGAAGGAGAGAAGAGTGTTCGGCCAGACTAGAAGAGAGGATGTTCAAAAGTCACTCTCCTAGCCGACCCACTTGACTTTTATTCATGAAAAACTTGAGTTACAAGAAAGTCAATTTTGTCCCTCAGAGAAGATGGGACACATAACTTAAACTCAGATACAATAGACATTTCACTTTCAATAAGATACACCAGAATGACCAAAATGCCCCTGAATCGAGCATTCTAACATGGATGAACTGTGGCTGAACTGAATTGGGGATTGAACTGTGACTGAACTGTAATTGAACAGTGGCGGAACTGAACTGAACTGTTAATGAATTGTGGCTGAACTGTGACTGATTTTGAACAGAACTGATCTGGGAATCTAAATCTTATAACATGCCATCTGAGGATTCTATCCTGTCTAGTGTTCTCCAGTCAAGGTGGAGTAAGTGGAGGATTTGACATGAGTTTCCCCGTGGCTGTGATACCTTTTGATGGCCTTAACTACCTAGAATGGTCAAGGGGAATCAAACTATACATAACAGCCAGGGGGAAGGTGGACTATATTAATGGTAAAACTAAAGAACTGGAGTCTCAGGGGGTAAGAGCATGATAGGTGGGATCAGGAAAACAACATGGTGATGTCATGGCTGTTACTTTCTATGTTACCTCCAGTCAGGAAGACCTTCATGTGGGCTGAAACAGCTGTTGAGATTTGGGAGCAGGCAAAATCTACCTATTCTGAGCAATGCCATTATGCCAAAATATACCAGTTGCAAGCTGCCTCCTCTACTTGTAAGCAAGGGGAGAGGACCCTCTCAGCCCACTATTCAGATTTGACCTCAATTTGGAAAGAACTAGATCACTATCAGAAGATTGATTGGAAGTGTGATGCTGATGCTAAGGCCTACAAGTCTTTGGTTTCCCAACAATGGGTCTTTGCCTTTCTCTTGGGGCTGAACCCTGTATATGAGTCCCTCAGAGTTTAGATATTAAGAAGTAAAGATCTTCCTTTAGTACAAGAAGTGTATTCTCTAGTACAGTCCGAAGAGAGTAGGCAAAGTGTGGTGAATAGCTCCGAGGGGGAGCAGATTGCCTTAGTGGCTAAAGGGAGTATGGGTGTAGGAGGCAATAATTCCTTTAAGAAGGGTGACTTCCAGAAGAGAGTGGATGATAAGGATTTGTTATGGTGTACTCATTGCTAGAAGGCCAAACAAACTTGTGATACTTGTTGGGACCTCCATGGAAATCCAAAGTGGGCCCAAGAGTTGAGTAAGAAATCAGATCAAAATAAGAAGCTAGGACAACAAAGTCACTTGGCCTCTTAGGAGCCTTAGCCATCTACTGCTATTAACTAGGATCGCCCGTCCGTTGCCAATCCCTGGGAAGATATCATTAATTCTTTTTGTGACCACTTGGATCTATATGGGAGAGCAATCCGCTAGATGGATTCTTCTCCTCCTGCCTTGACTTATTTTGCATCTACTTCAGGTAATGGTAATCCTGCCACAACCTTCCATGTGTCTTCCCATTCACCTGATTCCCCTTGGATAATTGACTTTGGAACTTCAAACCATATGACAGGTAAGTCAAATTGCTTTCAATCCTATCAAATTTTTATATGGTAGGGACAAAGTGAGACTAGCTGATGATTCTTTTTCCACCATAGCTGGTCAAGGAACCGTAACCCTTCCTTTTGGACTTACCCTTTCTAATGTATTACATGTTCCGAAATTTCCTATAAACTTGTTTTCTGTCAGTAGCATTACAAATTCATTAAACTGTTCAGTGACCTTTTTCCCTTCTTGTGTTCTACAGGATCTGGATTTGGGGAAGATGATTGGTAGAGGTCGTATGGTGGATGGTCTCTACATGCTGGAGAACAAAGCTAGTCTTGCGGTCATTGAGTCTATGAGTCAGTCTAGTATGAGTCAAGTTTACTTATGGCATAGTTGTTTGGGTCATTTATCTTTTGAGTCGCTAAAGGTCTTACTTTCGGATTAATTTAAATCAGTATCAGTGTTTGAGTTCAAATGTCAAACTTGTCAGTTGAGCAAACATTGTAGAAATCATTTTCCTTCAAGAAATAATAAATCCGATTTTCCTTTCCATATTGTTTATTCTGATGTTTGGGGCCCCATTACTTTACCATCTGAACTTGGTTATAAATATTCCATTACTTTTATTGATGACTGTTGAGCAAGAGAAGAGAAGAGAAAAGAGAGGAGAGAAAGAGAAGAGAGGCGAGAGGACTGAGAGCCCAAAAGAACCCTGTAGGCGTTTGTAGTATGTTATTATTTATACTAGGCTGGTCGTACAACATAAAGTATGAAGAAATTACAAAAGTACCCTTGTGGTACTAAACATGTGTGCAACAACATCTGTCAACACTCCCCCTCAAATTGGAGCATATATATCAATCATGCCCAACTTGTCACAGAGATTATGATGTCTGGAATGGTGTAGCTCTTTTGTAAAGATGTCTGTAAGCTGGTTCTCAGAGCTGACATCGGGTGTACATACTTCGCCTGTGATGACCTTCTCTCTGATAAATGCTTGTCAACTTCGATGTGTTTTGTTCTATCATGTAGCACTGGGTTAGCAGCAATGTTTATAGCTGCTTTGTTATCACAAAATAGAGTCATAGGCTTGTCCACTGGGAAACCCAACTCACACAACAGATTCTTTATCCACATACCATCAGCTACTCCATGAGCCATTGCACGATATTCAGCTTCAGCACTGGATCTAGCCACCACATTTTGCTTTTTACTCCTCCATGTAACAAGGTTCCCTCTTATAAAGGTGCAGTAGCCACTAGTAGACTTTCTATTACTTTGAGATCCAGCCCAATCTGCATCTGTATAAACTTCAACTTTCAAATGCCTGTGCCTTTGAAATAACAATCCAGCACCAGGAAACTTTTTTAGATATTGGAGGATTCTTTCTGCTGCTTCAAGGTGAGTGGACCTAGGTGCATGCATGAACTGACTGAGGACATCAACAACATAAGCAATGTCTGGACGAGTCATAGAAAGATATAACAATCTCCCTACAAGCCTCTGAAACTGTTTCACATCCTTGAGAGGTTCACCTTGGCTGTCACCTAATTTATGGTTGGGGTCAATGGAAGAGTCAACTGGCTTCACTCCCATCTTTCCAGTGTCCTGAAGTAAATCTAGGACATATTTCCTTTGGGAAATGAAGATACCCCTTTTTGATCGGGCAACTTCAATTCCAAGGAAGTATCTGGGAGGTCCTAGATCCTTCACTTCAAACTGAGTAGCAAGGAAACCCTTCAACCTCTGGATTTCATCCTTCCAGTCACCAGTAACAATTATGTCATCCACGTATACTATCAAGGCAGCCATTTTACCTTCTCTTTTCACAAATAGTGTGTGATCTGATTGACATTGCTTGTATCCTCTCTGCTGAACCGCAACATGGAATCTGCTGAACCAAGCTCTTGGTGATTGTTTTAGCCCGTATAAAGACTTCTTCAACTTGCACACTTTTTGTTCATTTCCTTGAGCCAAAAAACCAGGGGGTTGAATCATGTAAACTTCCTCTTCAAGGTCACCATTCAAGAATGCATTCTTGATGTCAAGCTGATGTAGATCCTAATTCAGATTAGCAACAAGAGAGAAAAGAACTCTAATGGAGTTCATCTTGGCAACAGGGGCAAAAGTTTCTGCATAATCAACTCCGTACACTTGAGTAAACCCCTTTGCCACTAAGCGAGCTTTATATCTCTCCACCGTTCCATCAGCCCTATGCTTGACAGTGAACACCCATTTACATCCAACTGGATTCTTTCCCTTAGGAAGATCTACAAGTTCCCATGTGCCATTTTTATGAAGGGCATTAATTTCTTCCTTCATGGCATTTGTCCATTCAGGTGCTGAAAGAGCTTCTGCCACATTCTTAGGGATAGGGACACTGTCAATAGAGGTAAGGAAAGCACGAAATGAGGGTGAAATGTTCTCATAGGAAACAAAGTTGGAAATGGGATGTTTAGTGGTGCACAACCTAACACCTTTCCTATGAGAAATAGGAAGGTCAAGGTCATTAGCAGTAGAGGTATCAATTTCAATAGAATCATGAACATCATTGGGAGCCAAGTTACCTGAGTGGGTATGATCTTCCCCCGAGGAGTTTGATGGCACTGGAGGTACAGATTCTAGATTCTCCACAGCTCTTGAATTTGGTTGGCCTTTGCGACGATGAAAGAAGACACGAAAAGGCGGAGGATCAGGAAGAGAAGGGAGCTGAACCAGTTTCTCCTCATGCCTACGCTCCCCCTGAGGAGAAACAGGAAAAAAAGGCTCATCCTCAAAGAAAGAAACATCCATGGAGACATAGAATTTCCGAGAAACAGGATCAAAACAACGACATCCCTTTTGAGTGAAGGAGTAACCAAGGAATATGCAGGGAATAGCACGAGAATCCAATTTCCCACGGGTGGGAGACAGATTTTGGATAGAGCACCGACAACCAAATACACGAGGAGGAATGGGAAGAAGGGGGGCCTTAGGAAAGAAAAGCTGATGTGGGGCTTTGTACTCTAACCAACAAGAGGGCATACGGTTAATGAGGTAGGCAGAACAAAGAACAGCCTCAAGCCAAAAACGTTTGGGGACATTCATATGGAGTAGTAAACCCCGAGCCACTTCAAGGAGATGTCGGTTCTTCTGTTCAGCCACACCATTTTGTTGTGGTGTTTGGGCACAAGAGCTACGGTGAAGTGAACCACGTGAAGCAAAGAACTCCGTGAGATCACTATGAAAAAACTCTTTCGCATTGTCTGACTGAAAAATTTGGATTTCAGTCTGAAATTGAGTGAAGACCATCTGCTGAAAATCTTGGATAATTTTTGGTACTTTCTCCTTGGTTCGCACCACTCTCAGATGGTAAAGTAACAGGGCCCCATACATCAGAATGAACAATGTGAAAAGGAAATTCAGATTTACTATTTTTTTGAAGAAAATGAGTTCTACAATGTTTACTTAACTGACACGTTTGACAAGAGAAATCTGAAACGAACATTGACTTAAACAGTTACGGAAATACAACTTTTAAAGATTCAAAAGACAAATGAACAAGGCGACAATGCCATAAATAAACTTGACTCTTACAGGACTGATTCATAAACTCTGTAACATGAAGACCAGCCTTATTCTCCAGCATGTAAAGTCCATCAACCATACGTCCCCTACCAATCGTCCTCCCTGAGGCCAGATCCTGAATCACACAATGAGAAGGGAAAAAAGTCACTCAGCAGTTTATGGAATTAGTAACACTACTAACAGAGAACAAATTAATGGGAAATTTTGGAACATGTAGGACATCAGAGAGGGTAAGGTCAAGGGGAAGAGAGATGGTTCCTTGACCAGCTATGGAAGTGTATGATCCATCAGCTAGTCTCACCTTGTCTCTTCCAGAAAGAAGGTTATAGGTTTTAAAGTAAGAGGGCGTACCAGTCATGTGTTTTGACGCTCCAGAATCAATGATCCATGGAGAGTCAAGGGTGTCAGAAGCAACATGGAAAGCTGTGGCAGAGTTACCTGACGTAGATGCAAATGAGGTTGAGGGAGGAGCATCCATCTGACGAATTGCTCCACCATAGAGCTCTAAATGGTCACGGAAGGAATTCATAATATCCTCCCTCGGGTCAGATCCAGAGAGATGTGTCTGAGTCACAGTAGGGATGGAGGGCTGATTTTCCCGAGTAGCCATGTTGGCCATGTTGTATTTCTTTGTACCTTGCTGTCTGGACCTTTTATTCACATCTGAACCTTGCTTCTTATTCAGATCTTGAGCCCATTTTGGTTTCCCATGAAGATCCCAACAGGTATCTTTGGTGTGTCGGGGTTTCTGGCAATGAGTGCACCACAATATGTCCTTATCTTCTATTTTTTTCTAGAGATCTCCTTTCCTGGAAGAAGGTCCCACACTAGTAGAGACACCCCCTTTTGCTGCCAACACAACTGCATCCCCACCAGGGCTGTTCATCAAATTCCTTTTGTTCTCTTCAGATTGTACAAGAGCATAAACTTCCTAAACTGATGGAAGATCCTTAGAACTGAGAATTTGTACTCTGATAGATTCATACATAGGATTCAGACCATGTAAGAAGGCAAACACTCTTTGCTGGGAGACAAGTTTCTTGTACAGTTTTGCATCCTCATCACACTTCCAATCCACATTCTGGTAATGGTCCAACTCCTTCCAGACAGAAGTCAAGTCAGAGTAATATACTGATAAACACCTCTCCCTCTGTCTACAAGTAGACGATTCTGCCTGCAGTTGATAGATCTTGGCATAGTGTCGCAGTTCTGAATATGTAGATTTTGCTTGTTCCCAGATCTCATTTGCAGTTTCAGCCCACATGAAATTCTTCCTTATTTGAGGTTGCATGGAGACCAAGAGCCAAGACATAACCATACTGTTCTCCTGATTCCATCTATCATATTCAGCACTCCCAGAGTGTGGTTCTTTAATTTTCCCATTAATATAGCCTATTTTCCCCCTTGTAGTGATGTATAACTTGATTCCTTTTGACCACTCTAGGTAATTTAGACCATCAAGAGGGACAACAGCCATAGGAAAGGATAGGTCACCACCCCCACTCATTCCATTCAGCATTGAAGAAACTCCAAATGTGGCTAAATCTTCACCACTCATGATTTCAGGTTTAAAAAACAGCACCCAAAGAAGGAGCATTGCCTCACAGAGCTGTTACAGAAGGCACTAGGCACTTCCTGACCTTCAGTCCACTAAAAAGACTGCTACTGCAGCACACAAACAGGTCCTTATGACCTACGGTTTCACAGGGATCCAAGAACAAACACTGCAGTTGCAGTACATAAACAGGTCTGTATGACCTACAGTTTTATAGGAATCCAAAAGACAAACACTGCAGTTGCAGTACATAAACAGGTCTGTATGACCTACAGTTTTATAGAGATCATATGACCTTTCAACAGAATGGAAGATACAAGGTGAAGTTCACCACACACCTAATCGACAGACCTGGTACAGTGCCAACTTCAGGGCAACCGAACAGTCAATGAGATCAAAGTAAAAGAAGGAGCTACTTCAGTCCATCAACAGGGTAGCCGAACAGCAGTAACACAAAAAGGAACACCACAGTCGAATATTAGGGCATCAACAGTCCATCAATGGGTGCAAAGAAAAACAAAAAAAAACTTCAGTTGAATACCAGGGCACCCGAACAGTAGATGAACAGTAGATAATACCTTCTTGAACATCAGATGATAGCCTCTCTGCATCCGAACAGTCAATGTTGGCAGACTTCTTTGAACATCAGATAGGAAACTCTCTATAACCAGAACTGCTTTCTGCGCAGGAAGATGAAAAGTCAGGCAGGCATCTTCTTGCTTAAGGTCGAACAGCAGATGGATACGGTTGGGAGATGAAGAGACTGACTGCTCGACATTGGAGGATGAACAAATCAGATTAGCTTGACATCACCCTTCAGGCCTGGATGACTTGCTCTGATACCATGTTGAGCAAGAGAAGAGAAGAGAAAAGAGAGGAGAGAAAGAGAGGAGAGGCGAGAGGACTGAGAGCCCAAAAGAACCCTGCAGGCGTGTGCAGTATGTTATTATTTATATTAGGCTGGTCGTACAACATAAAGTATGAAGAAATTACAAAAGTACCCTTGCGGTACTAAACATGTCTACAACAACATCTGTCAACAATGACTATTCTAGATATACATGGGTGTATCCCATGCGGTTTAGGGATGAAGTACCAAAGATTGTAAAAGATTTCCAACACATGATATTCACCCAATTTCAGACACATCCAATTTTTCTAGTCTGACAATGCCAAAGAATACTTCCACAGTGATCTCACGGAGTTCTTTGCTTCGTGTGGATCTATCCGCCGTAGCTCTTGTGCCAAAACTCCTCAACAAAATGGTGTTGCAGAAAGAAAAAACTGCCATCTACTTGAAGTGGCTTGTAGATTACTCATCCATATGAGTGTTCCAAAACGTTTTTGGTTGGATGTTGTGTTATGTGCTACCTATCTCATCAACCTTATGCCATCTCGGGTGATAGGGTACAAAGCCCCTCATAAGCTCCTATTCCCTGAAGCCCCCATTTTTTCTATTCCCATTCGTGTGTTTGGTTGTTTTGTTCAAAACTTGTCTCCTACCCATGGTAAGCTTGACCCTCGTACTCTTCCTTGTGTATTCTTGGGCTATCCTTCTTCTCAAAAGGGTTACCATTGTTTCGATTTTGTTTCTTGGAAATACTATGTTTCTGTGGATGTGTCTTTCTTTGAGAGTGATCCTTTCTTTTCGATTTCTCCTCAGGGGGAGAATAGGGTGGAGGAGAAACAATTTCAAGTGCTACCTCCCTTACTTGACCCTTTTCCGTTCCGTGTCTTTCTCCATTGCCACAAGGGTCAGTCGCGTTCAAAAGCTGTGGAGCAACTTGAAACTGTACCGCCAACATCATTAGATTCACTGAGGACAGATCCATCCCACCAGGTATTATTATTCCTGTTGACATTCCTGATCCTATTGCTATTGATTCATTTTTTTTTATCAGTTTTGCTACTGATTCTTTTTCTGCCAATGACCTTGACATCCCTATTGCACAAAGGAAGGGAGTTAGGTCCTCTACCACCAAACATCCTATCTCCCACTTTATCTCATATGAGAACATCTCATCCTCCTTTCGTGCTCTTCTCTCTTCCATTGACAGTGTCCCTATCCCCAAAAATGTGGTAGAAGCTCTTTCAGTACCTGAATGGATAGATGCAATGAAAGAAGAGATGGATGCCTTACATAAAAATGGTACATGGGAATTAATGGACCTTCTTGTGGGAAAGGAACTGGTAGGGTGCAAGTGGGTTTTTACAGTAAAGCATAGGGCTGATGGTATAGTAGAAAGGTACAAAGCTCGGTTGGTGGCGAAAGGGTTTACTCAGGTGTATGGAGTAGACTATGCAGAGACATTCGCTCTAGTTGCTAAGATGAATTTTATCACAATTATTTTTTCTCTTGTTGCTAACCTTGATTGGGTTCTCCATCAGTTAGATATTAAAAATGCCTTCCTGAATGGTGATCTTGAAGAAGATGTCTACATGGTGCAACCTCCTGGTTTCTATGCTTAAGACCAAGAAAAAAAGGTGTATAGGTTAAAGAAGTCCTTGTATGGACTAAATAAAACAATCACCGAGAGCTTGGTTCAACAAGTTTCACCTAGTTGAACAACAGATTGGTTATAAACAGTGTCAGACTGATCATACATTATTTGTGAAAAAAGGAGAGGGAAAAATTGCAGCCTTGATAGTGTATGTTGATGACATAGTGGTCATGGGCGACTAGAAGGTGGAAATTCAGAGACTAAAGGAGTTCCTAGCCACCCAGTTTCAGGTGAAGGATCTAGGTCCCTTGAAGTATTTTCTTAGAATTGAAGTGGCCCGTTCGAAAAAGGGGATCTTCATTTTTCAAAGAAAATACATCCTAGATTTATTATAGGATACAGGAAAACTTGGAGTCAAGCCTGCTGACTCCCCCATTGATCCAAACCATAGATTAGGTGATTGTCAATGTGAAACTATCAAGGATGTAAAACAATTCCAGAGGCTTGTGGGCAGACTATTATATTTGTCTATGACATGACCAGACATTGCTTACACTGCGGGTGTTCTTAGCCAATTCATGCATGCTCCTAAGACTATACACTTAGAGGCAGCCGATAGAATCCTCAAGTACCTAAAGAAGTTCCTAGGGGCTGGTTTACTTTTCCAGAAGAATGGCCATTTGAAGGTTGAGGTGCATATAGATGCTGACTGGGCCGGATCAATTGATGATAGAAAGTCTACTAGTGGGTATTGTACCTTTGTGGGAGGAAACCTTGTCACGTGGAGAAGCAAGAAATAGAATGTTGTGGCGAGGTCTAGTGTTGAAGCTGAATGTAGAGCAACGTCCCATGGAGTGGCTGAAGTTATATGGATAAAGAACTTGTTGAATGAGTAGGGATTTCCTGTTGATGGCCCCATATCCTTGTATTGTGATAACAAAGCTGCTATCAACATTGCTGCCAACTCAGTGCTTCATGATAGAACTAAACATATTGAGGTTGACAAGCATTTTATTAGGAAAAAAATTATAAATGGGGAAGTGTGCACTCCATATGTCAGTTCCATAGATCAACTTGTAGAGATCTTTACCAAGGGATTACATCATCTGCAACACAATGATTTATGTGACAAGTTGGGCATGATTGATATCTATGTCCCAACTTGAGGGGGAATGTTGAAATCAGTTATTTATTTATTTTGTTCTTTAGTGCCGCAAGGGCACTCTTGTAAATCCTCTTATCTTTATTATTAGTTGGGTCGCTCTAGTATAAAACCTAATAGCTGGCACCGCCAATCATAAGTTTAGAATCCATTTTTTTCTTCTCTCTTCTCTCTTCTCTCTTCCTCTTCTTTCTTCATCCTCTCTTCCTCTCCTCTGATATCTCTAGCCTAGAAAACAATAGAGTTCCTAGAGAGATAATATGGTGGGTCTTGAAAAGGAAAGGGGTTTCAAATAATTATATAGACTTAATTAAGGATACGTATGAGGGTTGGCCTTGGCGCAATAGTTGGGTTGCTCCATTGCAACCTGGGTGACCAGGGTTCATATCTTGAAAACAGCCTCTTTGTATGTGCAAGGGTAAGGCTTACATCTGTCCCTCCCCAGACCCACATTGGCAGGAGCCTTGTGCACTGGACCGTTCTTTTAAGGATACAATGAGGGTGCAACAACCAATATCAGAACACAAATGAGAGAAACATCAGATTTTATAGTTACAATGGGTCTTCACCAAAGTTCAGCACTTAGCCATTATGTATTTTTGTACTGGTCATGGATAAATTGACTATACATGTTTAGGAGGACCCATATTGCATGTTGTTTTTTGATAACATTGTTTTAATTGATGAAACTAATGAAGGATTCAATGAAAAATTAAGCTTATAGTCAAATGCTTTGGAAAGAAGTTTTCAAATAAGTAGGATTAAAACATAATGTATGATATGTAAATTTAATAATAATAGGAGTGCAAATCAAGGCACACTTAGGATTGGAGACCAAGAGATAACTTAATGTGACCTTTTCCAGTACCTTGGTTTGATAGTTCATAACAAGGGAGGGATTGAGGAGGATGCTTGCCATAGAATTAGAGTAGGGTTGACAAAATGGAGGGTGCATCTTGAGTTTTATGTGATAAGAAAATACCACTTATGCCTCGTTCGTTTTTCGGGAAGTAGGGGCATGTAAGTTGGTAGGTCCATGGAAAAGAAATAAACCCAAGTTCGTTTTTCGGTATGTGTGGGTCCCACGGAAAAGAATGATTCCCAAGAGACTCATTTACCTGGGGAAGTAATACTGTCCTCAAACTTGGGTAAATTACCTACCCATGTGCATGGTTCAAAGTATCGATACGCCCCTGTGTATCGGCAAGGGTGTATTGGTACTTAACAACACATGCTCAATGTTTTTTTTTTTTGTTTTTTCATTCAAAATATGATTTTTAAAGACGTTTTTTAATGGTTTTTTATTGAAATAAACCAAGGTCTCGAAACACCTGTAAATAGGTGTACCAAGACCAAAAGATACGATATGATACGCCCTATACGGGGGCATATTGTATTGATACTTTGAACCTTGCCCATGCGTGCTGAAAATCGCTAATAAATGATGGGACAATATTGTCCCTTCAATAATGTCACCTTTTTGGATAAATCAGTCATTGTACACCTTTACCTGGGGAATAAAAGAACACTGGGAAGTGCTCTTATCTGGGCAAGTATTTCCCAGGAAACACTTGCCTGGATAAGTGCATTTACTCAGGTATGTCATTTACTGAGACGCAAATGAGGCCTTAGATTAAAAGGAAAATTCTATAAAACAATTGTAAGGCCAGCTATGTTGTATGAGGCAGAGTGTTGGGAAGTCAAGAAACAACATGTCCAAAAATTAAGTGTGGAAAAAATGTGCATGTTGAGTTGGATGAGTGGAAAAACTAGAAAGGATATGATAAGAAATGAAATCATTTGAAGGAACTAGGAAGTAGCTTATCAAAAAAAAAAAGAAAAAAAAACTAGGAGTAGCTCCGATAGGTGATAAAATGAGAGAAAGTCCATTTAGATGGTTTGGACTTGGTCATGTGCTTAGAAGACCATCAACAACACCTTTAAGAAATTATTTGTTGCAAGTTGAAGGGGCTAGGAATGGCTAGGGGTAGACAAAAAAAGGCATGGATAGAAGTAGTAAGCAATGATTTTAAGCGCTGATAATTTAACAATGGATATGGCATGAAACAGAACAGAATGGTGAAACAGGATTTATGTAGCTGACCCCATATAGTCAGGATAAGGCTTGGATGATGATAATTATGATGACTTCAAATCCTCTCTTTGACTGTCATGCAAACTTTAGGACAGACCGGAAAGAAAGGAACAATAGACTCTTCAATGAAAACAGGTCCAAGGAGGAGCTAACTGAAGCCATCTAAGTGAGAACTGCACATCGGGTAAAAACTTTGGAGTTATTCAAAGACTTTTCAGTCAATGACATTATTAAAACTTTGCCTGAAGAAATACAAACAGGTAGACACAGTGAAGAGGTGAGAATGAACTAGAAGCCCCCAACTGTAAATAATCTGAAGTTGGACTTTGATGGCAGTTCTATGTTCAATCCAAGAACAGGCATTGGGGGAGTGATTAGAGATCACCAAGGATTGGTGGTAGTGATGTCATTTAGGTCCAATTGGCTTAGGAGACTTGGTCAAGGCTGAAATTTTGGCATTCTTACAAGGAATGAGATTAGCACTACAGCTTGGTCTCAGAGACTTGGAAGTTGAAGAGATTCACAACTAGTCATTCATTGGGCAAAGCAAGTCAAATCAGCACCACGGAAATACAGACGTGATTTTATGGAAATTGATGTAATTGCAAAGCGATTAAATTCTAGTTTCAGCTGGGTGAGAAGAGCTGCAAATGGGGTGCAGATGTTCTAGCTAAACAGGAAGTTGACAGACCTAACTAATTCTGGGCAAGTTTGTGAACTCTTGTGGCCAGGGTGTGTCAGTTGTATTAAGTTTTAATTTATTAGTGAAATCCTTTTTCTGATAAAAAAAAGAAAGTGGGTCCATTGGTTTCTGCCATGGATGTTTTTTCAGAGTATCAAATGGATCAGAAGACATTGCTTTCCATTTGATTATCATAAAAAAAAGCTTTCAGGAATTTGAGGTGCCTTGAGGATCACTAGCAAGGTTCCTTTTGTTTTTGAGATTTATGGTGTTGTAGATTTTGTTAGAGCAGAGATCCTTGTTCTTAAGGACATTGCTATTCTCTCCGTTTTCAGGGGATTGTGGTCTAGGGAGATGAATGTATTGTGAACTTGTGATTGATTGGTAAGGGGCACAGCTAATGGCCTATGGTGGTCAGCTTATTTCAACAAAAGACCTTCACTTGGCATTCCTAGGTTGAACATCGTGTTCATGCAGCTTGTGGTCCTGCATAACATTTTATCTGGTGACCTTGCTAGACAATGTGTTAGTGAAATAGAGTTGGTGTGAGTATTCTTTACTGGTGTAGTCTTTCCATTTCCTTATTTCACTGCTTCATCTCTGAGTCCTTTATTTTTATCACTGTTGCCTTTTTTGACATCTTTCCCTTGTCTCCTTGATAAAATGCCATTACTATTAAATATAAATTAATAAAATAAAAAGCCTGCCATTTTTAAAAGACAATAGAGTCTTTTCTCCGGTGATAAATATTTGTGCAATCTGGTCCTAAGCATGGTTTGCAATATTGGCATTTTTGGTGATATATCCCCATTTGCTAGGTGGCAATATGAAATTTTCCGGGAATCTTTTTTTCTTCATATATCCCCAATATTTTGCCAATATATCAGTGATATTTCAGATTTCATTGTAGAGTATATATTTAAAATTTAAAATTTTAGAATATTATTAAAAGCTTTTCAATATTTCATTAAAATCATCATAACTTTTTAAAAAGAAGAGATGGCTAAAGACCAAAAGGGAGACAAAGAGAAACATACCTATTATACTCTTAATTTTTCCTATTTGATTTATATATCTTTACTACGGTTTTGGGCCTTAAATGTGCAATTATATTTCTTTTATTAACTAATTCCATGTTTCTAGAAAACTTTTCTGATTTTTTAGATTTTCCAAATATCTTAGTAAAATTAGCAAAATACCTCTGAAATTTCTCCAACTCTACATGGTGAAATGTTCATGGATACCGAAACTACAAACCATGGTCCTAAGTAGCATAAATGTCTTGGTCATTATCTTATTAATAACTAGTACTTTTATATGTGGACTTCTTGAAGTCTGTTTGATCTACAGGGACATGCACATGCATAAGGGCTCATGAAACTAGAAGCTTTTCAGATTTGATGGCTGCTCCCTGCTGCTTGACACTTGATTTACTCCCTAGGCTCCATTTGGTAAGAGTGCAAATACAATGTTCAGTGTACATACAAATGTGCAAGGTTCATGAAAATGACAGCACTTGTATTTTCACTGAACATATTTGTATTTACCCACTTCCCAAGCGCAGCCCTAGTTACAAAGTGTGTCATGGATGAGGAAATTCTTATGCCTTCAGGCTTTTTCCTTTTATGATATTGATCCTTGAAATGTTAAGGAAAATAATAAAATCCTCTGACTTTGTTAGTTTGACAAGAGGAAAAAACTTGCAAACCCTTCTGGTTTTGTAGCACTATAGTGTAGAGCATCTGGTTATGTCTTCACTGAGAAAGGTTTGGAATTGAGCTGGATGATTCATTTATTTTAGTTTTAAAGGAAAGATGAAAATGAAATGTATGCTGGGTTTGAAGGAAAAAAACATAGG
This sequence comes from Nelumbo nucifera, assembly GCF_055504915.1. NCBI lineage: Eukaryota > Viridiplantae > Streptophyta > Magnoliopsida > Proteales > Nelumbonaceae > Nelumbo > Nelumbo nucifera. The sequence goes on from NC_142649.1 coordinate 103,313,564, forward strand.
ATTATGTTTTTCTTACTAAAGGTAATCTGACCGTCCTGTATTGAAAAATTTTCTACAGGGTTAGTTTTGAGTTGGAACCCGGAGCAGTTGGAAACACAACTGACTTCAGGGAAGCAAATAAGAGGATTGAATGGGGCTTAAAAAAGGCAAGATCTTTTTATCAGTGCTTTGACCTTCCTTTCTTCCCAATAAATGGTTAGACTATTGAAGAGGGCTCATTTCGACTTATACAAGCTTTGTTCCTTGCACTGTATTAAATATTGATCAATATGTTCCAGGTTGTTGGTGGATCAGAACATACTCTACGTGCAAAGCTCACACTTTCACAGGAATCACATGGTAAGACTTCCTCTTTCTGATTATAGCTTCATACACATATGTGCTGCATGCTTACTATGGTTTCTTGGATCACTGTTTTAAAGGTGTGCGAGGCTTACGCCTGGAGGTGTGCCTCCAGGCGAGGTGCTCCCAAAACGCCCTGAGGCATATGCCAGAGGCGCTGACACCTCTGAGGCGGCGTGCTAGAGGCATACGCCTCTTGCGCTTTGATGCGCCTCATGCACATCTTATATAAAAAGACAGAAAAAAAAAGAAAAAAAGAAAAAAGACGGAAAGGAAAGGAAAGAAAAAGAATGGGAAGGGAAAGAAAAAGAAAGAGAAGAAAAAAAGAGAAGGAAAGAAAAGAAAAGGAGAGGGAAGGGAAGAAAAGATAAGGGGAAAGAAAGTGGTTTGCCCTTTCAACTAATGTTATGCATCTTTATTCTTCTTAACATAAAAGATTTTTATTAAAAATTAAAAAAAAAAAAAGAGATCCCCCCTTCCTCTTCATCCTCCTAACCCTCTCCTCTTAAGGAGGCTTATGCTTCCTTGTGTTCGGGAGGCTTACACCTCTAGGTAGTGGAATGCCTCGCATCACACCTCCGCGTTTTAAAACATTGTCTTGGATTTCTTGTAAATTATTGATTGTAATTTGTTTCTGTACAGGAAATATCATGAGGGAAGCTGGACCAGTAAGCATGACCTTCGCAATACCTATGTACAATGCTTCCAGGCTTCAGGTGAAGTAGTCTTTCAATAATTGCAATCTGCATTATCTACCTACCTACCTACCTACCCACCTACCTATATGTTTCCATTACACCAAGGCAATGACCCCCTTATATGTGAGCTCGGATCTCCTGGAAGCAAAAACTCTACACACACATAATCCAACTGCACATGGGGAATATCGCCCATACATGTATGTTAAATTCATAGGTAGATGTAGCTGGATACCCATGCTTGCAGGAGATTCCGGTGCTTTGTGTGTATGTATGTATGTGTTCGTGAGTTTATGAAGTAAAGGTGCACTATAGTGATTGTGTTTTCTAATATTCAGTACAGATGATCTTCCATGGTATGGCACGTTATTTGGATTTTGTAGCCCTTTATACCCAAGTTTTTGCCATTTTTAGCATTATTCTCTTGAGGAATTTCCCTCTGTTTTTGAGTTGATTGGGATATTTTTTTGTTTCATTTTTCTTCTTTAGTTTGTGTCTGTAAACATATATTCATAGGTTCTCCCCCTTTGACCAATGTAAATATACTTAAAAATCCATTTTGGAACTCCTTTTCCTTCTTGGTTTCTGTTTTGCTGTGTTTCAGTCTTTTTCTTATAGGTCATGCCCATTAAATTTTGTATCTTCTTTTTATCTTTTGTTAGCACATAGTTCTAAAGTTACTGAAACAAATAAAATGAACAAAAATGGAGGCTTGTGGTAATCTGTGACAGAGGTATTTTCCATTGTTTATAGTAGCTGAGGTAATTTTCTTGGACACTATTTGTCAAATTGTTTTTCTTTTTCTTTTTCCCCTCTTGAAGAATTAATTTAGTAGCCAAAGTGTGTCTTTTGTATTTTTTCTTGTCATTGTTCAGCTTTATGTACTAATTTCATTTGTTTTTACTTGAAGAATTTACCTTTTTAATAAAAAAAAGTTAGCATATCAATACACTTTAAGGTGTTAATGTTGTTTCGCAAGGGTTTCTTGAGTGTTTCTTAGTAATTACAACTTTGTGCAATACCGTGTTTTTTTATCAAGTTTTTCTGAAGTATGTTCCTAGTTGGGGATTCTAGTGAAAAAACCTACTTTCATAATTAGAGGTTCTGGACTCCAAAATTCATCCAATGACTATGTGGAGGTGAGGATTTGTTGGTTAATATGGGGCATGTCAATTACATGATGGAATCAATTCTGATACCAATGGCCTTAACATTAGATTTTACCCCTCCTTTTTTATCTCCTTCAGTATGCTGAAGTACCATATTAATATTATGTAATTATTTTCTTCTATGAATGCTTCTCAAGGTGCCTAGTTCCCTTGCTTTATTGATGCAGGTAAGATACCTACAGATAGAAAAGAAGACCAAGACCCACAATCCATATCGATGGGTAAGATATGTGACACAAGCAAATTCATACGTTGCTCGCATATGACCTTTTTCATTTTTTTTCTTTTCCATTTCTGTCTTATTTTTCTTCTTAAGTGCATCAAAATGGTTAGAAAGGTTAAATGAGAAAGAAACTTGCTTTCAGTTACAATTTGAGAACTATATTAAGCAATATAGTACTTGTTCAGTTCATTTTAAGAGCTATATTGACTCACTAAACCCTCCTACTAACTGGTTGACTGACCACTCGCTCTTTAGTTTATTCTACCACCGCACTGGTGTGACCTATTTAGTCATAGATGCACACGTAGCTGCATTGCCTGCATTAACATGTGACGCAGCTAGCTGAAACTTGTATGTTCATTTTTTTTCCTTGGGCTCAGTTTGGAAGGAGTATAAATACCAATATGCAGAGTGTAAAACCTTGTATCTTGTATTATTTTGTTATGTATTTCTACTATATATATTTGTATTTGTACTCTTTCCAAACTAAGCCTTGGGGAATCTTGGGCCAATGTCTTGAGGTGTAAATATGACCAAACAGATGACAACTAAACGATGCTTGGGCACTCTATTTGTCCTTACTAGACAACCATTATTTTAAATTTTAGTGTAATTTTGGTTTCCTGGTTATGGCAAAAGACATGAAATATGTGAAATTTTGGGTGAATTTATTTCGGCCAAAATTTCGGCAAATATTCCAAAATTCTGGGATTTCGATGATCAATCTTGCCTGAAATTTTGGATATACAATTAACACTAATAAAATCAATAAATATAAATATTATGAATTCATGATGCTGGAAAGGTGTGATTCTGGGATATTTGTGGGCTATTGTGCGATTTTGGTGATAGCTATAATCCTTTAGCAGGAGGTTTAACTCTCTTGAGCTAGGCTTATATGGCTTCTATAATATCAGTCAAGCTCACAATGAAAACTATTTGCTTTGGAAGAAGTAGATTTTTCAGATCAAATGATCTGGATTATTTGATATCAGCAGCGAGACGGGATCTGCTCCTCACACTTGGTTGCCTCACATGCACATCCATCGTGCATTGGGAACATTTCCTGTGAATAATAACTTAAAAGTATGGGAGATGTTCTCAATGCATGGTAGGATGTGCGTGTGAGGCGCCGCCCTCTGTGAGGGGGGGGGGGAGGAAGTGTGGGCAGCAACTGAGGCAGCAGCTGTAGCAACTTTCCTAGGTCTCATCTCAAACCAAATGGGTTGCCTGGATTCTGCTGGGAGAGTATCCTTTCGTATAAAAAAAAGCTGCCAAATCTGAGATAAATCTCGACAGATCGGTGTTTTTCAAGCATTGGATACGATTTCATCTTGCTTTATCAGATTGAAGATATTCCAAAATCTCGATGTTATTTTGTAGCTCGTATAGAGTCATATTGAGTTCTGAGGTGGTACATTAAATCCAACTGCAGGAATAGTGGTAGAATCAAATGGTCTTAGAAAGTTGAGATATGGTTGAATTCCTAAATGCTTCCGTCAGTTTTGGCTAGAAAAGCAACAAGAATCTTCTACCGTGAAAAAATTATGATGTCAGAAGGACATAATACGGGAAAAACTTACAAACAATCAACCGGGATTATAAAGCTGGTAACCAATCAGGTGGGTTTTCATCAAAATTCAGGGTTATGATTGGTCATAGATTTTCCCTTATTTGAAAACTAATTATCAGCTATCTTCTAGCTGCCAGAGAGAAAGCGAGGTGATTATGAGCTACAGATGTGGAGAGCAGGGCCCTAAAGTTTTTCCTGGATTGTGAGATTTTTGAGTCAGGCTCTCATCTCAGGTGATTGAATATTGATGTTGTTCACAACCCAAGTCTCTGGAGGTTCTCAGCCATAAGGGGGCACTGTAGAAGATATTAGATTGTTGAAATCTCGATTTGCCCTATGCGTCTTCTCTCAGTTCCTCGATCAGTTAACAATCTTGCTCATGAGATCCCTAAGGCTGCGTTTGGAAATAATGCAAATAGAGTGTAAATCCCGGTTTAGGGTAAATTTGCATTCTCGTTCACTTTTGCTTGTGTTTGGCTACATTACATTTATGCATTGACAAATGATACAAAACGTAAGTTTTAATGCAATTTTACATTGATAATAAGATGTAAAAGTACATCAATAAAAAAGAAGTAAATTTGCATTCAAGTGGGCTTTTGATAAAAAAAGGCATATGTTTTATTGGAATTCATGTTTGTTTTCCATTATAGCTAAAAATCTGTTTGATAAGAAGGTAAATTTATCAATGCAAAACTAACCCAACTTTACAATTTATATGGACCATTTTATACTCTACATATTTGCGTCATTTCCAATACAGCCTAAATATTATAAAATGTGTATTTTCTTATAAATGATGGGCACCCCTTCCCTATTGCATCTCTAGAACCATCTCCATGGACTATGATATGATGTATCCTCCTTAAGTTTCTTATTGAATTTCGCTTAATGGAGGTGGTTATGAGTTGTTAAGTATTTGCTTCAACGACCAATTTGCGCGTTTCCTCTGGAAAGCTCAGCCATCATAAATCATTGAGAGGCCTCATGGATTAATGTTGAGAATCTTTTGATAAACCCTAATAGCAATGGGGTCCCCACAGGGTACAGTTAAGCGACTCTCGACGGTATTGGGCCAGATGAGATATGTGGGCCCATGTATACGGACGTGACGGGGAGGATCATGATTGACTGGCCCAATATTAAGGCTGAACCATAGATTATTCAATTCAAACTATTTAACTGTTCCATTCAATCAATGAAACCATGAAAGGCGATGTAATTACTAATATTACATGCATTGCAGCTTCTGCAAATCGACATTGAATTTAGTGTAATGTTCTTAGATCATTAAATTGCACTAATTCAGTAAGACACCAAACCAGAAATCAAACAGTAATCTGATAGGATAACCAGGAACTAAGCCAAATAAAAACCCAAAGAACACATAATGGGAGTGACAGAGACATACTCCAAAAGGACAAATTGAGAAAGAAAAGAAAAGAGAAAGTCCCTTTAACTAGTACCCCAAGGCATAGGATTCTGAGCATGCCACAACTTAATTAAGGGCTTGTGGGTGAATCTGGTGGGGAAAGGAAAGGGAATGTGGGCAATGTGGGCTTCGGCAGAGATGGAATTTCAGGTAGAGGAGGCAATTCAGGCTTTGGCAGAGTCGGAATTTCAGGCATCGGCGGCAACTCAGGCTTTGGCAGAGTCGGAATTTCAGGCACCGGCGGCAACTCAGGCTTTGGCAGAGTTGGAACTTCAGGTAAAGGTGGCAATTCAGGCTTAGGAAAGGAAGGGATAGTCGGCAGAGTTGGTAATTCAGGCTTTGGAAGCTTGGGAACTGTCGGGAAGGTCGTGTCGAGAAGACCCCGTGCAGCCAGCACCGAATGGCCGGTCATCAATGATAAAGTGGTGAGCAGCAGAAATAGATGAAAGGCTGTTTGGAAGTGATATGCCATGATTGTGTTAACAGGTGCTTAAGCTGGAACACCTTATATTAAAAGCTGGACAAGTAATATGGCTCAGAGGTGTAAGAAAATGTTTAGTTGAGGCTCTGAATTTGGGTGAATGCATCAGTTTGTTTAGCATTTTATAGAGAGTAGAAGTACAAATTTGTAGGAGAGATCAAGGCAAAAAAAAAAAAAAAGAGTTGTTGAAAAGGTTTGGTTTCTGGTTCAACCTCTCTAGCTATCTATCACTTTGGACCAATATCAAAAACAAATCCTGGATTTGGCCAACTTGTTGGAAAAATCTGATATAGCTACGAGTAGGTGCTCCAACTTAGAAATTTGTAATTGCATTGATCCTGGGCTGTGTAGATGCTCAAACAATAACAATAGCTTGGGTCCTTAGATTAAAATCAGCGGGTTATTTTTGGCTAGTTTTGTTTGCTTTTCTCAGAAAAGATTAAAAAAGAAACTATTCTATGAACATTTGCTCAGGTCCTCAGATTTCAATACTATTTCTCCCAAACCATGAGAAAGTTAAGGTGGGTAGTGGTATTGAAATCTGAGGACCCGAGCAAATGTTCATAGAAATAGTTTTTTTTTTTTTTTCGAAGACTGTGTTTGATTGCAGTACAATTTTATTTGCATTAGTACAAATGCATAGAAGTGCAAATAAAAATAATGCAAATTTTGGTTTAATTTTGTTTTGGGTTTTATTTTTTTTCTGCTTCATATTATTTTATCTTATTTGCACTGCAATCATTGAAAATAAGATAAAATTTGAAGCAAAAATAAATCAAAATTTGCACTACCATTACGTTGCATCAGTACAACTTTATTTGCACTGCAACCAAATACATACTAAGCAAAGAAAATAATACTAGCCAAAAATAACTTCCTGATTATAATTTTTAAATAATGGAAATGCAAAGGATACACATTCTTTTTCTTGTACCCCTCAAAAATTTGTACCTTTGTTTCAGATATGTGGTGTGGGATGCATTTTCTAGGGGTTCTTAAAAACTTGACAAGACTTGTCTGAATGTTGTATTTTGGTAAGAGCACAAATGCAAAACTGAGGCAAATTTGCATTGTGGTTTGGTTTTGCAGATATTTGGTAAGAATACTGAATATGGCCTTTAATTACACTGAAAAGAAAGTAAATATATTTTAATGATATTATGAAAGAAAATTTTGCATTCCTTGTTGGTCAATGTAAAATAGGTAAGTTCTAGTCTTGAAATTTGTATTTGTATCCATCACAATCAAATGCAATACAAAATTTATCATGCAAAATGAACCAAATTTGCACTCCTAGCTACCTTCTGATCAAATTTGCATTTACATCTTAATTAACAGCCACAAGACCCTTAGCAAATCTTCAAACAACATAATTTAAGATATTAGCATTGGGAGCTAATTTGGCATTTTCTTCCTTTCCATAGAAGGAACAAATATATGTTTTAAAAGAAATACCCCTATATTTTCATTGGCAACAATGGCTTGTCTTTTCATGTGCCCCCCATTTTTCAAAATTGTTACAGGTAGCAATTAAACAATAATTTAGTTAATACATGGATAACTAAGGCTAAGGGTACTTCAATAATTATCCATTTTCCCCTCTGTAGATAACAAAAGACATTCTTGTGCTGATTGGCCTGCAAATTCGCAATCCAATTAAACGATGATTCGGTGTATAAGATTCAGTTTCACCATGTTGTGTAGGTCTCCATGATTTCAATCTTGATGATGGCAGAACTCGAAGCTTTCCATGATTTCAATCTTGATATTGGTAGAATTCGAACTCAAACATACTGGTATTTTAGAGGAATAGAACCATGGATCTCTCTCTCTCATTTTCTTTGAACATCAAAGAAATAAATGACGTTTTAGGTTTCTATTTCAATTTTCATTACAAGAAAAAGCTGAAGGAGCTCATCTATCTCTAATCATCCTACCTACAATATGTTCCAAATAGTCTTAATTCCTTATGAATTGGAATTTGAATTGTTAAATGCATTAATGCTCTTTAGAACAAAACTTCCACATGGCTCTGGTGGAAGTTTCCTTCTCACTTTTTTTGGATTTAAATTAAGGGGGGCATTCTTTTTTTGGATTTTGAGATGGGGAAAGTTGGTCAATGGGATTTTGGTTCCAATTGACCAAGAATCCCATGTTCTTTTTTCATAGTTATATGGAGACTAGAGAAAGTTTATTTTCTTAGGTATCACTTAACCGGATAAGTGATACCCATCTCCTAGGTGGGTAAATAAGTTTCCCACTTAGGGGGAAAATTGTCAACACTTGAACGAGACAAAAATATCCCTTTTAATAATGGATTTTTATGGATAAAATGGTCATTGCCTTATTTACATGAACAATAAAAGAACATGGATAAATGCCCTTATCTAGGTAAATAACTTACCTAAAAGTGAACGAGGTCTAAATGGTAATGGTGCTAGTTGTGGGAACCTGGGTGAAAGTGGAGTGGGCGATATTGTTAGAAATGGCAATGGAGAATTTTATTCTACTTTCTACAATTGCTATGGTGTTGCAACCTCTTTGTAAGCTGAGTTTTTTGCTCTTCTTGATGGACTTCTTTTATGCCATTATGGATCAGGTAGGCACAACGTGGTAAGCAAGTTCAAGTTCTCATTGAATGTGCTTACCATATTCTGCCTACTAGATCTGATCCCCTTTTATGAATTAGTTGTGGAATTGTTGAAATAGAGGTGGAGAGTGATAACGAAGATCTTATTCAAATCATCAAAGGAACTATGTCTCATCCTTGGTCAGTTGCTTACTCTTACAGAAAAATGAATCATATCGTTAGCAACATGAGCTTTGTGGTTTCACACCTTGAGAGAATGAAACAGATGTGCTGATTTCCTTGTGAATTGATTAGTTGAGTTGTAATGTGGTTTGCATGTTTATTTTGAATGAGTTGAGGTGAGAGTTTTTTGGTCTGGGCTTGGAGCAAGGTGGGCTATGTCCTCCCGTCCCCTGTTATATTTAATTTTTCTTTTAATAATGATTAATAAAATTTGTAGGTGACCAGCCCTCCACTTGGAGTAAATTTTGGGATGATAAAAAACAAAAACCAAACAAAACTTCCACATGGTGAGATATTACTAAGCACTCAGCATATCATCAACTCATTAGCTTTGATTATTGTCTTCAAGCAATATATAAACTATTTTTACATCAAATAATGATATGTGATTGGTGTGTAGGTCCAGAAGATGAGCTACCAGTGCAACCCTTCCCAACAACTCTATTTGATTTGTCCCACCAACTTTAATTTCTCCCCTCGATCTATATATAATTATAGAAACCCAAACTAGTACTAGACTCATGCATGCATGCAATTCAAACTCAAAAATCCTCAAAGGAATTGCTTCTGCAGCAGCCTTGTGCATAATTAATATACATTGTTCTCAATAAAAGCTCTCGTTATCATGGCTTATCGTTGCTGCTCATCCCTTATTGTATTACCTCTGTTGCTCATCGCTTTGCCGTTATGAGTTGAGATGTCGTCGCAGCTCGCCAACTTCTTGAGTCGGCTTTGCCTAAGCTACCCACCATCCCAACTTTGCCTAAAGCTGAATTGCCTCTCCTGCCCCAAGTTCCGGCTTTACCAAAGCCAGAGTTGCCGCCCCTACCCCAAGTCGCCAAAGTCCCCCCTCTCCCAAAGCCTGAATTGCCACCTCTGCCCCAAATCCCAACTCTTCCAAAGCCCGAGTTGCCATCTCTGCCCAAGCCCACTTTGCCTACCTTCCCTTCCCCTATCAGCCCTTGATTCCATGCTTCACATCCTGCACATCTTGGAATGCTCAAGAGAACAGGGCCTTCAGGCTTCATGCCAGTAGTAGAAGCTGAACTCCAATGGCGTATTTGATCTTTAATGCCATATAATATGCTTTGTGTTTGTTTGATTCTTCGGTGTGCTTATTTGTATTTTTCATATATTAATTCTGGTTAAAGATATGTTATGTAACAATGGGTTCTACTTGATTCCACCTCTCCAACTACAGTTCTTATTTAATTTTATTTTTGATCTTGCTCTAAAATATTTTCCAAAAATGTGGATAGGAATTTTTGAGCATCAGTACTGGATCCACCGTTTGAGACTATCTATGCCAATTAATTAAATCCAGCAAAAGGTATCATAGCTATCTTATTTTACTGTCTCCTAATAGATTCTCGAAACATAAGACAGAAGCTTTTGGGAGGTGTAAAATCGTAAGCAATTACCATCAGCAATGCCGGATACATTTGAGATTCGATTGATTGGGAAATTGAAATTTCGAAATCAAAAAGAATAGGTGGTTTCCACTTTGAATGCCTTCTATATGTTTGGAGATGGGACTCTACTAAATTTAATTCCTTTCTTTTCTAAAAACTTCTTCCATTTTGTTGGCAGTAGGTCTATCTAAATTTCCATCCAGCTAAGCCATGATTCCTTACAAATATACAAAGAAAGTTAAGTTAAAATTAGAGGTTGTAGATGAAATTAAAGCCAACTAAATTCTATTTCCTTTGATTTAGATGATCAATATATTAATACCCAACTTGATCACTGTGAGATACTATCATTGTTTGGGTATGAAGTGAAAATATTAATTCTCACAAGTCACAACCAATCAATATATATTTGTCTAAAATGAGCCAATCTGATAACAACTCTCCGTCATTTGTGGGTGACTGGGGACACAAAAATCTGATAATGAAATCTAGATTTCAAGCAGAGGCACTTGGAACAAACTCGTTTGCCACTCTGCATGCCCAGTAACAAATAGCAACTATTCTAACTTCCTAAGATGGTTAGATGGGTAAATAAACGATACCATAGACCAAAATCCAAAGCAAAGTCTGGGCCCAGATCCACGGTCGAAAAGGTAATGAAGAAACTAATGGTCAACAAAACCAATGGCTTGGATCCGGTTTGTATTGTACGTAATCACCCTGCAGATTCATGACTATGGAATTGCACAACTTTCTAATACTAATAGTTTGTTCAGCTAACACGGCAACACCATAACATGGAAGGAAGTCTGATGAGAGAGGATCGAAAACACAGACCAATGGACGTTGAACTTGAACTCACATAACAGCAGATCATCATCGTCACCAATAACCTCTCAAGACTCAAGAGTCCCTCATGATTGAAACTATAGATTAAGTAACTGGTTTGTGTCATTGATTGATTAAAAGCCAATATATGTAGGATATAACTGATCAAAAATCATCTTTTATAAACCAAACCATACATGTTTGGTCGATACCAAAAGCATTAAAACTGCAACACTACCAAACCAAAGAGGAAATCAAAGAGCCAGAATACCCCATTCAATCTCTACTTCTTCATCTATAAGACATATTAAAAGGAACAAAAAAAAAAAAAAAACTAGGAAGAAGAATTAAACTTCAATTACACTGTTGAGTGCAGAAGCAACTCAACTCGACAAATAGGGTAATGCTGCTTCTCTGACACAAGCCATCTGCAGATACAGTTCAGATGGTAGTTGTGACCACACTCCGTGATCCTTACCTCGTTTCCATCCTCGAACTCTTCCTGGCATATCGCACAAACACCTCCATCAACCCCAGCGGAAGATTCCTGCACATCTCTCGGCGCCGACGGCGGTGACCCCACCACCAACTTCTTCATTCCTTGCAGTGAAAGAGTCAAATCCGAAAGCATCTCCGCTTGCAGATCCTCGTAATTCTGCATCACACTCGGCATCGCAACTTGATACGTCTCTCTTCTTGCTCTGAAGTTAGGCCGCCTTGCTGCATATGACAGCAATCCAACTGGTACGCCATTCTATCAAGCATGGACAACATGCTACAAACGCTTCTTCCAGAAAGTCTTCTACTCTTCCTCTCCCTCTCTTCTTGCCACTGTGAAACATTATTATTTCCTTCAACCTCTAACTCTTCTCGTCCACTCACCAACTCTCTTTCAGACGACCCCATCTTTGACTCGTCCATTGTAGACATGTCTTGGTCAGATCTACACTCACTCAACGCAATACTTTATTCTTCTCTTGCTGTGATTAATTGTTTCACAGTTTCAGTGATGACTTATTTATACAAGTAGTAGTTCTTCGATTTTGACAAGGAGTTTCCTAAAATTTTCAGTCATGATCTAACTCGGCTTCTGCCTACACCGACCCAGAGCAGAGACCTCTCTGCTGCCAACTTATTAGCTTAGCTAAACACACGGCACGATGGCCTTGGCCAGGGTCATTGTTGTTGTTTCTGAACTGGACCGGCATTAGTTTAATGGGCTTTTATTGTTACGTGGGCTCAGCCCAATAATGAGAAAACTAAATCCATTGCCAATATATATAGTTGTTTTGTTCGTTGTGGTTTCGAAAAAAAAAAAAACTTGCATTTCTTGTAAAGAGTTTTACTATGATGCGGAAATACACCATACTCCAGAAAGTTAACAGCCAATAAACTATTATCCAAGGATTAAAAATATATATAAGCCCAATACAATCAAGTGGGTATCTGTTTTAATTTTTTTTACTTTATTTTAATTTTGTTGATATTAGAGGGTTTCACTCATTATTTTAAAATAAATTGTAAAAATAAAAAATTATATTGATATCCATGCATATCTGTATGCACTGACTGATAGAAGGAATATCGTATCAATATTTAAATTAATGCCAATATCATAAAAGTGGTCACCAATCAGGTGGGTCTTTTTTGTTTTTCAAAATTCATAGGGGGTTTGATTGGCCAAAGCCCTTCCTATATCAGATGTCAGAATCTGACATCTTAGTTTTTTCCTAAAACAAAACCATAATCCAAATAAATCATTATACCAGCTTGACAAATTTGTAGGTTTATTGTCTAATTAGAGATGTTAATTATAATCAGGCCTGGTGGTCGTAACTAATAATTGGGTTGGTTGTGGGTCTCTTATTAGACCTCTATGAGGTGGTAGGATAGAACTACTTATTGAGGCTTTTTTTTTTTATCTTTTAATAAGCCAGATTTGCAACCTTAACAAAGCATATATACAAGAAATTAAAGCATAGAGGGTTGAATAAACTGGAGCATTGGACTGAGAATCTTGTAAATCAATCAATTGCAATGTACACTCTTACTAGGAATGCTAGGTGCTAAATTAATTAAGGAGGTGTTTTACATAATATGGTTGGTTTTGTTTTCGAAAACAAAATCAATTGCCGCAGCAGCAAAAACAACACCCCTAGTTAAATTGTAATTAGTGCACTCTTATATAAGATTGGTGGTGTTGGTTTTGTTTCTTAAAACCAAAACAATTGCCACATCAGCAAAAATGTATTGGTTTTATTGACATAGCAGTTAAAAGACAAAACCATTCACATCACCGATTAATTTAGTTAATACATGAATAACTAAGGCTAAGGGTACTTGAACAATTATCCATTTTCCCCTATGTAGATGACAAAAGCATTTTTGTCGCCGTGGTTGTCCTGGGTATTTCGCAATCCAATTAAACGATGATAGTGTATTAAGTCACCAATTCAGTTTCACCATTCCAACTCAAACATAATAGTATTTTACACAAATAGAGCCAAGAGTCTCTCTCTCTCTCTCTTTCATTTGCTTTGACAAAGCAGAAGGAGCTCATCTATCTAATCATCCTAGCTACAAAATTTGGATTTTGACATTAGTTTGGGTTCAATCTAAGATTCATTTTTTAGGTTGATTCATCTAATTTATACCCCCTACTTTATTAGAGATAACCAAAAGACACTAATAAAGATTTAAAAAGAAAAAAAAAAGGATTTAATGGAAAAGGGAAAATGTCATAAACATTGACTATTAAGAGAGAGAGGGGGAGAGAAAGAGATTTAAGAATAGCCTTATTTGATTGAAAATATGAAATTAATGAGAGACAATGAATACCCATAAGGATATTGCTTTTAACTTATTTGATTTAAGAGGGCCCATCATTGCCCAACACAAATCCATTTTTGCCTATGCTATTATATATAAAAGTTCATCGTATGCCAGATTAATTAATTATTTCCCTCCTTTTTTTTTCTTTCATTTTACTGTTGGCCAAAATGTTATCCAGGGGATAAACAATATCTTCGAAGATGATCGGGGAGATTCTTTTCCAGAACCTGCTCCAGTCCATGGTGGAAACTCGTTTAGATCTGTGGTTTTAAAATTGATTCAGAAATAAAATCATTTTTTATCATATCAAACAAAAATAAATATAATAAATAAAAAAACAATATTATTGATGATAATAATAACTAAAAATGAATTATAACCCATAACTCGCTATTGGGTCATATTAAAAACAGGTTTAGAGCTCATTTCACTGCTCTACAAAGTACAGACTTGCAGGTGCAACTTATATATCCGGTTAGTAGTATAGCAGATATCTGGAGACTATGATGTGATTCACCTGCTTAAATCTTAGCTATATTCAAATTCCATCTCATCAAATTAATTTGCTTTGCTTCTTACATCGATCCTTACAAATTTGCTGCTATTTTCTATTAATTGTTTCCCATATAACAGTAATCAAGGATCAAATTCTCCATATGTATGATACTCAGTTTGGTATTGGTGTGTATTATAATGTGACTGATACTTCCTTTTTTTTCAATTATTTTTACTTTTTCTTATTTGTATGAGAGGGCTGTCAACCAAAGTGCATAATTATATTCATGCATATATATTTGGATTCACCAATTTCGATATTTGATCTTTGATAGAAATCAAACTACAATAATTATTCTCTTCATATTTAATTATTGCTAGCATTACAATTTACAAACCTTTTCTCATATAGATCACAAGAACAGAAGATATAAACAGGGGTTGGGGGTTGTGGAATATTACATTGGCCTCTTTTGTTTGCAATGCGATTTCATTTGCACTGGTGCAAAAGTATGAGATTGCAAATTTTAGTTTACTTTTAGGCTGTATTTGATTTGAAGAAAAAAGTAAGAAAAAGAAGGGAAATTAAGATAAAAAACCTTTACAAACATAGCCTTAGATTTTATAGTTTCATTTGTGTGCAATGCAGATGAAGTAAAATAAGACATGCATGAAGCAAAAGTCAACCAGAATTTACACTCTTTTTATTTATACTTTCATGAATTTATAATAGTCCAAATGAAATTGCACTATAAATAAATGGAGCCTTATGCTAGAGTTCTGTTGACAATAACAATTGCACAAACATAATATGATTGTGCTGATGTTGCAAGTCTGTTTCTTTTGAAAAACAAAACCATACAAGTTGGCCAACACCCGTTTGGATGGTAAATTTGTGCTCCAAAGTGCTAAAGGAAAATTACAACGAAATTGTCTGGTTTTATGTCAATATCCAAAGAGACCATAAATAGATGAGGCCAAACATTGGGTAATGGGCCTTTTTTCATACAAAAAGTCTGCCCAAAAGCCAAGAGGCTCAAGACTAATAAACCCAAAATGGGCTGGTGATGGATGTATGGTTTGGCAAACACATTCCATATATTTCCTATGGATATTTTGGGTTTGATAGAAAATAAGAAAGATACAGGAAGTTATTAACAGAATTCCTAAAGACCTTCCAATAAAGTTTTTGTTTTCCTCTTATTTTCCGTCAAACCAAGCCCTAATAGAAACCTAGGCCAGAGATGAGATGTCTATGTATTTATATGCCAAAGACAGACTCTTGGACTTACCATCCATCTCGAGTTCATGACCAATTTACATCTAAGAGACATCTTGGACCCGTGTTCAAGGCAATGTTTTAAAAATCGATTCAGAGGCTGAACCGTTTTTGCCTCTTCGTCGTGGGTTATCAGTTCGATATGTCAGGTCAAACAGTTCAGACCGTGCCACGTCAGTGAATATATGTATTAAATGTATTAAGTGTATATATATATATATATGTATTTATATATCTAGCAATAAATAATGTATAAATATGTTTTAGATATGTTATATATATTATTTTATATCTGATATATATTTTTAATTCAATTTTTATTTTTTATTTATAAAAATATTAAAAATTGAAATTTGAGGACAAAAAATAGTTTTTTTTCATGAAAATAGTGGGACAAGGCGCCATGCATAGATCTTGAATCTGAAATAAAAAAAAATCATCCCAATCAGACATCGGAGCGCAAAATTATGGCCTCCAAGAGTTTGCATGTATTCAGTGTACAACCTATGATCCGGTCACCGGGTCAAATGGGTCAATGGTCGAACTGGCCAGGTCGAATGACTTTTGACCGTCTAACGGGTCTTAATTGAACCAAGCCCAAAATCCTGACAGAATAATAATTCGAATGATTTGACCAATCGGATCAACAGCGGGTTGAAAACATTGGTTCAAAGGGATTCTTGTGTAATCTGCCCCCACACACCCTATTGAGAGAGGCTTCAAATGCCTCTAATCGGGTAAGATCGGGTTTTCGTTGTGGAATGTCGACCCATATCACAGGTTCAACAACATTTCAATTTTAAGAAGTGCTTTTTCTAATTGCCCTATTTTATTTTAATTAATACTTTTTCTTTTTTTTTTTTATTTATCTTTTCATCTCACCCCAAGTTGCCCCACTTCATTCCCTAACATTGTCCCAGCCCACCTCTATTCACGTTGTGTTGGTATCTATTTAAGTCAGGTTTGGTTTGAGCCAAATCATTCCAAACCCAACCCATTAACATCGGGGACAGACGACAGGTACGTTGTACTCATCTAGCCATATAGGTGGTGTTTGGAATCAATACCATTTCCTGAGAGGTGAGAGGCGGATGCTGCATAAGCATGTTATTTTCTCATAAAACATTTTTTCAGGTTTTCTATTTGGTACCATTACTTTTGCTACCATATAGTCATTTTTCAATGCCATGTCAATAGAAAAAAAATGGGAAAACACTAAGATGGTGTAGAGTAGCGTTGACATTTTTAAGCCCAATTTCCCAAAAAAATGCTCACGCCCAATGATAACGCATGTGTTTGGAATCGTAGGCATTTATTGAATAAACGCTGCCACATAGGCATCACTTCAGCATTTCCCCCATTATGTGAATTCGTACATGAGGACTTGCAAAAGTAGAATTCGGTTTATGTGCACGCCTACTGTTGGGGGAAGCTTCATTTCAATGCTTCCCCCAACAGGTAGGCATTTATTCACTATTTTGCTGATGTAGCGTCTAATAGCTCTCAAGTGTCAATAAACAGGTTCATCATTGCTTTTCTTGGTTTTTCAAACAAATCAAATACAAAATGTTTAATCAATAAACTTTTACGGTTCCAAACACATAACAACATCTATTCATGGTTTACGAGAACAAGCACAGAATAATTTTCACCTTATGTTGTTTGGTAAGACAATTTCGCTTGTCATTTTTCATGTGCAAGTAGGCAATACAGTGTTAGGTGTGCAACTCTTTTAACTCGGTACCACCATGTGCTTGATGACGATTTAACGACCACTATGCAATGGATGAACTCGGAACCAAACAAGAAGAATGAGAAAAGAGACGGAACCGGTGACGATGGCGATAGTAGTGGGGCTTAGATGTGAATACCTGTTCATAACAAAAAGGACAAATCCGGTGAACTGTTGGCAATAACGGCCGACGGTGGCACCCTCCATGTAGGTGCCATGTCATAGAACTGTTGGCAATAATGGAGCGTTGGGGGAAACGACAATTTCAATGTTTCCCGCAATGTCTGAATCTCTATTTATAAGGCATTGTCGTTTTTCAGTGTTTATTCAAAAAATGTGTGAACCAAATAACAATTTTTTAAAAAAACAGCCATACTGAGTCGGATCTGGCACCATTTTTCTGTAAAAGCAAGAATGAAACCAAATACCCGCTAAAAAGGGCATTTTCTCAAACCATACATTTGCCGATTTCTAAGACATGGTCTAAGAAAACATTTTTTGAAAAAACAACTAACCAAATAGCAAATAATTTTCGAAAAACAAATTTATGATATGACACTAATGTGGCATTGTTTACTAAGAATAGCATTGATGACAGACACCATCATAGTCAAAATTATGTCTTTAATTAGTAAAGCAAGGTAAATTATTTGTTTTGTATAGGATTCTATTCACCATTTACATGGAAATCTAGGAAATTAGTTTCCATTTAAGCATTCACATGTTCTATGTCCATATAATATAGGGAAATTGTCCAAAACTCACCATGAGTTTTCAGCATTTCTCTTAAATTCACCACAACTTTTCAAAATGTCTAAAACTCACCATGTCACTAACTTGATGTTAAACAAACTAACAGGTGTTAATATATTACTGATGAGGGCAGATTTGGCCCTCCACTGGCATCATGACACATGGCATTGTAGAACAGTTGAAATGGATAACATCCCAGCATCACCTAGGCGACGACTTGCCTTAGCCAAAATCAAGGAGTCCCAATTGGTGACTTGGCGACCTGGTGACCCACCTTCGTTGCCAACCTAGCAACCTAGTGGCCTACCTCTGCCACTGACCTAACGACCTGCCTTTATTTTCGACTTGGCTACTTGCCTCTGCCACCGACCTAGCAACCTACTTCTGCAGCCGACCTGGTGACCTGCCTTTGCCACCAACCTGGTGACCTACCTCCGCCGCCGACCTAGTGGAAATCTAGCTGGCGACCTCGTCCACAACTCAGGGCGGCTAGCAGCATCTTGTCCAGGGCCGACCTGTGGTACCTCATTAGTACCGGTTGAAGTGACCTCGACGTGAGGAGCGATCACCCTCAAAGGCTTGCCGACTTGATTGAGGTTCAGGTGGCGACCTACAAGACGTGCTTGCTTACCAACTCTGCATGCATCCTGTCACTCCTAGGTCTCTCAGAAGTTAGTTCTCACACCGAATGTTCAGGAGGAAACTGAGTAAGGCGCAAAAGTCGGCCTACATGCACAACTACCTCCAAGGACTTCGGGCCAGTTAGACACATCTTCTTGGATATCTTGGATGCGGTGCGCGATGCCCACGCCAAACAATGCCTATATAAAGGCCTTACCTCCAACCTTAGAGGGTAGATGCGCAATTTGTGCTTACTAGCTCTCTTGCATTCAAGTATTAGCTCGCTTACACAACTAGCCGTTGACTTAAGCATCGGAGTGACCACACCGGGTTAATCACCCCGGGTTCTCTATGCTTTCTCATCTTGCAGCTCGACTCGCCAGCCAAGCAACCGAAAACCAAGCTATCATCTAGCTAAGAGCTCTAGATCGTGCATCATCAATTACCATTTTAACCTTCATAGAAAAATATAAAATATATACAAAATAAATTAACAGGTGTTAATAAATTACCATTTTAATATTTAGACATGAAAAAAGAAAAAATTCAAAAAATATTTTCAAATATAAAATAAATAAAAACATAAAAATTACAAAAAAAAATATAAAAAATTGCAAAAAAAAATAAAAAATTATTTTCAAATTATAGAAACTATAGAAATTGAAAAACAAAATCAAAAAATAAAAATTGTAGAAAAAACACCAAAAATTATAGAAAAACACAAATTACAAATAAATAACAAAAAGTACAAGAAAATTTATAGATTGTAGAAAATAGAAAATTAAAAATAGAAATTATAAAAAACATTAGAAATTATAACAAAATACTAAAAATGCAAATAAAAAAAATTAAAAACTAAAAAAGACCATTTTCCTCTTACTCGCCATTCAAGGGTAATTTGTGAAAGAATGGTAGGATCCATCTAATGGACACCAAAAGGATTGCGGAATGGGTGGGCGAATTTCAAAAATTTTCCTACCTTCTTCCAATTGGGAATCGTATTCCCTAAATTTAGAATGCAATATTCAAGGATCCTACTTGAACCATAATCAAACCAGATCTTGAACCAAAAGGGAAGGGAGGAATTATACCTGATCCATAGAAGCAGTATCTCCCAAAGTTGGTGTTCACGCCCAAAGAGGACACCAAGATTTGCTCCTACTGAAGACGACACAGCTGTATGTGGAACGGAACCAACAGAGTGCGTCCTACACAGATCCTTCGCAAGAATCCTCTGGAAACTCTGAGCACCAAATCTTTTTCAGTCTTTTCTGCAAAACTGATGTCAAGAACTAATTTCTTGATTTCTTTCTTCTTCAAAGATCGAATCTTGTTAGAAAGAATGGCAGCGGCTGGAGGAGAACTCCTGAGACGAAGATGGCTAAATTGCTTCTCTTCTCTTTGGAGTGTGTATGAGATCTAATCTCAAATCGCAGGATACTTTCTTGCACACACACCCTAGGTTCGAAATCTGATTATGTTCACTTAGGGTTTCTCCTCTTTTCTTCTTGATTAAGAAACCTCCTAATTAGGAGTTATCCCAATCCAAATCAGTATTTGGATAGGGGATGATCTTAATCCTATCTGTAGATTAAGTTAGCTTACTCCTGATCTTATCAGGAGGTTACTAGATTCAAATCTGATTTGAATTTGGTCTCCTAGAGTGGATAAGGTACGAGGCCCAATCCTTTTGCTAACTTTAATCCCAGATCTGCCCCACAGATGGGTGATCATATCAGCCCAGCTCGAAATGGGCTTTTGGCTCATTAAGTGTTCAGTGCTTAACTAGTTTCCAATCTGCTACCCAGTTGGGCTTCTTTGTATGGCGTGGGACACAAGCATTGATCTACACACCAGCCACATGGGTTCGGCCCAGCCTTTATTACAAGGCCCAACCGAATTCACTAAAAAGCTCAGCGAACCCCTGAGCCCATCGCATGGACCCTATGGGCCCAACACTTACATTAAGTGGTCCCTGGGCCAAGCCATCTTATAAAACCCAAAGACTGTGGGCAGGTGCAAGATTAGCCCATCAGGTACTATCCTAAATGGTCTTACACTTAACCTCTCAGCCCTTAACGATCAAGCGCTGCCCGACAAGAGAGGACCTCTCCCTCGGCTGCAAGGAACAGTGCCGCACTCTCTACTCACATGGATCCCGGGAATTAAAACCATTTGCAAACATTTTGAAATCGTACAAATATATATATATGTATATTAATTTTGCAAAACAAAATTCCAACGATTGAAATCAACTGCCGGCAGTTTGGTTTCCATCAGAGAGAGTGCATTCCCGATCATTACCTTTGTCTGACAAAGGGGTTGATCCTGCCACTATGATCACCCACTCAGATGAATTCTCAGACTGTCCCAACATACCCAGGTTTTGATCCCCGCTAAGGATCTCACTGATTGTCATATCAAAGACAGCCCGATCTGACACCTAGTGAAGTGTCATAATCGAGTCTAGGGGTCAGGTGTAACTTTCCAGTTTTGCCCATCTGTCTCCAAGGTCCAGGGCAATACTAGAAATCTGGTCCGGTTCAAGGATTCGAGTAATCCCATACTACATGTGCCTTGGGTCTTACCCTGGTGGCCGAGACAGGCCATCCTAACACTTGGTGGCATACCAGTATCAGTCTTGATAGGATAAATCTCCCCAAACTTATCCAATGGCTGTGAATATTTAAAACTAACACGAGTCTCAATAAGTGTCCAGTTTTAGGGTCTTACACAGAATCATACCAAACAACATGAATCAAACATGCACTTTATTTATTTACACTAAATATCAAAAGTACATCAAATCGGATTGAAGCTAAGGGCATACAAAACTGTCTAACAATTTGGTCATTAAAAACTCATGATGAGTTTTAGACAATTTCCCTATAATATATATACTATATATAAGGTGTGTCTTTAATTGGTAGGAAAAGGACAAGTTCTCATATTTATTATTTCTTTTTTTAGTTGTCGGATATGGCCTTTGGTTTTTTTCACAAAAAAGTAATTAAGCATATTTTATATTTCAAAAGCATTTATTTTTTGCTTGATGGAAAAATTAATAATAATAATAAAAAAACTTCGGCTCTATGTTGGTAAGTATAAGAAACGCTAGGCGCTCATATTTGAAAAAAAACTTAAGCTTCACGTGACAATCAAGGGATAGTACATCCCTCCTTCCATGAAGAAGCCAAAGCAGTTGCAGGACGATATTTCACAATTTGACATATGGGCCTGACACGTAGGACCCACGTGTACAGATCTAATATGGGTTTATCGTAATATAATTGGCCAATATTAAATTACAAGTAGAACTGTAGACGATTGGAATTCATATTTGTAAGGCATTATCATGGCAATCTAGAATAAAATCCTTCCGACTTAAATTCATGAGTATGATTTTTAGTTTTCCACAAAAATAAATAAATAAATAAGAGAATGATTGTGGTTGTTTTTTTGGTTTTTGGATAAGAGAGAGGATGATTGTGGATTGAGAAGGAATTTTTAAAGGAAGGTGGAGACTGGGGTTTTTAGTTTGCCACGTGGCAGAGAACCGTTAAGCTGCCACTTGCCATGCACGGACAAAGGAGGAAGTTTAATCACTGACATCTCAACTGGCATGCATGTGAAACAGCACATTCTATTATATGATCAAAATTAAAAAAAAAAAAAAAACAAATCATCAAATATACAATTCATCTTTTGATTGCATGACCCAGCTTGCTTTAGCCACGTGGAACCTGACGTAGCAAGTCTTTTCGAAAAACAGAAGGAAGAGAAAGCTCTTAATTTATAGAGTTTCTGATTCTTTTTTTCCCCTCTTTCCTTTATTATTATAGGTGGAAGAAATAAAAAGAAAAAGGCTCTTCTTGGCATATGGTGGGTCGGTCTCTTTTCTCCTGTCAAGGCTGGTTGAGTGAAGGACTATCAACATGCCCAAAAAGTTCTATGTATCTTTTACTGCCAAAAGAAAAAGTTTATTATCTATCATATATATCGATCCTTCACAAGATTAGCTCCAAAAATAAATAAATTGAAATTGAAATTGAAAAAAAATAGAAAATAGAAAAACCAGAGAAGCATCCAGCTTCTCCACATGTGGTGCCAGCTTATAAGCTAGAAACCCAGAAGGCCAGAACATCTCATTATCTTGGTCTTCCATGGCTAAGAGAGTTGAGAGTTGAGACCATGACCATCCACCAACAGCGCTAAGGACGGAGGAGGACCTACGGAAGCATGGGGAAATTGGGTGTGGATTTCCTATGGTAAGCTCAAATCTGTTTGTGTTGGCGTTATTTGAACAAAAACATGTTTGTTTTGAATTTTCATGTTTGACCATCTCTCAGCTGCATTCACAATGCCGACAACTAAGATTGACTGAAAATTTTTCTCTTTAATTTGCTTCGTTGGCTAGAGCTACTTGGTTGGGTCATCAGTTTTAAGGGGCCACGAACACGATCAAGACTGAAGCAACAAATTAATTGCGATTATTACTCATCAGAGAGTGTTAATTAATGACCACTGCTCTTTTAGGCTTCGCACTAGCTGCAGGAACCCTGGTTCTTGGGGTTCTGTCATTGGCTCAGAAGAATAGGCCTGAGCTGTTAATATGTGTAGCTTCTGTATGTTGAGAAGATCAAACGGCTAACACTAATAAATTAAGCTTCAGAATTATAACTCATATGAGCGGGCCTGAAGGCTTGACTGATCAGACTGATACTGCCCGAAATGCTTGCTGGTTGACATATGCCTACTTATTTATTGTTTTTCTATATAAAATTTCCATCTGGGTTCTGGGGTTAGATTTTATAGTCAATAAAAGAATGTTTAATTGAAATAGGGCTCATGACTCAAGCTTATAATAATTAAGAAGAGGCCAAATAAAGTTGAATAGGATATAAATTATGACTAGAAATAGTAAGTCAATGAGTTGTAGCCTAGTTTGGACTGGGGAAATGGCTTTTTTCTTTTTTCTTTTTTTTTTTTTTTTACTTTTAATCTAGCTCAAGACAGTGAATTGACAGGGTAGGCCTACACGATTTAGTAATCTTGGCCTCTTGGGTCAAATGTGGACAATTCAGGGATAAGTTTGATTAGTCTGAAAGATTTGAAAATTGAGTTAGATAAAGGCTAGGTTTAAGGTCTAGGTCCATCAATAGTTGGGCTTGGGATGAGCATCAACTATTTATAAAGCAATTCAGCCAAGCTTATGTTGTAACTCTACAGAAGTGATGCAAATAATATCAATTGATGAAAACCCATCTTAGTGGTGATCACCATGGATATATATATAACGGATCGAATTCGAATCGGATCAAATAATATCTGAATTCGATTCGATTTGAATTCGATTAATTAATTATTTTTATAGTTTAATTATTATATATAAATTATTTATGTTATAAATTAGATATAAGAATTAAATAATCGGTCGAATTCGGATATTTATCAAATCGAATATGAATAGAATATCCGAATTCAACCAATTAGATATTCGAATTATCCAAATTCGATTCAATTATGTCAAGTTTCAAATTCGAAATCAGATTTTTGAATACCATTGACACCCCTGAATATATACATAGATATTATATCATCTTAGTATCTGTTTGGGAATTCTTTTAGGATGTGGCTTCTAGCCTCTAGCATTCCTAACTGGACCCCATGTAGAAATCTTTAAAATTGTGTTTGGTGAAAATCTGGAAAGTAAACATGGGCATCTTGAATGCTAGAATTGTGACTGTAACACAACTACTCTGAATATATATAGTTTATCCGGCTCAGTATGGAAAGAGTACAAATACATATATGTAAAGCGCTAATTAAGTATTGTATTTTATATTATTTTATATGTATTTATATTATACTCCTTCCAAACCAAGCCTTCAGAACACGAGTGCTCAACCAAAACGGCTCATGAATTCAACTTACCCCAGATACAAAAACCGTCCCCAACGGGGTCTTATTAGGGTTAGGTTTAAACATTTGAGATAATGTGTGAAGGCCTACAACTACAAGAAATTGGAAGAAGAAACGCAAATTAGTAAATGGGTGTCGCCCTCACAACAGTTGATGAGGTGGGAAGCGGTAGCAACTTCAAATTTCCTAACTTGGGAAAATCTTGTGTTCAATGCATTGAACGTGTTCATGTTTTATCACAGTTAGGTTATCTCTTGTCAACGACAAAAACTACCCTTATAATTGCGAGAGGGACACCACCCTAGTCTCTTCTTCTTCATTGATTGATTTTAGAGAGAGAGAGAGTTGTTAAGTAAGTCCGTTGAAAAAATTGAAACGTGGAGGTTGCAACCAAAGAGAGTTGTTAAGTAAGTGGTGAAAGGAATGGTTTGATAAGATCCAGAGACATGAAGATTGAGGATTGAAGAAGTAAAGAGAAACAGAGAGGGAGAGGACTCAAGTTGCCAATTGAACACCCATATATGATATATGCCACTCATGTAAAACTGTTCCTGAGGTACACGCAAAGCAAGATATGGCCCACTTCTCTGCGGGGTGGCCCACTAACGTACGTATTCCCTCTTGTTGATGATCCAGACCGTTCAAACAGGACCACTTGGTATTCATCTTTGGCAACTTCACCAATAATCACGCAAATCTTCGATTTGGACAGTCACCTCTTGGGCTCTTGGCTCTTGCTTGCATGAAGGCATCATGAATGATGCTGCGCCGTCCCACGCTAGAGCTTTAGAAGGTGATTGGCCCACCGCCCACGGCACATCATCTTTTCTTGTAAGCAACACTTACGGTGTAAAAAACTATAAAGGACACGGGCTGAAAATCAATATTCAATATTCCCTTTTTTATACCGTCAAAGGATGTGGGCTGTTGCCTGCTGGGCCGTGCGTAAGCCTATGAGCTAGCTTTGACATCCAATTATTTTCCAAATTCAGAATTTGATCGAGAACGTGGGTGTTCGTGTCCGTGTCCGTGTGAGTGTACACGTGCGTGGTAATTCATTAATTAATTAAGTTAAAATTTGAAAGGAAAAAAAAAAAAAAAGGATCCAAGTCCAAGGCATGAAATGGGTCGTTGTCACTTGTCAATGGACTGAATGGGCTTGGTCGGGCCAAAGAGTGGCCAACTTCAGCTTGGCATCATTCGGTTTTGTGAAGTGGGGAGGGCACGCTCCACAGTATGACAGTAATCCCCCCTTCAGCCCTTCTCATTCTCTCATCTCAAACTTGAAATGGGAAGGAAGAAAAGAAAGGCGGTGAAGGCTGAGAATTGAGTTGCTCACCAAAACAAAAGTTAAAAGAAAAGATAAACCCAGCCATAGAGAGAAGGAAGAGATTGAATTGAAATCTCTCCATCTTTTCCCTGTCTTATACGTGGACCCCCACCAGGCACCACCTCCAACCAGCGGCGCCATTAATCTTCACTTGGTTTCCAAGTTCAACTACCTCTCTCTCTCTCCTCTCTTGTATGGACTCATTTATGATTTATTTACATCAAATATAAACAAATCAAAATCTTCTGTTGACTCTTTCTCTCTCTCTCTCCCCCACCGAGTCACTACTGCCTTGTTTGTTTTCGTTTTACATACAAAGAACTATTGTTATTATATTTTTTATATATAAATAATTCGAAGAGATGAAAGGTGAATATGAAGAAGGAAAGAATAGCAGCAGTGGGAACAATATGTTCGCGAAGCTTCACCACCCACATCACCAACAGCAGAAGCTGCAGCAGCTACACCACGTCGTGACTCGGGAATGCCAGACTTCAGAAGAAGATGAGAGCCGAAGCAGCGGAGGAGTAGGAGTAGGAGGAGGTAGTGGCGGTGGCCCTGCTGGCAGCACGGCCGACGGATCCATTAATGTCAAGAAGATTAAGAAAGTAGATGGAACCACCGCTGCTGGCGACGGTGCTACCATTGAAGTGGTCAGGCGTCCAAGGGGTCGCCCACCTGGCTCCAAGAACAAACCCAAGCCTCCTGTTATAATCACTCGCGACACCGAGTGCGCAATGCGCCCCCAAGTCCTCGAGGTCCCCGGTGGTCTGGATGTAGTGGACGCCATCTCTCGTTTCTCTCGTCGACGGAATCTTGGTGTCTGCGTTCTCAGTGGGTCTGGCACCGTCGCTAACGTCACTCTCCGTCAACCCTCCACCAACCCGGGTGCTACCGTCACCTTTCATGGCCGCTTTGATATACTCTCCATCTCTGCTACCTTTCTCCCTCCCTCATCAACGTCGCTTCCTTCTTCGGTTAATGGGTTTACGATTTCGCTCGCTGGGCCGCAAGGTCAGATCCTTGGAGGGTCAGTCGTAGGTTCTCTTCTGGCCGCCGGTACCGTCTTTATCGTCGCTGCAACATTTAGTAATCCGTCTTATCATCGTTTGCCCCTGGAAGACGAAGTTCCCAATTCTCTCTCCGGTAACGCCGGCCAGTCTCCTTCCCCTCCTGGCGGTGGAGAAGGAAGCCACCCTCCTCCGGCAGAATCATGTGGAATGTCAATCTACAGCTGTCACCTACCTTCGGATGTCATTTGGGCACCCACCGCCAGACAACCACCACCACCACCACCGTTCTGAGTTCTGGGTTTGGCTTGCTTTTCCTTTCTTTTTTTTTTTTCTTTTTTTTTCCGCTTAGCTTGTGAATTAAGAATTCATTGTCTGTACTTTTTGTTAATCACTCTTTCTAGTGTTTTAATCTTGCTCTCTTTTAGCTTTAGAATTTGAAGGACAGGAGAGATAGGAAAGGTGAAGACTGTAGAAAGAAAACAGTGTAGTTTTTAGCAAAATCTAGCATAAATTTTCATGTGTCTGAAAAGAGAAATTCATCTTCCCTTTTAACGGGTCTAACGTCAAAATCAATCTTTCTCTCTGGGTATTTTGATTCTCTCTCTGGGGGGCATGAGTATGGGGCTTGCTTTGGAGTTTGAGACTGACCACATCAGCTGATACTGCAGCTGCTGCTGCACCTCTGGCGTAGATAATGGGGTTTCAGATTTCCTTTCTTAGCTTCTTCTGGTTTCGGATAAAGTGAGTGCGTGAACATGGGTTGGTTGTATTTTGCCAGTTTCTCCAGCTTAGCAGTGAATCTGTAGAGAGAGAGAGGAGAGAGAGAGAGAGAGAGATGGTCACGCGAGATCTGCTTTTATTTATGCGAGAGACTAGACTCTATGGAGATTAGAGAAGGGTAGGGAACGGTGGTGTTTGGATTATTTTACTTTATCAGATACGTTCAGTTGCACCTTTCTTCTTTCTTGTCTGGATCAGTGTACATTGAAAGCTCTCTCTCCGTGAGGACTTGTTGTTGATTTCATTCTGTCATTCATTAGTTGGTTCTTTGCTCTGATAAAAGGAAAAAAAAAAAAAAAGAAAGAAAAGAAGAGCATTCCCCAATGCCTTTTATCAATGTATCACTGTTAAGTCTGTTACCATGTATTCTATCCAATGCAAATGCAGTAAAAAAAAAACTCAAATCTTTCTTTAGTCTTTTGTCCAACGGCTATTTCAATTCAATTACACCAGTTTTAGTGCTGCTTTCTGCAAATTAAACTTCTTGGGTTGATACAAACAAAGAAACAAACTCAACTGTTTATATAAGCCTCAACATCATAAGTTGAGCATCCTAATGGCCAACCCATCACTTAAAGGTGATGGCCCATCTTTCTCCATTGGACGGTTGTCATCAAGTGATGCTACTTTGGGTAACTGTGTTGCTTTGCATTGGTTGAGACTTGAGATGGCAATCAAGAATCATGTCTCTCTGTCACTCTCTCTCTCTCTCTCTCTCTCTCATCTTTTATCTCTTTCTTGCATTTTTGATAGACTCACATTACATGGATGGAGATGATGGACCCCATTTTTGGGTGAGTCCCCTACCATCAACTGGCTTACCAAAAATGGGTTAAAAGAGAAAGCAACATATGATGACATTTTGAAAACCAAACAGGGCACCCCTTGTTTTGGTACTAAATGAATGCACCGGATTGGATTCCAATTGGGTCTCTTTTAGTTTTCATCCTCAACCCTACACCCCCCCAGACCCCCTCTTTTGCACTTTGAGGGAAAGATATGGGTTCCTTGTCTATTAAGACTTGCTAAAAATTCATGAGAAAAGGAAAATTGTGGGAAAGCCTGTTAAGGCATCTTATGGATTTTATTAGCAGCTATCCCTCTCTCACTTGTTTTCTTAGGAACTAAACACAGCAAGGGGACTTGTAAAGTAACCAAAAGTAATAGATAACACTCTAGGCATCTATTTTTCTTTGATTCACCACTGACCCTGAACCAGCTTCTTGTTCCAAAAGGAAAATTGTGGGAAAGCCTGTTAAGGCATCTTATGGATTTTATTAGCAGCTATCCCTCTCTCACTTGTTTTCTTAGGAACTAAACACAGCAAGGGGACTTGTAAAGTAACCAAAAGTAATAGATAACACTCTAGGCATCTATTTTTCTTTGATTCACCACTGACCCTGAACCAGCTTCTTGTTCCTTCCAATTTAGTTTTGTGAAAAAACAAATGCATTAACAAATCAAAGGAAGAATGGTTGGTTAATCATTAATTAAACTGAGTTAGTGTGGCCACTACCCCAACTAATGTGGTCAATAGGGATGAAGATCTCATGGTTCAGAGTTGATTGAATCATTATTTATCTTTTTGGCCTGATTACCATAAAAAGTATATATTTTGGCCTTATTTAGTTTTGGGGGTTGACCCATTTTGTTTTGAATGGGCAGATGGAGGTTGGATGGACATGGTTGAATTCAATAATATAATCTTTTTAATAAAATATAAAATGAAATCATACTGAAATAATAGGCCTGATTCATTCTGGTAGAGAAAACCTAAATCTCTTTCAAACTAAAGTATATCAAAATGGGCAATTTGGTTGGGTACCTAATAAGTACCTTCCCAAATCCCATTAAGGAATGCTGTATCAACCATGCACGTCAGCATTCTCCTTTACATGGAAAACGTGATTCATTAAGTGGGGTGGGACGATGAGTTAATTTCCTATACATATGTCGTTGCCCTAGCCTAGGACATATAATATATAGGGCAGCTCTTGGCTTGTCAATGCCCAACTGCCCAATGACCCATCATTGGCTTGGGGGAATCTCTGAGTCTCTCCATTTTGTCAAAACTGAGGGCGCCCAAAATCCAAATCACTTGAAGCTGTTAAAATATAAATTCCATCATTTTGATAAGATAAGCCAACGACCTTAATTGCTTAAAGCCAGGCTAGCTTTCTTAATTTCTTCTTTTTCTTGCAATTCAAACTGTGAAAAGACGCTGTTATTGAATGAATGGACGACTGGGAAATGGGAATTCTCTCTGATGATTTGAACAAGAAGAAGAAATAGAGAAAGAAAGCACCGGCCACGGTAAATTAAACATTGAAAGTGAAACATAATGGACACAATGACACATGCTGGGTTTGACGAAATGTGCAATTACCGTCTGGCACAGAAGGGGGAACAGGAAGCGCAAGTGGATGCACAAAATTCAGGATTTGTCTTTCTCACCCACCTTCTACCCATTGGATTCATATTCACTACTTTGTCTCCCATCCCATTCAGCAATCAGCAGTGGAACGTGGAATAATGCTCTATCTTCAGGCCTGAGTCTTGAGTGTTGAGTGTTGAATGAATGAATGAAGAAGAATATGTGGAAGTGGAATGGCTCCGGGCTCGACCATATACGGAGTGAGTCTCACAGATCAACTTGGTTGATTGGTTCCACACCCTGCTCCCCCGGCCCACAGCGCGTGCCTGACCAGACCCATTGTCTCCCATTTTTGTCTGACATGGCCTCCTATCTGAGCAGATGGCATCCATCCAAATTCAATGCCATGGATTGAACAGGGGCCAGTTCAGTTATGTTGTTAGAGCTTCACCATTTAATTTGCTTATCAGCACTGTAAGTCTGTAATTGTGTGTGTGAGAGAGAGAGAGATTGATGGGGATGCACATCATCAGCACATGCACACTACTGTTTTGTTTAGAGAGTTCAACATCAACACTTGAATTTCAAGCAAAGGCCCCTCCCGCCCTAATGTGACGGTTCAGCACAGGCTTAGCCTTGCCTACGCTTGGCAGGCTTACGTTAGGGACATGCCCGTCATTTTCGCCTGTAAGATTTTTAGGAGAATTGATGTCATCTTCAGGCAGACCACCAAAAGCTTAGCGTACTCTTTGAGGAGGGGTGGTCGACCTCCTTGGGTGCCTAACCTTGGCACTCCTAGACCTTCATCCCCTTGCGAGGCAGCCCTAGTTAACAGCTAGCATGGCTACCAGGGTTCCTCATGGGCGCACACTTGCTCATGGAGATAGTGTTGGACCGGCACTGTGCTACCGATACTCAAGGGAGGCTTGGCATGCGGGCCTGGCTCAAGCATGTCCCTTCACCTCGCCAGCCCCTTGCCCAAGCTGATTGAGCTATCCCATTGCCCCTAGTGCACGGGTGTGTTCCGGCCCAAGCGGTTGCCTATCATCATGGCACACAGGTGCCTGTCATCATCGGCATACAGGAGACCCTTCACATTGGTCAAGTCACCTCATCGGCGCATGGTCGCCTTCCATTATGGTTGTCCCCCTTTAGCACGTAAGCGGCGCCTCTCATGGACCGGTCTGAGCCAGGAGAGTGCCCCGGCCATTGGACTTGAGGTCATGATCCAGTGCTACTGACTTTGGTGGAGCCATCCCATCGGGCAACTCCTAGCCACTAAGCGCATAAAGGCTTGTCCTGGCCTGCCTTGGCCAGGACGCCGCACGGGTTTCTTCCGCTGTAGATCTACCCCCGTGACAATTGGTATCAGAGCGAGTTGGCTAATTGCAACAGCAGTTGGTTTTCAGCAGATTATCCCAGAGCCAGTTGAAGCGGTCATTTCGACAAGCAGCATTTTGTGGGGTGCGGTCCCTAGGCACTTCCACCCAGGATCGAGCAGAATTCAGATCAGGCCTGGCAAGAGGCCATTTCATAGTTCGTGTCCCCATTCCAATGACATTAAAACAGCTTCCCTTGCGGTTGTAGATGCGATGGTCATTGTCCTCATGCGGTGGCAGACGCGTGAGCCTTGATAGGAATGTGGGTACACTACTCGAGCAGATTGTTCATCAGGCCTAGCAAGAGGCCGTTCAATGTTCGCGTTCCCATTCCAATGACCCTAAAACAGCTTCCCTTGCGGGTGCAGACGCATTGGTTGTTGTCCTCATGCGGGGGCAGACGCGTGGGCCTTGTTAGGAATGTGGTTACGCTAGCCGTTGGAGCATGGCGGCACTACACCGGCAAAGTATCAGGTGGACATGCTCAGTTTTCAGGTGGAACACTTGCAGCAGCAGAAGCTTATTACAAGGCGAGTGCATGTTCGGCAACTCATGGGTAAAAGTTGCCACACTCGCGTTTGAAGCGGTCAGGTATCCTTGAGGCAGCAGCAGTGGGGCCCCCTCGGAGTGAAGATGTAGCCCGAGTCGGCGAGGCGAAGCGTAGTTTTGAGGGCCCGGAGAGCATAAGCCATGGCTAGGTTTGAGTAACCCGAATCGGCGAGGTGAAGTCTGCAAGCCAGCATGGTGAAAGGGTACCCAGGTCATCAACAACATGAGGAGTAGACCTATCAACGTGTTCGGTAGCATCACTGAAAAGCTACCAAGAAGACGATTGAGCCTTGAGGTAAGCTGATACATGGGGCGGACCTCCGCGAAGCACCACACATATTTCTTCGAGGGCCCTTCTTTCACATTCAACGGCATAGCTATTGCGCGGTTTGAGTAACCTCAACACTGGAGGTGAAGTCCAGGCAGGCCGACATGGTGAAATGGTTCTGTCCCCATAAATGGACACCAATATAGGCAAGACCCAGGCTAGCCAGATGAGCCCTGGAACTGGCAAGGAAGTGGATGGCGCGGTACACAAACGCCCATTCACGAGGAAGACCCATTGTCGAGGACGACAATGGATTGAGTGGGGGAGCCTGTGATGGTTCAGCACAGGCTTAGCCTTGCCTACGCTTGGCAGGCTTACGTTAGGGACATGCCTGTCATTTTCGCCTGTAAGATTTTTGGGAGAATTGATGTCATCTTCAGGCAGACCACCAAAAGCTTAATGTACTCATTGAGGAGGGGTGGTCGACCTCCTTAGGTGCCTAATCTTGGCACTCCTAGACCTTCATCCCCTTGCGGGGCGGCCCTGGTTAACAGCAAGCATGGCTACCAGGGTTCCTCATGGGCGCACACTTGCTCATGGGGACAGTGTTGGACCGGCACTGCGCTACCAATACTCAAGGGATGCTTGGCATGTGGGCCTGGCTCAAGCATGTCCCTTCACCTCGCCAGCCCCTTGCCCAAGCTGATTGAGCTATCCCATTGCCCCTAGCGCACGGGTGTGTTCCAGCCCAAGCGGTTGCCTATCATCATGGCACACAGGTGCCTGTCATCATCGGCATACAGGAGACCCTTCACATCGGTGCCAAGTCACCTCATTGGCGCATGATCGCCTTCCATTATGGTTGTCCCCCTTTAGCACGTAAGCGGCGCCTCCTATGGACCAGTCTGAGCCAGGAGAGTGCCCCGGCCATTGGACTTGAGGTCATGATCCAGTGCTACTGACTTTGGTGGAGCCATCCCATCGGGCAATTCCTAGCCTCTAAGCGCATAAAGGCTTGTCTTGGCCTGCCTTGGCCACGACGCCGCACAGGTTTCTTCCGCTGTACAACTACCCCCGTGACACTAAGTCACCCGGGAGGAGGAGCAGGAGGGGTTTCTAATTCTAACTTTCTACCACCCGGAGGCTTTAATTTTGTTGAGGAGTTGAGGTTGATGATGACCGTGTCAGATTCGGTGTGCGTCCAATCTATACCACACAAGTCTAGTCATCGGCCGGATGGATTACGACAGAAGAATTGCAATTCCATTGACGCGCATCTTCTTCCTTGTTTCAGGGTATTTTGTCACAGAAATAGAGGTGGCCATTGCCCTATATTCTTGACCTTGACCCATTCGGCACCCGGAATTTTACACCTGCATTTTCGGGTTTGAGTTGACTTATCCCAACCTCTTCAGTCTTCACTCACCGGGTCTGGTTCCGAATCTTGTAACTCATTTTCCCATTCCCAAACAAAACCCAATTCATGAAGCCACGTCGGCTCCTCCTTTTCAGAACACACGGAGCGGACCGGGATCCGGGTCACTAAAACCGGTCTAGTCTTATACCACCGGTTGGCTTTGCATTTTCGTATGGGCATACCGTTAATGGTTTGGTTGATGCTTTAATTAGCCAGCACTAGGAAATTTTTGACACCCTTTTCTGAATACCTCCAGCCTACCCTTAAAAATACTCAAAGCAAATATTTAGGATAGGCAACGAATGGCAACAGCCAACAGGGCGGGTTCGGGGCAGTGATCATATTTTCCGTTTTCGATCCTGATTTTGAAACAAATTCTTGTTTTAGACCTTTATCCTCGTTGAGGACCCCTATCCCTGATTCCCAATGAAGATGGATTCTTTATCAGTATCCAAATTTTTGAAAATTTTAAATTAAAATCATTAAAAAAAATAGTTTTACTTAAAATGAGAATTTTTTTGAAGTATAAATAATATATTTAATATATATTATTGGGTTGATGTGGGGTGGAGAATGCACTCCCATCCATGGTTGGTATCACTATTAATCAATGTTCCCAACCCATTCAAATACCCAAAAGATACTAGGAAAGTGGCCGTTCGTAAGTACAACTCTCAAAAAATATTAATTGAGTGCTTATTATGTGTGCTCACAAAATTGTCCCTATCATAGTCCAAGGGGTACCCAGGTTCGTATAGCCCATCATTTTTTTATCTTCCTATTAGTACAAAAAAAGAGTATACTTATGCATCCGTTATTGAGCTTATGTTACTTTTAATGTGAAATTTCAATAAATATTGACAGGAAATAACTTTATTTAATTTTGCTAAGGATTTTAAAATTTAATAACTAGCATGTTTTATATAGAGTTTGCAAGTACTAAAATTGTAGAAGCGGACAATAATTGAGCTTTTGATGAGTTATTTGAGCCGGATTTGGCTCGGTCTAAACAGAATTTTAGTCGAACTTGAGCACAATAAATCTCTGATCATGAGGCTAGTAAGCTTAATTGAGCTCTCTCTCTCTTATATATATATATATATATATATAACAATTATGTATAATAAAAATATTATATATAATATTCTTAATTTTTTATATGTAAATTAAAAAATATTTTTTTGTATGTATAACTTTTTATTCTTATAGGAAGTTTGGCTTACAGTCAAACTCAATCCAAGTTGAGGTTGAACTTACAAGCTTTTCAATAGAACCAAATTCAAGCTAGAGCCTCAGTTTTTTTGACAAGATGAGCTCGATAGCTATATATCTTGTTTCAGCTCAAATCCACCCCTAAAAACTGTGACCATATTAAATGGAGAATTAAAACAGTTAACCCAAATCAAGATAAAATTACAAATCTTTGAACTCATATTAATTGAGTGATTGGCTATCTCCCGATCTAATTTTGATTTATTATCCAAATCTACTACTTATATTTCCTCTTGATGATAAAGCTTTATGTAAGGCTACAAGTTGGGCTGGGTTGGCTCGAACCCAATCCAAAAAGGTCAGGTTGGGTTGGGCCGGGTTGATGCTCAGGTTAGGGTTGAAATTCATGAACCCAACTGCCTGACCCAATTGAATTGGTCTGTTATAATTTAAAAAAAAAATTAAAAATAAAAATGGCCAAAACTGCCATCTGAGTCAACAGATTGATAGTTTGACCATCTAGGTTAGTAGATTACTAACAAAATCAATGGCTTTTTGGTAGAAGAATAGTTCAGGAGTGAAATGGAACCAATTGCCTAGTTGGTTTTTGATGTAGGTGCTTTAGGCAGGCCATTGGCATGACGACTAGGGGTGGATTCAAGCCGAGCCGAGCCGAATTGTACCAGGCTCGAGCTCGGCTCGAGACTATTCTACAAGGCTCGAGCTCGAGCTCAATTCGAGCCAAAACCTTGAGCTTGAGCTCGGCTCGGCTTGGCTCGTTTTATATTTTATAAAAATTATATATAAAAAATTTTTATTTTATATTTAAAAAATTAAGAATTATAATAATTAATAATTATAACATTTTTATTATATATATTATTTTCTATAAATTTATTATATATATATATATTCGAGCCGGCTCAGCTCGTTTAATAATCGAGCCACTAAATTTGGCTCGAGTAGCTTGTGAAACTGAGCAACTCGTTTAATAATCGTTTAATAACCAAGCTCGGCTCGTTGCCATCCCTAACGACGACATGTGGCCAAGGGTGGAGCCAATCAACGCGTTTGGCAGGGCAGAGGTCGACACCCAGTGCGGGACCAACGGTGCGACCCACATGGCGAGCTTAGATGATCGCCCTGTCAAGGTCGGATCACATCTTGACCGTCTGCATGCGTCCGCCTTTGGGCGACCTCAAGTATAAATAGGGCATGCCTCCCCCAAGGTAAGGGGTCTCTCTCTAGCCACAAGACTTTCATCTCTCCAAACTCTCTTGCTCTCTAGCTTTTTGGCGACCCCATCTGAGCTCCTCAGACCTTGTCCACCCTCTTTGCTATGCCCTCATTAACTTGATTGTTGGAGTCCCTGCATCGGGTTATCACCCAGGGCCTCTGACGTTCTCTTCCTCGTGGGTACTCGGCCTCAGCCAACCTCAACTAACCTCGGGAAAACTTCACTATCTCTCGACTATAACCCACTTCAGGTCCCCTTGGTCCTCGACCATAGCGCACTCTGAGCTTCTCTGGCCCTTGGCCTCAGCACTCCTCAGATCCATCCACTAGCCATCTCGTATAGGAAGCAGAGAAAATTTACTGTTTTGTCCTCAACTAATCCGAGCATCAACAATTGGTGGCGTCAATGGGAAATGACTACAAAGCCTTCCCCTAGAACTACAACTCGACTTCCAACTGAATGGCTAGAAACAAGAGAAC
Source organism: Nelumbo nucifera (assembly GCF_055504915.1). Lineage (NCBI taxonomy): Eukaryota > Viridiplantae > Streptophyta > Magnoliopsida > Proteales > Nelumbonaceae > Nelumbo > Nelumbo nucifera. The sequence continues at coordinate 103,350,206 of NC_142649.1, forward strand.
TACGTAGAACTTGGTCACTAGGACCAACTCCAAACGGTCCTCAACTGGCTTGACAACCTCATGCAGAGGCTGGACGAGGTAGGGTGACTGGCAGTAGGCCGCCCGCAAGGTGGCTGCCCCGCTAGAAGCCTAGGGTATCGCGACGGACACCCTTCGTAGACTCCACTGGCTAAGCGCCCTATCGGGTCTTACCAGGCTGACCCCTCAATGTCCGGCGGAAGTGGCTGAAGTGTGAGTCAGCCATCGAGAACCCTCCAACCTCCTAGTCGAAGGGAGCACCAACCAATACAGTCTTGCAACTGACGTCGAAGCCAAGGACACTGTTGCCAACAAGAAACGCCTCCTACACCTCGAACCTCGGACCTCCGAGACTACCTCGACGACCGATGGGCCAAAAGGGATCGAGACGCGCCCGGCCCGTCCCGCGGCCGAGGATACCTAGACAAAGCCGAGGTACCCGTTGGCCAGTATATCGCTGACCTACAGGCACAACTCGATGCGATGAAGGACGAAATTTGGCAAGTCAAGGAGAGCCAAGGTGACACCTCGGCAAATTAGTACCCCTCCACCAGGATGGATGCCTTCACTGTTGCCATCACCTCGGAACCTCTTCCACATCATTTCAAAGCTCCCACACTGGAGACTTACGATGGCACCTCAGACCTAAACGAACACTTGGAGAGCTTCCAAGCACTCATGCTCCTGAATGGGTACTCCGACGCATTGATGTGCCGAGCCTTCCAAGCGACCTTCAAGGGAGTAGCTCGACGCTAGTTCTCCGGGCTCCCACCTTGCTCCATCAGCTCCTGGGACCAGTTCGCCAATGTTTTCCTCGCCCACTTCGTCAACAGCCGACGATGCCAGAAGAGCGTCGTCTCACTCATGGCCGTCCAATAGCAACACGGCGAGAGCCTGCGGTCCTACATCAACCACTTCAAGAAAGAAGAACTCGAGGTCCGCAACCTCAACCCTATGGTCTCCATGCACGCAGCAATCCAAGGCCTCCTCCCAGAGTCGGCCCTTAAGTGCTCTGTCACCAAGACACTGCCCGGAACCAAGGCAAAATTTTTGAGAAAGGCATAGAAGTACATCACCGTTGAGGAAGCCTCAGCCGACAAGCACCGAGGTGGAAAGGCCGACCATGACCATGGTGACCACTAACACAGAGACAGCCGCGACGACAACAACAGGAATCTTCCGGCCTCATCCTACAACCAGTACACACCTCTCAACTCCACCCGAGCACACATCCTCATGCAAGTAGGAGAGGAGGAGTACATGAAGTGGCTTGGGAAGAGAAAGAGGAACCTTAAGAGGGGTGACCCAACAAAATACTACACGTTTCACCACGGCGTCGGCCACAACACAGAGGACTGTTACGACCTCCAGGACGAGATCGAGTCCCTCATCCGTCATGGATATTTGAAGCAGTACGTTGACACCGATTTCATCACCTCGCCCCAGTAGCAACGGTTGTAATCGGTCATCAACACCTCGGCCTCGGGCTTTCCCACAGGCCGGACCATGTAACCAAAAGAGCTCGGCATCGGCCAACCAGGTAAAGACTTTGTAATAAAGCAAGTCTCTCTCTCTCTCTCTCGTCGCCTCAAACCCTCAACATATACGTTCTTGTCTCGACCGAGCAACCTTCCATAGCATACAACCTTTGCCAAGGTTACACACTTGGACTAGACCTCGGTCCAAGGCACATGACCCTTTGAGGTCATACACCTAGTCGCCAGGTCCCCCACCTCGGCTGATTGGCTGGTCGTGGCATACAACCTTCACCAAGGTTACACACCCGGACTGGACGTCAACCCAAGGCATATGACCCTTCGATGGCCACATGCCCTCGGACGATCGGCTAGCTACGGCATGCAACCTTTACCAAGGTTACACGCCCGGACCGGATGTCAGCCCCAAGGCATACGATGAGCTAGAGGTCACACGCCTGCTCACCCGTTTTGATAGGGGATTTAATGGACCTCAGTCACAGTCGACAGGGTGGCCCGTGATTTTGGCCTCGGCCTCAGAGAGACCCTCCAAGTAGGGGTGGATTCGAGCCAAGCCAAGCTGAATAGTACGAGCTCAAGCTCGATTTTGATGGACCTTGATCCCGGCTTGAGCTCAAGCTCGATTTTGAGAAAAAATATTTTATAAAAATAAAAATTTATATATAAAAATATTTTTTGTCATTTAAAAAATTAAGAATTATATTATTTTCTCTCTCTCTCTCTCTATATATATATATTCGAGCTCTAGTAGGCTCAAGCTCGGCTCGTTTCATAATCAAGCCAGCGAATCGGGTTCGAGCTCAGCTCGAAGCTCGATTGAAACCGAGTCGAGCCAAGCTTTTCATGAGCCGAGCTCAAGCGGATCGTGAAAAGCTCAGCTCGTTGCCACCCCTACCTCCAAGCGAGTGAGTTCTCATCCAGGCTCGAGAGCTGACATCGGCCCTCTACTTGGCACAATTCACAACAGAACAGACATGTTGAAGGGAACAATGCCACCTCGCTAAGACTAGGGCGGTTCGCGGCGCGGACCAGGCTCCGCGCAGCCTTGGCCATGCACGGGTTTACGTGCCCTGTCCCCCATGGGAAGGGTAGCTAGGAGAGCTATGGCGTGCGCCTCCCTTTCCTTCTCGCTGAGGAAGGGGGCCCGTGTTTTTGGTAGCAAAGCTCGACCTCGGCCTTACCCACCTAGGTGCATGAGCAGATGGATTATTGAGTGATGGAATTTTGGGAACTTGTGACCTCTCGGAAGGGGGCACCAACCCCTACACAAAAGAATGCAACCGCAACAAAGGCACAAGATATGCAAAAATTCCACACCGGGAAAGAATAGGCTTTGGATGACAACCGCACCTCGGCGGCCACACATCACCACCCTGACTCGGGACAGATTCACCTCGGATGCCGCCTGCATCTCAGCGGCCGGTGGGCCCTCCTCCCCAATGACTTTGCGTTAGCTCGGAACATCTTCACCACAGATGCCGGCCATACCCCGCCTCTCAATGTACGTACACCCCTCTTCAGCTCGAGGTAGCGTCACCTCAGACGCCTGCAACTTTACATCTGTCGCCCCCTTTGCGCGGAAGCCGTAGACCGATGGCATGACAAGTAACTCACAGTGGAAGCACAAGAATCCTCCAAGCAACAGAGCAAGCACTCACCTCAGCCAGCCCTCGTGGCCGACCCGACCGAGGTGCCCTCCTGGCCGAGGCACCCTCCGAGCCAACCTGGCCGAGTACGACTGTCTGGCAAACAGGCCCTCTCCAGTAACTCGGCCTGCTCAAGCAGCGGGCACCTGGTGTTCAGCGACATCCTTACGTAAGCACGAGCTAACCAATGCTTATCAACGGGAAAGTAAGCTGATGTGTCAGGCTGACAACAGGAATCCTCCTACCTAGGTGAGCGAAGCCGAGGCCAACCTGCGTCAAAAGCTTCCTCCGCCACTAGGGACTCAACTCGGCTCCCCACCACATTGACCTGAACGACCAGCCCTCTGCACCAAATGCAAAGGAACACCATCACCGTCTGGCATACGGTCACGACCCAATGCCCACCTTGGGCACAATCCAGACCAATGCTGAGACCCGTCGTGCGCGCGAACAACACCCGACACCAGAACTCATCTCATGCACGGCCACAACACACCCACTTGTCGTCTGCACCTCATAGTGGTGATCGACGAGAAGGCAACGCCTAGCCTGCGCATGGACTCATCTTCTCATCTGAAGCACATGACTGGGGGGCACGCGCACCTTTTACCCATAGAAAACACGATATTGAGCTCTTTGGAGCTGAGGTCAACGCCTTCGTGCTCTTCGGCCCTTCACAACCTCCTCATGGAGCGGAATCAACACAACAGCCAATGAAAACCTCTCGAAGCCAAGGACGGCGTCTACGCACTCATAGGCCAGACTACTTCCAACGAGGCCTCGGCCATAGCTGACGTCTCCACGCTTCCACGCCGGGCTATTGTCAGCAATTGCAAAATCGGCACCAGCACCTCCGCTCTCGAGGACCGCTCTCTCCGGCCTGGCCACAACCGAGGTCCTCACCATAGAAGGCCACTCAGCACCTCCTAGCAAGAACAAAACTCCCTTCGACCAAAGCCGAGGTCCTTAGCTAAGACCTCCACTACAGCCTCGAGAATGGGGGGCAAAATAATGTAGGCATATTAGGCAGGCCATTGGCACAATGACACATGGCCGAGGGTGGATCCAACCAGCGCGTTTGGTAGGGCGAAGGTTGGCACCCAACGCAGGACCAATGGCACAACCCCACGTGGCGAGCTCGGATGATCACCCTATCAGGGCCGGATCGCATCTTGACCGTCCACATGCGTCCGCCTACGGGTGACCTCAAGTATAAATAGGGCATGCCTCCCCCAAGGTAAGGGGTCTCTCTCTGGCCACCAGACTTTCATCTCTCCAAACTCTCTTGCTTTCTAGCTTTCTGGCGACCCCGTCCTAGCTCATCGGATCTTGTTCACTCTCTCTACTACGCCCTCACTAACTTGACCGTCGGAGTCCCCACCTCAGGTTATCACCCGAGGCCTCTAACATTCCCTTCCTCGCAGGTACTTGGCCTCAGCCGACCTCAGCTAACCTCGACCAACCTTGGTCAGACTTCATCAACCCTTGACTGTAAACCACTTCGAGTCCTCTTAGCCCTCAGCCATAGTGCACTTTGACCTTCTCTGGCCCTCGGCTTTGGCAATCATCGGATCCATCCACTATAGAAAGCAAAAAAAAAATTATTATATTGTCCTCGGCCAATCCGAACATGAACAGTTCCATACCAAACTATATGACTGTTTGAATCAATGACACTTGGAAAACCATGATTGATAGAGAGCCGCTTTTGGAAGGCTTCAACATTGATTGAACTGCATTGATTGTGTCGCTTCATTGAAGCTATCAAAATTAATTTTACTGGAAATCTATTTTTGAGCTAAATGTAAACGTTTTTAGGATATCTAGGTTTTTCACTAAACATAGCATTATGGCTTTCCATCTTGCATTGTCAGGAGCCAATGCAAGAAAGCCCTCCAAACCGGCATAGAATCACCCAATTAAATTGGTTGTGATTTCAATATTACGCTCAATCAACCTATATTTCAGTCCTAAAGGGCCTAAAATGTGAAAAAATTGGGTCCTAATTTATTAACTATTGCAAGCTAAGGGACAAGACTTAATAGGGGTGTTCATGGGTCAATTCAATTTAGTTGTAAGTTGTTTGGCCAATTGAATTGACTTGATCGGGTTAGAGAATTGGTCACCCAAAATTGATCGAGCATTAGTGAAAACTGACTAACTCAGGTTGTATTAGTATGCGTCAGTTTTCAATTTGGTCAATTGGTTCAAAAAATTTTAATGTAAAAATTAAATTTAAATTAAAAAAATTGTAGTGGTATTGTTGAAAGTTAAATTAAAAAATTAAGTTACAACATAAAATATTTTAAACTAGGAAATATGAGAATTTTCCACTTTCTTATATTAAAATTTTAAATTTAAAATATAAAATATTAATATATATCTATAATCAAATCAGATGATTTTAATTAGTTTATATATGATCAAACCGAAACTGACCCGACCTCTCAGATTAACATAATAATTGAACCAAAGCCAACAAAAAATACTAAAAAACCAATCAATTCAGATCAATGGGTTGGATTAATCGATTTCATCGATTTGATGAACAGCCCTAAGAATTAATAATCCTATTGACACCAAACCAGTTGACTCGATCTTATTTTCAAAGCAGTTCATGTGGTCTATATAGCTTTCCTTTTCTTATCCTTCATATGTTCTCAGGATTCTTATGAAGCGAGTAGGACAACTACCGATACCCCATCTCCGTACAACCAAGCTGATCATGAAAACCAAATACATCTGCAGTGATGGATCCACCCCAACCAAGCTCATCAGCTCTCCAGCAAATTGAGCCTGAGAACAAGTTGAAGACTAGCTTTAGGCCTAGCTTTATAGCTCACGTGGTTACCCAAATGATAGAAGCCAAGGCACTACTCTTATCAAGTTCTTAGACTCCATCTCTTTGAAATAAGGTTCAGAGTTATGGCAAAATGGCAATAGGAGCTAAAAAATGAAACCAAGTAACAAAATAGAAAGTGGAGTCTGTCATATATAATATGTATATTTGTGCTATAGACTCATCAATCACTCATGGGATGTGGACCTCTCTCTGTTCTCTGTTTTTACTTTTAATTTGATGGTATCAAATTCTGAGGCTCGTCGTTTGGTTGGGTTTTCCTTATAAGACTTCTTCTTCATCACTGGATGGATGGATCCACATTTAAGAAGTGGTACACCAATGATATGATAAATGATATGGACACATATTGGGTTGGATGCATGTACTAACAAGGACAGACCAATTCATGAATTTATTATGATGTAACATGTATGGATGGATGGACATGTAATCATAATTGGATCCATGTTAAGTCCTCTCTCTCTTGGGCATCTTCTGAATTATATAATTGAAGCTTTCTATGGCTTATGTCACTTGAGGAAAGTTCCAACTTATGGTGGGTCATAGCACTGATGTGAACTGGAGGGGTGAAGTGATAACTGATGACCACTCCAAAAGGAACCAGATATGGATGGCCTGGATTAGATATCTAGATCAAATTGGATTAAATTGCCCACATCATCATCATCACCCAGTCCTATCTAGAGAGCTGTGAATAGTTTTTTGATAAAAAACTAATAGATGGTCAAAGATCAGCTTACCCAGGTGATTGAACCATTAATCCGTCTGACCCGTGGGTCAATCCTAGTTAATTTGAATCTAGCCTTTGGTGATCCCAGTCGGAAAAGTTGATCTGACACAAAATTAAATGGCTTGACCCAACCCAATTGCCAGGCCACCCCTCCTCCATTTCTGCAGATTTGGGGTTATATGTGTTTTCATTATATTCCAAGCAAACAGTAATCCTCTAGTTTCAATAAACTACTTCAACTGATGAGTGTGGGGAGGGATTGGAAGATAAAAAACAGAATTAAAGATTAATAAATCCTTGACATCAGAGGCAGCCCAGATCATGGTCCAGTGCACTGCACAAATCCCAGTTCTGAAAACGAAATGATTAACCAGTAGAAACAACCGACTGAGATCAAAACAGGATTGTCTTTTGCATCATATCAGTAGGAAAGATCGAGGAAGAATTAGCTTCTTTTCACCATCCCTGCCAGGTCTTTATTCCAAAACAACATCAAGCCAAAGAGATCAACAACCTTCTCATGTGGAGTCAAATGCGAGAAATGGTTTAAATCAGATAGAGTTAAGCTTTTGTAATCTAAATTGGATCGACTGATACCCGAACCCGACACAATTCATCTTTCTTGTTTGACACAATTGTGAGAGTTGGACTGACTCTGGTTCGAGTTGGGCACTTCTCATCATGCTTGTTGATTACCTGAAGTTAACCCAGGAAAGAAAAGGAAAGGAAACCCCAAAAAAAATGCTCATCTGATCTGATCTGACGCCCAACCGTATCCATCGCCACCTTAGCCTTGGACGAGCCAACCGGAACCGAAAAGGTTAACAGACCAGAATTCAGATAAAAGTTTGCCACCACCTCCACCTCTTGGCCCTGGCTAGATTCATTAATTGGAATCACGTAAACTTGAGGCTGGCTCCCAAAAGATGACCAAAATCAACAAGTGGACTAGTTGCTGATATAGAAGGCAGCTGACAAAGATGAGACTGGGTCACTGAAAGAATCAAGAAAAAGTTATCAAGAGAGAGAGAGAGAGAGTAATAGTAACAGTAGAGAAGGAATGGATGGGCCAGGGGAGGTGTGAAGACGACAATTGATAATCATGGATTATTGAAAAGATATGATAATAGATAGATCTAGACAGCACACGGAGAGAGTGGGACTGATCTCTTTTACGTTTTATCATCCATCGTCTCTCAACTTTTTTATTGGTTTAAGTGCATGCACCGGGAGGGCTAAGAGACGATTGAGAGAGAAACAATCAAAGTTTGAATATATATATAAAATTGTTCAACCGTAAAAAAAGGTGGTGGGGGAGTGACAGAAGATGATAACCAGCCAACCTTCGTTTTGATTTGTTCACTCAGATTCGACCTCTTCCCATGTGTCTGTTCTTTCTGCGACACCTCGACAAAAGGTGGTGCGCCCCACCACTCCCCCAGGGTCCAGGCCCCATCTCTCTCTCTCATTCATCATTTCCTTAAGTTAATCCTTCTCATTAATACCGTGAGTTTTGGGTAGTTTCAATTTAGTGCCCAAATTAAAATTAATAAATAAATAAATATTGCGCTAGTACAATTCCCGAAAACTGCTATTTTAAGCTCTGTAGTGTTGTATATATGGAACATGAGGTAAATGGATTGGAGCATTTTAAAATCTCAAAATTACCCAAATTGCCCTCTCCTTAGTGGAAGACATGATTCATGGTTTTCTTAATTTCTTGAGATTGAATCAAAGCAGTGGTGAGAAGACTCCACCATTCTGATCTGATCAGCTGGTTCCTCATCTGGCGATAATTACTCCAGTGCGTGATGCTTTGCTTTCTTCTTCAATGCCCTGAGGCTGAGGGACTCCCTTTGGGTGCCGGCGTCAGAATGGCCTTGAATAATTCCTTACATTGTCTAAAGCCAATAAGATATGGAAGATGGGTGTGAACTGTGAAGGGAGAATTCCTATCATTAGAAGCACACTCGCAATTCAAAAACTCTTGATTCTGCCGAATGGGAGACAGGTAGATGTTCTCAATGCACGGTGTGAGATATGAATGTGAGAGAAAGGTAGATGTTTCCAATGCACGGTGTGAGATGTGAATGTGGGGCACATGTTAGGTACGCTCTGTAGGGCGCCAATTTGAATTCTTCTTTACCACCCCAACAATTATTTGCTAATCACCTATACAACCTCTGGTGCTTTGTTCGAGGTTGGAACAGCAGATGGCCTGGGGAGGTTAAGTTAGTTAAGATAGTTAAAGGGTCGCTTGCCCTTGGAGAGGGTATTGAGCTCCTATCTCCTCCTACCCAGCTTACTGTAGGGATGATGTCAATTCGAGTCCAATGTGAGTCCATTATAAATATTGGACCAGGTCCAATTCAATTCAATGAATATTTTGGATCAGTTCAATTTAATGTTTGGACCATTCAATCTGTTCAAATTTGTTTTTGATTTAGATTGGTTTCAACTCAAACCTTATCCATTGACATTTATATTCTTATCTTATATTGATGAATCAGATATTGGCTTAATCCAACCCAATCCAACATAAATTTATTATGAACAGACCAGTTCCAATCCAACATATATTCTTATCTTATTTGAACCAGATTGATTAAATCAAATATGTCTTGTTGGTCCGTCCAATCTGCCCAAATTGATTTTGGACTGGATGCGGTCTATTCCAAAACTGATCCATTGACACCCTTAATCGACTGGCCACATGTATGGCTAATTTGATAATAAAGGGCAATTTGATAATTTTACTACTCACTATAGGGTCGGTTAATGATGTTGGATTAAAGTGGTAACAACTACCTTAAAAGTGTAGGGTATTAATCTACAATTTATCTTTTTTTTTTTAATCCAAAATCCTGCACAACCTCCTCTGATTCCTGCACAATCTACCCTTAAAAGTGTAGGGTTATTATAAGGCTAAAACGAAACAAGCAAAAAGGGGAGGATCTACCTAACTAAAAGTGCTTCACTAACCTCCTCTGATTCCTGCATTAATTTGTTTATACATTTATGTATGATACCACCATTGAAAAAGGAAATTCTGATCTATGCTTTTGGGGTTTCTTTTGCATTCAAGTAGGACAAATTTTTCATGGCTTTCCTTGAAAAAATATAGCATCTAGCTTTTCTTTTCTTTTCTTCAGTTACTTTTAATAATTAATAAACTAATAAATTAATTGAATAAAGTGGCCTGGAAATCATCAACAAATTGGTATTATTCCTTGTTTGTTTGGAGTGAATACTAAGGCAAGCGTGTCAGTGGTCAGTCATTATATTAGAGGCTTAATAAAGACTCCACATAACAACTAATTTCTGATATCTTCCGATGAATTAATTAATTTTGTTTTAAGAAAGATACATGCCTTGATATATATACTTGACAGTCATTGGTTAGATTTCCTTCACGATGGGATTTGATTATTGTTTTCCTTTATGTGTGGATATGACTGATAATTGATTAGTTTTGAACTTGAACCTGACTATCTATATCATATAATTGAGTACTCTATTATTATATCAAGACAAAAGAAATGGTTAATTAGTTATTGTAAAGATTATTGTATGTACAACTATGTGAATCAAGTGACCCAATTAGCAATATAATTCTTTTCCCATACAGTACCAAGTTTCTTTCATAAATAATTACAATTGGTGAAGTGTCGCTTCCGACTCAACTTTTAATTTTTACAGTGTAGATGGGAGATCTGTTGCACCAAAAAAAAAAAAAAAAACAATTTGACTGGATGCCTTTAACCATTAATTGGGATGATTTTCCTATGGCTATATATATATATATGTACTATTTTATTCATTTATTTTGTTTAAGGAATTTTCAGACATATAAGTAATCTATTAAAAGGGTTTTAGTTTAACTGTAAATGGTTCTTATTAATTTCTTCAGTGACGGCATCATGGTTTGAATTCTTTCCTAATCAAAGATTCATGTTCACCATTGACAATTGAGGGGTATTGAAGAGGGTAGCCTTTGCAAATCAACCAATGCAACCATGGTTTTTAAAAAAGAACCGGTTAGGGGTTCGGTTACCAGTTCAAACGGTCTGACCGTTTGACTCGAACGGCTGGTCTGTTTTGACAAAAAAAATTTAAAAATGGTCAAAACTGTTCGAATGGTTTGAACGATTAATCGGCCAGTTCAGCGGTTTGCTGATCAAAATCAATGGTTTTAGAAAGAAAAAACGGTTTTGGAAGAAAACAAAACCAGTCAGATGATCGATTCCCGATTTTTCCAGTCCAGTCCAGTTTTGAAAACAGTGAATGCAACCATAAAGAAAGCCATGACTTCATTTCTTCTCATTCTACAACTAATTCAGAAAATAGTTTACAGAACAGCTCAAAAGTTAAAATCTGGCAAGTTGAAGCAGGTTTGAATCCCAGATCAGTGGATACTACATCCGTAGACTTTAGGGGCTAGACTAATAGCACCTTTACAAAATCAACATAGTTAAACTTCCTGTATTGAAATGTCTCTCTAGATAACAAATTGTCTGACTGATTTGGGTTTGGGCATATCCAATTTCTGTAAATAAACAAAGGATTTCCGGTTTAAAATGACCTAAACTTGTAATTATAGAAGTGCTTTTGGTCTTCTAAAGCATGTATTAAAAATTAATGATGTGACCCATTTATCAAAAATATATTATGTGCCCATATGACTCCCCAACCACCCAAAAAATAAATAAATAAATCTTTTATATATTTTGACTTACACTCTCAGAAATCATAGTAACCACAAGAAATTTTAATTCAAATTTTATATATAATATAATCATTTACATATATTCCTTCCTTAAATCAACCATATATTAGTTCAATTTAACAGAACCTTATTACAACCATTTGGGGTCCGGCTACGCAAATCAATATTTATCATAATTCCATTCTACCTAGGACCATTTCATTGATCAATTACGTTATATTTCTCCTCAAATCTGACTGTGCTTCAATGATTGTTTACTTGAAAAGGAGAAAGTCAAAAAATTAAATAAAAATCCAATAGTTCATCATCTCTGAACCCATCAAAGCAAATGCTCTAACAGGTGGTCCAAATAATGCTAATACAATGGTTTATATTAGGTCCACACTATTGATTGGCTTTACATTTGCTTACTTGAACCCCAGTTCTATGGAGTAGCTAGTTGATCCAATCCATGGGGACCCCTTAATACAGCTCCACCATTTCCATTAAGCAGGAGCGGATGAAGACCAGTGACTAGGACAGAACAAAGTAAACATCAGGACAGAGAATGGAACCAGTTGTTTTCAAATTGTTGATCCATCTTCAACCTTATTCTTGGGGAAGGAAAAAAAAAAAAAAAAGGAAACAGGTAGAAAAGAGAAAAAGGTTGATGGGTTGTGAAGGTGTGTGTCTTTGTATTAGTGCGAAAAAGGGAATATTTTGGGCCTTCAATCATCTTCAATCAATCCAAGGTGGGGACGTGAACGCGACTCGGTGCTAATTGCTAAAGCCACTATACCAGTCGAATCAATCTTCCAAATGTTACAGAAAATGGATGGAAGAAGGGGAGAGATCCATGGAGCTAATGAAATCCTTCTCATCCCAAATCCCCCAAGCAAACCCATCTGATCTTCAGGTTCGGGCATGGCTTTGAGCCTTTGATATCAGTTGGATTAGATCCAGAGTCCAGAGTCTCCAAACTCTAGAGGTTCTTATCTTAGCATTAAAAAGGGTGTAATTTGCAAAGAGAAAGAGAAGTAACGGTTCAAAAAATCAAAACAAACAGGAGACAGTCCCTCAAGTAGAGGAAATCCATCCATCACATCACAATTCACATTCTTCTTCTTAAACAAGAAGCAAAGTATACGTGTCGACATCTCCAGCCTGGTATGTGCTGCCATCAACCCCCTTCACTGGTCCACCAGATGATGTGACTCCAACTGATCGGAAGGAGAAGTATTGAAGAAACGGTCAAACTTGTGTAGAGCAATAGAATCTTAAACCTTAAATACAAGGCAATGCCCTATTATTAATTAATTGGATGAGAAGTTGAGTTGAGAAGTGATATAGGGACGCATGAGTGTGCAAAATTGGTGCTGAATCAAAAATTCAAAACCGAACGCCATGATTGGTTGGGCTGGGCTGGGCCAGGCCCAAGCCCAAGCTCAGAAACAAAATAAATGAAGCGAATGGGGCCCACCTGTTCCCTTCGGTGGCGGAGTCGCAATTTGCTGCGGTCCCGGTCCCATGGTTCGGGCCAATCGTCATCGTCGACCATTTGGTGCCCTTTCGATTCTACTTCTACAGATCCGTCCAAATCTATCCGTGAGTGGTCGCTGTTGGCTAAAGTAAATATGATCAACGGTCGGGATGGCCAGCTCTATCAACGCCGTTGACTTTTGATTTACGACGCGACAGAGAGAAGTGGAAAAAGTATTCTGAATTCTGGTGCCGTAATCGGAATGGACTTCTCTCTCTCTCTCTCTCAGGCTTTTGGAGGTTGTTTTGTTTTGTCGGCGACCAAAGACATGGGCGGATGGGCCCCACAAAACAAGGACATGGATGGTCGATGCGTCAATCAAGTGGGGGGGGGGTGTTCAGGCATGTGGGTGACGCAGACATCATAATAGTTGAACACGTGGACGGCTGATCATTGAGGTCAGTCTTTGGCCTTTGATTGACAGCTGGGGGGATCCACTGCCACCGTCATTTCGTCACTCGGTGCTCTTCTTTAGTTCTTATCCGGAGGAAAAGAGAAAGTCTTTTTGTCGTTTTCGTCAGCTTGGGGGTTGGGGAGTTGGTGATATAGCAGATGGCACAAATCGTTGCCTCGTGGGGCCTCTTGCCTTTTCTGACCCCTTATTTTATTTTATTCTATTTTTTGACTTTCTGCTGTTTCTGACTCTCAACTCTCACCTCCTCTCCTCGCCTGCCTGAAGAGGTTTCCACATTTTTTTTTTTTGACCTTTGAATCTGGATTAATGAAGAAAGTTTTTTTATTGAAACTGAACAGGGGGGGTTTTGTGGTCTGGTCACGGGTAATGAAATCAGGAGCTCCTCCTGATGTCATGAGTCATGAGACTCCATCATTTATCCAAACAGACAGTCCAGACCGAAATCATGCGAAGAAAATATAGGACTGGAAATTTGAAATCAATAAACAAACAGAACAACTCAAGGAAATCAATGAGACTGTGAGATCAATAAATTCCGAAGATGATGGAATTAACAACCCACTTCATCAGAAGAATTCAAGGCAATGCGCTTACAAACTTTGCCAGTTTTCCTTCACAGAAACTGCAGATGCATGTTCTGGCAATTGATTTGAGGGGGAAAAGAGACCCAAGTCAGCAGGACACAGAAATTTGGAGCAAGAAGAATGCTAATTTGATATGCTTCATGTTTCTATTTGTTTGACACCCTAACTATGCAAGCCCTTAACTAATCCTCGTAAATGAAAATGTGTCAAACAATAAGAGAAGAATGGGTTTTAGATAATAGTAGGAAACTAGGAACTTGGAAGAACCTGGGAATGTTTTGAATCCACGTGCTTTCAACTATGAACCCCCCATTATGAAGAATTTTTCCATGCACTCAAACGCTTCAAAACGCCTCCATTAGCCCCAATGTCAAATTTTAGAGGGAAGAATTAGGACAGATTTATGAGAACCCTAAAACATCCAAACATAATACGCTAAAGCAACTCCTCTTCAAAGCTGAAATGAAACGTGAAAATACAAATTGGAATTTGGAATTGCTGCATTCCAGGTAATTCTTGGACGACCACATGAGAGAGAGAAAGATGCAAATTAACAGCTGATTTCTTCCATTCAACCAGCAAAAGGTATACATTACATTACAACTTAAACTCTTATTTCCCAAACTCAAACCTTTCAATAAAATGTTTGAGCCGCTCTTTCCCTAGTGCCTCTTCTCATTGTTACACCAGATCTCCAACCAAAAGGGTTAACAACACCTAATCGTTTCCGGTCAGTCTCCCTACAACTACAACTACCAAGACTATTGCTGTTGCTGCTGCCACTACTACTACTACGATGGGTTGTAAACTTTCTACAGGATTTAGTTGTGTCAGAGTACAAAAGGGGAGGCCTTTCCTTCCCTTGCAGATCCTCTCCTATGCCGCTCTTATCACGTAGCTTCGTTGAAGCTTTACCTGTCTCCGGTTTTGTGCTGTAAGTTTGATACCCACTTGTATCAGGAGAATTCAATGAATGACTCTTTGACATTGATTGGGGTGAAAAACTCGAGCCCAAAGGGGAAGAAGCACCATCAGAGTCTGATGAAACCCTCAAAGGGCTTTTCCAACCACAGATCGCTTCCCCAAATATGTAATCATGCAAGTCCTCTGTGCTGGTAGAGTCCCTCGTACTCTCTGTACTGCAGGAACCTTCATCCGAGCAGCTGAAAAGGGACGAGCTATCACTGAACCAATCAACTTTAGGAATCTGATGACGGCGGAAACTCCTATTATCTGAATCAAAAGATCCATAGTTAATAGTACCATCCGTAGTCGTCCAAAAGGGAAGGTCTTTAGGGCTAGCACTTGGAACTACACTAGGCCTTTCATTAGACATATTATTCCCACTATGGCTGGAAGGAACAGCTTCAGAGCATCTGCTTCTCTTCACTTTGTCATCATGGATCAATGAATTCCTTACCAAACTTGGGGCCCGTGGTGAGCACCTAACCATAAGACAATTAAATTTGTTTACATGACAGGGATCAGAAACAAGAGGAATCATAATTCATAAAACATATGGATCCAGAAGTTGTCTCATTACCTTGCATAAAAGAGCATATATGCCCCTTTTGACAAAACCTTCTCAGGCTCAACAGGTTTTACCTAACATCCATGACCATAATTGTTAAAAGCAATACATCCAATAGACCAATACCATAATATTTTTATTTAAAAGTAAAAAGAATTAGTCACAGAAAACATGCTGACAGAACATTAGATTGTTGATGTTGTGAGGCACCACTACCCTAGTTGGACCATAGTTATCAATTTTGGTCACATTCATTTGTCGAATAGAAAAGGGGCCAAAACTTCATTCATTTTGAAGATATAAAGCCCAGATAAGGACTCCAATTTATTAACATTTCAAATAAAGTGCCTAGAATCTTGCATATTTTAAAGAGACCTAATAACTTAGTAAACAAAAATCAGTATTTTTCTTCATCAATAGCAATGATGATATTATTAGCCACATTTTATATAGAAATCCTAAACATTTAGGAACCGGAAGACCCTCCCTTCCCTAAAGTTTCTACAATGAGTTTGTCAACAACTCTGCCAATATTGAGCTTGTCATACACTTTCAGTCTCAGGCCAGGATAAAAGAGAACGGTTGTTACAGCCTTAAAGGTTAAACAGCTTGACTTGACACATTCCAACAGTCTTCAAGGTTTTTGACATGTTGGTCGACATAATAATTGGTATCAGAGCCTACCCATGTTTCAGGTTCAAATCATGGAAAAGGCTGCCTAGAGCAGAGTGCCACTAGACAGAAAGGGCTACCTGCCAGGACATTGGCTGCAAAAGCTTGGTCAAGTACATAACAAGCGTTGCATCAAACTGGCAGCAGCAATTAAAACTTCTTGCCAAACTCTTATGAACATGAATCCTGAATTGCCATCTTATTCCCATAGTCAATTCCATATAGTTGGGACAAGGCTTAGTTGGGTTGAGTTTGTCCTAAAAAAAAAAAAGAATACCTCCTTTTACATGTAAAATTTTAATCCGCATTTGCAAATTTTTTACCACATAATGCATCAATGCCATACATATAAAAAAAGGGCAGCCCAGTGGACAAGGCTCCTGCCAAAGCAAGATCAGGGGAGGGACAGACGTATGCAGCCTTACCCAAGCAGATACACAGAGAGGCTGTTTCCATGATTTGAACCCCGGTCACCCAGGTCGCAATAGAACAGCCCAACTGTTGTGCCAAGGCCCATCCTCATCAATGACATACATATAATACCACAAAATAAATTTTCCTTTGTTAAACACTCCCACCAAGAACTCTATGCACTAGAAAAGGAATATAATATTAGTCTTAGCAAACCTAGTTCAATGAAAGGATGCAGATTACGAACTCAGAATCCAATCAACCAAACAAACCAGTGAATAGGTAAACAATGAAGTGATGAAGTGGTAACATTTTGCAAGAACCAGAAATGTGAAACACAGGATCCAATTGATCCACCTACAAGACACTTTTAAGGCAAGATTAAACCATCAACTCTATGCTTTTTGACTAGAAGGTTCATATTTTCTTCTTATCATCCAAAAGTTTATACCAGATGGTTTGTTAAACCATCCAATTAAACAATTTCCATGTTAGGTGTAATCCCCTGGACTGGATGCATCCGCTACAGGTTGGTTTTCAAGGTACACAGAACTGATGCATTGCATTTCTCAAAGATGGTCCAAAATCATGATGTAACGCAGAACACAAATAGAACCATGTTCTAGAGAGATAGATTAATGGTACAAAGGAAACATACCATGCTGTCATCAATCTTGAACCATTTCCCTTGAAAATTTTTAATGTAGCATATGTAATGACCAGAGAATGCAGCATTCATAATATCCAAGTGAACCACAACCGCATAAAGTGTGTACACAGGAGATTTGTCACTTGTCGCATTCATATATGGAGTCAGGTTCAGGACCTCAGGGAACCGAACCAACTTATTTAGTTTGCCAAATTTACCAGTCTGCAAAGCAGAGAGTGAAGTTATCATTAAGAAGCTGAAAACAACCAGAGCATCAGGATTATACATTCTTTTGAAGTTACCTGAAACCGCTTCAAGGCAATGGTAAGGACATTAGGAGCCTCCAATACCGTCAACTTCTTTTTAGCCTTCTCATAAGATTTGCATCTGATTGGACAAAAAGGGCATTAAAAAGGTTTTATTTTTAAAGATCCTACAAAGGTGACAGGTAAGACTGCAATTAGCACAGCTCTGGCTATTATATAAGTTCAGACATTTGTAACGGCTTGGCCAAAACACCTTAAGATGGAATGTGAAGCTCAAGCATCCATCTGTGAGTTCTAATTCCAATGGTTGTACCATAGGCCCATCAATTTCTAGTGCAAGATTGAACTAGAAAAAGATATGGCTGCATTCTATAGGTTATATAATTGCTATGTCTTCTCATCCACGCTAAATTTCCCAAAGAGGATCAAGGAGGTCAGAAACTATGGTTCCCACCTCTAAAATGAATAATGCCAAAGGGTAATAATCAAGAGGTGTAAAGCCAAACAAGAAATTAACCTACCTCTCACACTGGTATTTGTTTTCTCCATCCAAGATTTCAGCAGTCGTAAATTTTGCAAGTGCCTCTTCAAGGGTTCCAATGTCACCTTCAATCTCAACAGTAAGATCCAGCATGCGTTCAATACGCTCAGATTTTCCTTGGCACTTCAAGCACCTTATCTGCATATCCCAGTCATGGTTATACAAAGATTTATTGGTAAAGGTTATCAAAAATGTTTTTCTTAGATCAGTATAGTTATACAAAGATTTTCTTTTCTTTTCTTTTATGAGAAAAAAAATAATCTTTTTACAAAGGAAAGATTAAACAAGATTTACCTACCAAAAAGTTTGTAGCAGGTATTGCACACCAAAAACAGTTCACCTATTTGTATCATTTGTTACTTATATGGATAAAGAACCTTAAAGAACTCAAGGACATTAAAGCTAATGATAAGCAAATCTTAAAGCAAGCAGAGTAACCCTTTTTTCTTGGTATCCCTCCAGGGAGGGCAGCAAAAGGAGAAGGGAGTGCTGCATAGAGACCACTTGAGTGATGTGTCATTTTCCTTTTGACCTATAACTGAATCCTTTTCATTTAATTATTAAAAATGAGTAGATCAAATGAACCAGCGAGAGATAACGCCTCTTATCTCTCCCCGAACACAGTTAGTTACAAATCACTTCTATTACAACTGTGCCCAAAAAAATTGAGTTCTACCTGTCCCCTGTCTAGCATGTGTCATGTTGGCTTGATCAGGTCATCTAAGAGAAAGAAACTCCCTTCATACTGGACTGTTTTCACAGCCCCAAGGTCTGAGACTATTTGAAATGTCATTTCCATGCGCTAATGTAAAGCCAAGTTTACTTCATACATTTGTCATATTATCAAAAAATGAGATTTTTTTCTTTGCAGTTTGTATAAAGCATTCTAAATATAGTTATGTCTATGATTAGAAGATCCTAAGGTGAGTGGGACTTACACAAGGGAGTTAAATAACTCAATTCCTTGTAGACCTAAAATATCCCTTCCAAGCTTGAGCCTGTGTAATTCACTTATATAGTTGACACATGTGATTGCCGTTGGATGGGACACTGATATTTTGACCATGGTTTTGAAAACCAGACTGGACCGGATCGTCAGACCAGTTGACCTAGGAACGGCCACGAGTCCAGGTCTGGTTTTGGACCCCAAAACCACCCGACCTGGGTTTGGACCAGATGGCCAGACCATTTGACTTTGACCTGGGAACCAGTGGCCAAAACGGTTCTGTTTCCAGTCCAGTTTTGAAAACCATGATCTTAACTACCAGAATGGGACTCTAGACCAACATGTGAGTGTGTACTATGATACATATTGATATGATCCATTTAAGAAGATTTATTAGGAATATTTTCACTGTTGGTTGCATCAATCACTCAAGTGCAAAACCTTGTATACCGTATTTCTAAACCTTGTATTTGCATACATACCAAGGTTTAAAATTTCATAACGTATCAGTTTGTATCGGCCAATACGTATCGTTTCTGTAGGAGTCCGATACGTGGAACGCAACAAAATCAAGAGTTCCGTTCCTTTTTGTCTGTATGGTTTGATACATGTCCGTATCGGATCGTTTTGGATCTGTATTTGCTGATACAGACCCGATACAGGCCACCACTATGTATGTATCAGCCAATACATTCCGATTTACTATTCCCCCTCCCTCTAATAACTCCTATAATTACTATCTATAACCCCTATAATTACTCCCCCTCTAATAATTCATTTATTTAATGCTATGTTAAACATACTCCTTCATTTCATGCTACATTTTCAATCAATATTCAAATTCAAATTCAAATTCGAATTTATCATATGCCATTAAACACGCCTTAAATTTGGCTATAAAAACTACATGTGAGATGATTCAAACCTTAGTCATTAGTTTGTAATGATCATAAGTCTACCATTGTGCCATATTATAGTTGCTTGCCATAAGCATATGCACTTTAATTCTTAAGTAAATTTTATCTTCTTAAGGAATGTTGGGTAATAAACGCTAAAATTGATATACTAATAAAAAAAGAATATAAACTATATTGGTTTTATGAAAATGAATAAACCAAAATCTTAATTCTTCCATCAATTTTCAATTGTTATTAAATGTGTTCCAATGTGTCACAATGTATACAAACTACTACAAACAACTAAGACCCCTCAAACAACAACACAGATAATAACTGACTACAAAGACAACTACATAAAAATACCAACAACTAAAAGAAAATAGAAACAAAAAATCAAGCAAATAAAAAGTCACATTCCAACTGCTACTATCTGCAATTTCAAAAGACAGCCTGTTTTTAAACAGCACACCAACTAATCAATGAGGGTGTCAAAAACTCTCCCAAACCCTCAAACCCCTATCTGTCGCTTTGGCTTTGATAGAAAATTTTTAGTTACAAAAATGTGTAGCATGGGAAATTTTATCAATAGTAAGATGACTTGATTAGTGACCAGTAAAGGTATGATATTGAGACTTTAGATCTATCTTGAGCCTAAATCAAAGTAAGTGCTTAAGACATATCAGCAATTGGTAAAGTGAGAAGATGAATCTACGAATCTATGACACAAACAAGATAGAAACAAAGATTGAAGGAGTTCAGTCATTAGAGAGAAATGAACGGCAGCGATACAGAAGAAATAGAATGAAAAAAGAAAATTCGGTTCACTGGTTTAGGTTAGTAAATTATAAGGATAAAGCTAGGTGGAGAAGGGAGTACCGTTACTAGAGTATATACTATGCATAATGCTTTGGATTTGGGTTGAGTCGGGTTGCTCATGGCCTCAACCCTAATCCAACTCAAAGTCAAATTGGATTTATAAATCTCAACCCTAACTCTAACCAACTCAACCCGACCTTTTTGAACTGGGTTCAAGTTGGGTTTGGGTTAACCCAGCCCAAGTTGCACCCCTAGGCATATATATATCTTCTGAAGGGCTACACGACAGGGGTAGCCCACCCCCCAACCCAGGTGCAGGCAGGATTTGATCCCCAAGTCTCTGCTACAACAAGCAGGAGACCTTACCAACCAGCTAGCTGGCGCCTTGCCTCTAGGCATATGATATTTAGAGACCTCAAAGCATATTAGATGTCCAGCCCTAGACAGCTGTTGGAAACTTTTGAGTTTAACAATAGCATTCACTTTTGACAGCTGATTGCTAGAGACAGAAAGGAGTAAATGTGATCTCCATTGGTGGACATCAAATTGTAGGTGGATCCCATCTCACATGTCAGAAGATTTTTCAGAATCTGATTTTCTGCTTGGAATATATGTAGGGGTGCAAGTGAGGGCTGGACCGGGTTTATGGTCAACCCAGGTCCAACCCTAAGATTTGGGCCTAAGGCCCGAGCCCGAGGTCAAGCCCGATCTTCCCAACCCAAGCCCAGCCCGCACTGTAATTTGATGCACTTGGGTTGGGCTCAGGCCTAGGCCAGGCTCAGGTTGGTCAATGAACCCACTCTAAAATTACACATGTATGTACGCATTTATGCAAATATGTATGCATATATGTATGTATATATGTACATATGTATGCAAATATGTATGTATATATGTAAATACATATCTATATATGTATGTATGAATGTGTATAGTTGGGCCAGACTCAGGTTGGGATAAGGTCAGGCCGGGTTCGGGCTAGGCCCAAGTCCAGCCCAAAAAATAAAAAATAAAAACCTGAAGTCTTGAGCCCAAGCCCAGCCCATGTTAAATTCAGGCTGGGTCAACCCATGCTCGGGTTAGGCCCGCCCATGTTGCACGCCTAAATGTATGCACATAAAAGAATAATGTATAATTTGTTTTACAAAATTAAAATAACAAGAACACATGGACATATTGCAAATAATGGTTAAAAACTATTTATACCAACAAAACCAAGGGGCCTAACAATTTATCCCCAAGGGAAAATATCTTAATTTGAAAAGTGAATGTTTAATTAATTATATAATAAAGAATGATCAACATTCACCAGTTAAAGTAAAGGAATTCTTTGTAATTTGTGCTAAATACTCAACAATTTAAAATATATATATTCGACATGTTAACAATACAAAGATAAAAAAAGGAATTCAAGCAACTAAAGGACACCCCCCAAAGAAAGTCCTCTTATATAACTTTATATAACCTTCTATACTTCACTCACACAAGTTCAATTTTGCTTGAGAGTGCATCATATCTGGAACATTGTATCAGTCCAGGTGGCTCCCATCCATGGTCCCTTGTATAGACTGACAACATTCCAGATGTGTGGTATATCATGCACTTGTACCCAATAAAATAATAAAAATTTTAACCACTAGCAACACTCAAGTTTTCCACAATAATCTGAACAGTAATTCCTCTCAAATGCCACAAAGTACCTTAGATCGAAGGTAACCCCCAAATATCAGGCCTATGAGAGTTGTTTCTTCTGCATAGGGGACATCCACATTTGATCCAGCTTCTCTTAGGCAAATAGATTGCATTGCATCAATGGCATACCTACCAAAATACTCATTGATTAAATCAGAATACAAACAACATGGAAATGACATAAACTCAAATAATAAGCACCCAAATATATTCACCTTAGAAATTCATGGGCATCCTCTTCTCTCCCATGACCAAGATGACTGCCAATGTTTTGTATTTGGGAAAGTATACCAATAGGGGATAAAGGGGATTTCCCTTCTCTCGCCCTCAGAATTAGAGCCTCAAACTCACAGGTGAAACACCACTCTTTCTTTGGGCCTGATAAAGACAAAAAAGAACTTAGCAAAACAAGGATGCCATAAAACAAATTATCACAGAAAATCAAATAAACCAAAAAACCAAAGACAAGATGAAGAGCAGAAACATGCATGCTTTGGAATGGTGCCCTTGAAGAAGATAACAAGCTAGAGGCCGAGTAAATGCCAGGCACTGGAGCACTGCATTAGCATAGCAGCTGCAGAAAATTAAAAAAAAAAAAAATAGAGATATGAGAAATGAATAAGCACACTTCAAATCAGATACAAATGTATACTTCTGTTGAGCATATGGTAATTTTATTCCATAAAATAATAAAAATAAAGTTGACCAACATACATCAATGAAAAGGAAAAAATCTTTAATAATGAGTACCATTGATACATTTGCAAACATAAAGTAATGACTGCTGTTTGAAGCGTTGGAAGGCCAAGAAAGAGATGGCAAACACAGTTTTTAGCAAAAACCTAGTAAGTGAAAGCCATCAAAAGCACTACAAATTCAAGACCACATACTGGTGTTAATTTGATAGATAAGAAATGCTTGTTAGTGTGCCATTCAATGTAAAGTGAAGACACAAAGGATCAAAATTGACTCAAGAACAAATAGATGTAAAAAGAAAAACAGCCTTTTGAAAAGAAAGGACTGTTTAAAAAGTTGCAGAAAATCAAAACAAAGTAGCAGAAATCAGGTTTCAAGAAGAGAGAAGAGGAAGAAGAAGGTGGCGGCAACTAGGGTTCAGAGAGAGATTTTCAAACATAATCTCCTCTTACACCCCTAATTCCATTTCATTAAGTTAAACTTTAGTAATTTACAGAGAGGCCCCTGATTGGGCAGAAAATTAAAAAACATAACATAAGAAAGAATAAGAGCCCAGATTAAGGCCCATTACAGCAAAGAACATAAAAAAAAAGATAAATAGCCTATGGGCCATTCGGCCCATCTTCTCTACACTCCCCCTCAAGCTGAGCATAGAAATCAATCATGCCAAGCTTGCCAGTATCATGCTGAAGTTTAGCCTTTGGAATGCCCTTGGTGAGGAAATCAGCTAACTGTCCTTTAGAAGTTATGAAAGGTAGACACACTTCTCCAGAAGTCAGTCTTTCTCGAATGAAGTATCTCTCAACTTCAATATGTTTGGTTCTATCATGTTGCACTGGATTGTGAGCAATGTTGAATAGCAGCCTGATTATCACAGTATAACATCAATGCCTTATCATGCTCAATACCCAGTTCCTCCATTAAGGATCTAAACCATAGTAGTTCAGAAACTCCATGAGCCATGGCTCTGTATTCAGCTTCGGCTGAAGATCAAGCAATAACTGATTGTTTCTTGCTTCTCCAAGAGGCAATATTACCTGCCACCAAGCTATAATATCTTGAGGTAGATCTTCTGTCATCAATATTTCCGGCCCAATCAACATCTGTGTAGGCCTCAAGTTTCATCTAAGTGTCCCTGGGAGCATGCATGAACTAACTAATGCAACTGACAACATATGCAATGTTTGGCCGAGTCATGCATAAATAGAAAAGTTTTCCAAGTAGCCTCTGGAAGAATCTCTTATTTTCCAACAATATTCCATCTAAAGCAGAGAGTTTATGACTCATATCAATAGGAGTAGAAACTGGTCTAGCACCCATCTTCCCTGTTTCAGAGAGTAAGTCAAGTACATACTTTCTCTGAGAGATAAGGATCCCATCTTTGGATCTAGCAACTTCTATGCCAAGAAAGTATCTCAATTCCCCCAGATCTTTGATCTCAAACTCTGTATGAAGGAATATTTGAGATCATTAATCATTGATACATCATTACCAATCACAACAATATCATCTACACAATCAGGTAAACTGCCAAGGATTGTCTCCTCTTCACAAAGAGGGTATGATCAAACTAAGTCTGTACATAGCCAAAGCTAACAAGGGCAGCCCAAAACCTTTCAAACCATGCCCTAGGGGACTGTTTAAGTCCATAAAGAGATTTCTTCAGCCTGCAGACCTTCCCTTTCATATTTGTTTCATACATCCCTGGAGGAAGAGACATATAGACCTCCTCATGTAACTCTCCATTTAGAAATGCATTCTTTACATCTAACTGATAAAGTGGCCAGTCTAAGTGTGTAGCCACAGATAGCAGAACTTTCACAGAAGTCATCTTGGCAACAAGAGCAAAGGTCTCCAGATAATCAATCCCATATGTCTGTGTATAACCTTTTGCAACCAGCCTAGCCTTGTACCTTTCAATGGTGCCATCAACATGATATTTGATGGTAAAAACCCACTTATAGCCTATTGGATCCTTTTCTTCAGGTAAATCAACAACTTCCCAAGTGTCATTCTTGTGTAGGGCATAAATTTCTGTTTTCATAGCATCCCTCCATTCTGGAATAGTAAGAGCTTCTAACACTGACCTGGGAATTGGGTTAGAAGCAACAGAAGAAAGATAGCCAAAATATGAAGGAGAGAGCAAACTATAAGAAAGGTGTTTGGAAATGCAATGTGTAGTACACTTCCTTTTTCCTCTCCTAATAGCAATAAGGATATCAAGGTCTGGAAATGATGACTCCAAAGGGGCTGTATCAGTACCTGTTGTCTCTTCTGTGACTGGAAGTGTAGGAGGCTCATGTGGTGTAAAGGAAACAATCTGCTCACTTCTGGTTCTCTGCCGTTGGTACAACCTAGGATTAAAAAGAGGACGAGGAGGTAAAGGAAGAGGGATAGGGACACTAGAATAAGAATGAAATGACTGATCCTCCCTTGACTCAGTTGAAGGAGGAAAAGTCTCAACAGAAGACTCAACTAGGATAGGAAGGGGGAGAGCAAACAACTGTGACAAATTCTCCCCCTTTGGACAATGCCTTTCCTGAGAATAATCATAAAAGGAAGAGAGCTCATCAAAGGTGACATCCATTGAAACATACCGAGTGCCAGTCTTCGAATCAAAACAATAACCCTTTTGTGTGGGAGAATAACCAAGGAAGATACACTTGTGGACTTTTGGTTCAAATTTATGTCTTTGGACACTTGGGATATGTACATAACAAGTGCAACCAAAGACACGGAGTGGAATAGGAAAAAGATCCTTACCCGGATGAAGAAGACTGAAGGGAGACTTAAACCCCAAAACCCTGGATGGCATACGGTTGATTAGGTAGGTTACAGTGAGAACAACATCACCCCAAAATTTTGTAGGGACATGTGAGGCAAATAGGATACTTTTTGCAACTTCAACAATATGTTGATTTTTTCTTTCAGCAACTTCATTCTGTTCTGGGGTCCTAACACAGGAGCTTTGGTGAATAACCCCCAAATTAGTGAGATAGCAGGTCAGGTTTTTCTCAAAATATTCTTTTGCATTGTCGGATCTGAAAATTTTAATTCTGGTATCAAACTGGATTAGGACAAATTCATGGAATTGCCTCACAAGTCTGGGAACTTCATCATGGGATTTCATCAAAAATATCCAAGTGAACCATGAAAAATTATCAATGAACAAGATAAAGTATTTGTAGCCACCCATAAAAGGTAAGTGGTAAGGCCCCCACACATCAAAGTGCACAATATGGAATGGAGAAGAAGATCTTTTATTACTCAAAGGATAACTGCTTCTACAATGTTTTGACAACTCACACGACTCACAATGAAGACTGGACAGACTAATTCCCTTAAACAGTTCTGGGAATAAATGACTTAATGTAGAAAAAGAAAGATGACCCAAACAAAAATGACATAACATGACTCGACTGATGGACTCTGTAGATGTAGACCCAAAAGTAGCTTTTCCAGGTTGTCCATGGCTCTGTCCAGGAGTGTCCAGTAGATATATTCCATTTGCCTCATAGCCACTCCTAGCCACTCCCAATCACTTTTTGACACTCCAGATCCTAAAAAACACAGTAGGAAGGAAAGAAGGTTACATAGCAGTTCAATGGCTTAATTAGGCTACTTACAGATAACAAATTTGTATTTAGCTTGGGTACATGAAGAGCAGAAGGAAGTACCAAGGAATCTGTAGCCTTGATGGTTCCCTTGCCGGAGATAGGGGCAAGAGAGCCATCGGCTAGGGTGATTTTGTCACGGCCAGGAAGTAAATCATAAGAAACAAACAAAGTGGAAAGGCTGGTCATATGATTAGAAGCAGCAGAATCAATAATCCAAGGGATCCTACGATTACCTGAAATAGTTGCATGATTGGCAAAAGTCCGTATACCTGAATGAGGAAATGCAGAAGAAGTTGAATTTCCTGGAGGGTTGGAAGAAGAGGCCACACCCTCTAGGTGACTGATCATCCTTCCAAACTTCTCATACTCTGCCTTCATAGCTACTAACTGCTCACTAGCAGTCATCTCTTCAGTTAGGCATCTGTCACTATCTGGACCAGCAGCAATATTGGCACTCCCTGCCTTCATATTATCAGACTTCTTTTGAAACCGAAGAGGAAGAAACTCATGATGCAATTTCCAACACTTGTCTTTAGTGTGTTTTGGCTTCTTACAGTACTCACAAATAATTTCTTTCTTCCCTGAGCTACTTGGAGTCCCTGTAACTCCCTTGGGTTTCACTCCCATATTAGCAAAGTGATCATTTAGACCAGCCCCTTGAACCTGGACAAGTCACCTGCTTTCTTCACTACTTACCAAGGCATAGGCTTGAGACAGTGAAACACTATCCTTGCATAAGATATTTTGCTTTGTGATATCATATTCTGAATTCAGCCTTGTCAAAAACTCAAAAACCTTGTTTCTCTCAACAAGTTTCCTGTAGGTCTCAGCATCATTAGTGTTGTCCCAGGCTACATCTTCTATCAAATCAATTTCTTGCCATAGAGACTTCAGTATTGAGAAATAAACAGCTAAAGGTTTCTCCCCCTGTCTCAAATTCTTCACATCACTCCTCAGCTTGTAAGCCCTAGCCACATTTAATTTCTGGGAATAGGTTTCAACAACACTATCCCAAATTTCCTTTGCTAAATTCATCCACAAATAGTGTTGACTAATCTGCGGTTGCATTGAGTTTACAAACCATCCAATAACAGTATAATTTTCTTGCATCCATTTTTCATATGATGGATCATCTTCCGAAGGAGCCTTTTTGCTCCCGGAGATAAAAACCCCATTTGCCTCTACTGCAGATATGAATTTTTATTGATTGTGACCAATCCAGGTAATTAGTTCCATCTAGCTTGACTGTGGTCACAGCCAGTAGAGAGTCTACAGAGGCTCCCAGAACCTGTCTGGATTCAGCAACATGCTTGTTTTCAACTTCCGAAAGGTTCATCTTCTTAAAATACTTCAAAAATAACTTCTAACAACTTCGAATAACAACAAATGAAGACAAAAGAAAGACTGTGTTGTGAGTCAACCTCTATGCAGTCGTACTTGCTACTTGTGTCACACCTGGAACCCGGGAGAAACAGAGAAATCTCAGTCGCTCCTTGTAGACTTCACAGAACACCAATCCACTTGAATCGATCTTCAAGATGAAGGATGAGAAGACTTTTAGTCACTGAGCACCCAAGTCAAACTCCCTATGGGGCCCGCAATCAAATTTCTCCAAAAAATTAGGGTTTTGGGCAACACACTTGAATCTGTCAGGAGGACGGCAAAACTAGTCCCCTTCTCTACAAAAACCACTAACAACTGGGCTGAAATAGGTTTCTTTAACTATTCATACGATTCAATTCTCCATACACACTGTGTATGGAAAAAAAGAGGTAAAAAAAGAGAAAAGTCGAGCCTGCTCTAATACCATGAAGAAAAACGGCCTTTTGAAAATAAAGGGTTGTTTAAAAAGTTACAAAAAATCAAAAGAAATTAGCAGAAATCAGGTTTCAAGAAGAGAGAATAGGAAGAAGAAGGTGGCGGCAACTAGGGTTCAGAGAGAGATTTTCAAACATAATCTCCTCTTACACCCCCTAATTCCATTTCACTAAGTTAAACTTTAGTAATTTACAAAGAGGCCCCTGGTTGGGCAGAAAATTAAAAAACATAACATAAAAAAGAATAAGAGCCCAGATTAATGCCCATTACAACAAAGAACATAAAAGATAAAAAAGATAAACAGCCTATGGGCCATTCGGCCCATCTTCTCTACAATGTAAAACATAACCTTGCACTAAGGCTAAGATTTCAGATCTAATTGATGTTCCAATACTAGCAGTGCTGAATATACATGAAGTATCTTTCCATTTGAGTTCCTAAAGACCCTCACAAGTCATGAATGTTAGACAGTTTTGTATGCCCTTAGCTTCAATCAGAATGATGTACTTTATGAGTTTATTGTAAATGAATAAAGATACATATTTGATTCATGTTCCCTTGGTATGTTTCTGTGTAATACCCTTAAACTGGACACTTAATGAGACTCGTGTTAGTTTAGAATGTTCACAGCCAGTGGGTCGGTCTGGGGAGACCTATCCTGACAAGGCTGACACTGTGGTGCCACCAAGTCGATTGGGGTGGCCTGTCTCAGCTGCCAGGGTGAGATCCTAGGCACATACAGTGTAGGATTAATTGAATCTTTGAACTGGACCAGATTTTCAGTATTGCCCTGGACCTTGGAGATTGATGGGCAAAACTGGAAAGTTACACCCGACCCCTACACTCGATTATGATACTGCACTAGGTGTCGGATTGGGCTATCTTTGGTGTACCAATCAGTGAGATCCTTAGCGGGGGTCAAAACCTGGGTATGTTGGGACAGTCCGAGAATTCATCTAAGTGGGTGATCATAGTGACAGGATCAGCCCCTTTGTCGGACAAAGGTAATGATCGGGGATGCACTCTCACTGATGGAAACCAAGACTGCCGGCAGCCGATTTCAACCGTTGAGATTTGTTGTGCAAATATATTTTATATAGGATATAAAAGTATATATATATTATCATTTCTAAAATGTTTGCAAAAGGTTTTAATACCCGGGATCCATATAAGTGGAGAGTGCAACACTGTTCCTTACAGCCGAGGGAGAGGTCCTCTCTTGTCGGGCAGTGTATGATCATTATGGGCTGAGAGGTTAAGTGTAAGACCATTGAGGATAACACCTGATGAGCTAATCTTGCATCTGCCCACAGTCCCTGGGTGTTACAAGGTGTCTTGGCCCAGGGACCACTTAGTGTAAGTGTTGGGCCCATAGAGCCCATTTGATGGGTTTCAGGGGGTACACTGTCTTCAGCAGTGCATTCGGCCAGGCCTTGTAACAAAGGCCGGGCTGAACCCATGTGGCTGATGTGTAGATCAATGCTTGGGTCCCACGCCATGCAAAGAAGCCCAACTGGACAGCAGTTTGGAAGGCTTTTTGAGTACATAACCTTAAATGGGCCTTAAGCCCATTTCGAACTGGGCTGATTTGATCAGTCATTTAAAGGGGGCGAATTCTGAAGTGGGTCAGCTAAAAGGATTGGGCTTAGACCCTATCCACTCAGAGAGTCCAAGATCTAAATGAGATTTAGATCTGGAAACCTCCTAATTAGATTTGGAGATAGCTGATCTGATCTGCAGATAAGATAAGGATTATCCCTTATCACTAAGGGACTTCTAACCCAAATATGATTTGGATTAGCAACTCCTAATCTGATTAGGAGCTGATCCCTTTGAGATTATAAAAGGGGAAGGGGGCGGCAGCCTTTTACATGATCAACAACATTCTTCTCTTTGAAGAAAGAGAGATTGAGAGATTTCCTGCATACTGCGAATTCTCTCCTGCCGCCACCTTCCTGCCATTGCCATTCCTTCAGTTCGATCTCCAGTTCTTGGGAGCAATCAAGATTTGATCTTGATCTCAATCTTTTGGGAAAAGATTGGTTGGAGCTGTACTCACAAGCCGTCCAGTTGATTCTTGCGAAGGGTCAAGTTCTTTTGAAGAACATTGTTGATTCTGCTTCATCCTTCAATGGGAGCAGATTTTGGATCCTTCCTTGGGCGTGAACACCTCCATTGGGAGATAGTATTTCTCCGTATCAGGTATAATCCTCTCCCACTCCTTTTGGTTCAAATCTGTTTCAGTTTATGGTTCAAGATTGATCCTTGAAAATATGATTTTCTAAATAGGGAATACGATTCCCAGTTGAAGGGAGAGATAAATTTTTGAAATTCGCCCCTTATTCCGCAATCTTTGGGCGTCCATAGGATGGATCTCTCATCCCTTCAGTGGTATCAAAGCCAGGTTCAAATCTTGAACCAGTTTGTTTCAGATCTGAACCTGCGCAATTGGGCAGAAGGTGTTCTACCCAATTTGCACAGATATGGGTTTTGGGAAATTTGTTCCCAAAATTAATGGGCGAATAATCTGAAATTAATTTTATATAAATCTGATTATTATTTAGAATTGTTCTTTATGATTTTCTTGATTTATGGGCTGTTCGTACAAGAGGAGATCGAAATCTTGGTTTGCGCAAGGAACCTGCAAGATTTGCAGTTTCTTGATTTATTTATTGCATTTGGTCTGTAAATAATTTTTTTTATTTTCTAGACTCAATGTATAGGTATTTGATCTGATGTAATTATTAATAGAAATAGGATTTCTATTTATTTTAATTATGGATCGAAGATGGCGGCGCAGAAAGGGAGATTTCGCAGAGAAGAAGATTTCGCAGATGGGAGAATCGCTATCTGCGATTTGCAGTTTGTGAAACTGCATTCTGTGATCTAACCTTTGTTTTGTAGGATGGATTGTGCGAACAGCCCTGATTTACTGATTGTTGTTTTCTTTTATCAGTAATTAATTTCAGATTATTTTCTTGAATTAAAGATTTAATTAAAGATCAAACCCTAGGCCCATTCGAACCAAGATTGGTTCAAATTGTTTGGACCGAATCAAGGGTTTAATCAAGGCTGAAAGTCAGCCCTAATTTTCCCACTAATGGGCCTAAGGATTGATATTTAATTAAATGGTTAATTCGGCCCAACCTGTAAAGGCCCAGTTTTAAACAGTTAAAACTGCTAAAGGCCCACTTAACCCTTAAAGCTATATGGGTTGAACCGTTCGGCCCACATACCTGAATAATATTAATGGTTAATATTATGGATTTAAAATGGGCTTCAAATGGGCTTTACAGAAAATTAATTGATTGGATCAATTTATCCCTGCATGTGATGTATGGATGTGTGATGTGCTACGTACATGGGCCATAAATACTTGGCCCATGCTCAATCGACAGCGGCTCTTTCGCACACCATGGCTGAATGCACATCATTGCCATGGTGTCCCTTTTTGGTCATTGGATGACCTCTCTCAGTGGTGGGCCCCACACCTCATCATGAGGTCTCGTGCGGAACCCTAGCCGATTTAGGCCCACCAAAATCTGGCTTTATGAAAATCAGTGGGAGCCACTTTGGTTTGACCCAAAGTTAGAACTAGGGCGTAATTATCTGTTCCCTCCAGACAATATGAGTGCATGTGATAGGGAGATTCATATGATGAACTCTCTAAAGGCCTTCCATCATTAGCGCAAGGATGGGTCCTTCAGTAAAGAGGAAACGCACCAGAAAATGGGCTATCCATTTGCTGTTGGGCTTGTCTAAGTGTTTCATAAGATGATAGGGGCGTCATAGACCGATGTGGGAGGGGCTTCACCAGAAAATGGGAACTCTCTCACGGTACCTTGGCGTTCACGAATATGATGGGTAAGCACTCACTGGACAGAAAGGTTTACCTGAAAACGGCTCTGAACCTTGTCTGACAGAGGCCAAAGGGAAAACTCATATGATGAGTGGATATGATCCTTCACAGAAAGGTGGTGGGGTTATGCAGCTGAAACAGTTGGCCTCATGCACCCTATGTGAATTTCCACATCTCCAGAGACAACCCGTAGTCTCCGTCACTGAGAAAGGAGGGAAATCTCAGAGATGAATAAATGGAAATGGATCGTAGATTAAAATCCATATCTATGAAATGAACATGAATCAAATTAGGTCGTGGACTGATGTTTGCTCTTTTATCAGAAAATGGCAAACGGATAATTTGCAAAGCTACTTGATGACAACAAGTTGAAGGGCCCAAACTATGCTGACTGGTATAGGAACCTTATGCTGGTCCTTGCTTCTGAAAAACTTGACAAAGTGGCAAAGAATCCTGCCCCGGAGCGTCCGGGAGATAGGGCTTCTAAGGCCCGAAGGAGAGACTATCAAGAATGGGAGGAGAAAAACTCCTTTGCCCGGTGTTACATCTTTGCCTCCTTGGACAATCCGATACAGAGGCAGTTCGATCAGATCAAACTTGCCAAAGACATATTGGACAGTCTCAGGACAATGTATGAAGAGCAGAATCGTTCTACTCGACAAAAGGTCTTGAAACAGTTCATGACCACACAAATGTCCAAGGGACAACAATTTCACGACCATTGTCTTCGGATGATGGGATACATCAACGAACTGGAGGCTCTTGGATCCGGACTGGACCTTGCAACCCAGATAGATGCTATCCTTAACTCTTTGCCTCCTTCCTTTAATCCGTTCATCATGAACTATAACATAAAAAAGCTGAATGTCAGCTTACAAGAGCTCAACAATATGTTGCAAAGAGCTGAAGAACTGATTAAAAAGGATGAACCTGTAGCCATGCTTGTTGAATCTGGCAAGACAGGCAAGAGAAAGAGGAAGGCAAAGAAGCCTCAGAAGAAAGCCACTAAAAGCAAGAAGCAGAAGAAAGACAAAGCATCGGATGCCTGTCACTTCTACAAGAAGACCGGCCACTAGAAAAGGAATTGTCCTGCCTACCTGGAATCCAAGAAAGGTAACTTCGAAACTTGTGTTATAGAAACCAATTTGTTGGTAGCTTCTGCGTCCTGGTGTATTGACTCCGGGGCTTCAACTCATGCGTGTAACTCACTGCAGGGGTTCAAGGTAAGCAGAAGGCTGAGTGAAGGAGAAGTCACACTCTACTTGGGGACTACTGCAACTGTTGCAGCCGCGGCCATAGGAACCGTGGAATTATATTTTAGAGAAGGAATAATTGTACTGAAAGATTGTCTTTATGTACAAAATTTAAGAAGAAATTTGATTTCTGTCTCAAAACTGTGTGCAGATGGTTATTCTGTCTTCTTTAGTAATACGATTACTATTAAAAGAAACAACAGATTCATCGCATACGGGGAACTGGAGAACGGTCTCTATGTTCTACATCCTTTTCTAGAAACTAACATAACCGAAACTACGTCGGCTGAAATCCCCAAGAGAGCCCGTGATACAGTTAATCCCACGTGTCTGTGGCATTACCGACTTGGCCACATCGGTGTTGACCGAATCACAAGGTTGGTAAAGGATGGTCCTTTGGATTTTCTAGCTATAGAAGATCTTCCCACCTGTGAGCCTTGCCTACAAGGCAAGATGACGAAACGGCCATTTAACGGTAAGCCTGAAAGATGTACGGGCACACTTGACCTAATACATACGTATGTGGTCCCCTGAGTGTTAGGACACAAAATCAACATGTGTATTTCATCACCTTCACAGATGATTTTTCACGATATGGTTACGTGTACCTAATGAGACACAAGTCTGAATCCTTTGAAAAGTTCAAAGAGTTTAGACAAGAGGTCGAGAAACAGTTAGGGAGAGAAATTAAAGCCCTTCGATCAGATCGAGGTGGCGAATATCTCTCTGACGAATTCAGGGACTACTTAAAGGACAATGGGATACTGTCACAATTAGCTCCTCCTGCTACACCACAACTTAACGATGTTTCAGAGAGGAGGAATAGGACCTTATTAGATATGGTCCGATCACTTCTCATACACTCAGAGTTACCCACATCCTTTTGGGGTTACGCATTAGAAACTGCGATCTACGTGCTGAATCAGGTTCCAACCAAATCGGTTCCGAATACTCCATATGAACTTTGGACCGGAAAGAAACCAAGTGTCAGACACTTGAAGATTTGGGGTTGTCCAGCACACGTTAAAAGAACGAGTGCAGACAAGTTGGAATCTAAGACCAGCCGTTGACTATTTTTAGGCTACCCAAAAGGCTCTGTAGGTTACCTTTTCCATGACCCTAGCGAGCAGAAAGTGTTCTGCAGTCGAAATGCGCAATTCTTGGAAACAGACTATATCCTGGACACCCATCGTCAGGAAGTTGTTCTTGATGAGGAGAACTCAGGAGCAATGGGAGATGTCCCACAAGTTCCAGGTAGTGACCAACTTAGAAGATCCACTCGGGCATCCAGGCCACCAGTCCGTTATGGTTATGATCAGGATAGTTACCTGGTGGAAACCTTGACTAGTGAGGAGGATCCTGTGACTTACGCGGAAGCTATGTTGGACATAGATTCCCAGAAGTGGGTGGAGGCCATGAGAGCAGAGATGGACTCAATGGAGGCCAATGGAGTCTGGACTCTAGTAGATCCACCCTCCGGGGTAAAAGCAATCGGTTGCAAATGGATTTACAAGAGGAAGAAGGGCCCCGATAGCAGGATTGAGACCTTCAAGGCTCGTCTAGTGGCAAAAGGGTACACTCAGAAAGAAGGCATCGATTATGAGGAAACCTTTTCGCCTGTGGCCATGCTTAAATCCATTAGGATCCTGCTAGCTGTAGCAGCATACCATGATTATGAGATTTGGCAGATGGATGTCAAAACTACATTCCTGAATGGAGATCTTACTGAAGATATCTATATGCAGTAGCCGCAAGGCTTCATTACTGCAGGTCAGGAAAACATGGTATGTAAATTTAATAGATCCATTTATGGACTTAAGCAAGCTTCTAGAAGTTGGAACATCCGTTTTGACTCTACTGTCAAATCGTTTGACTTCGAGCAGAATCCGGATGAACCCTGTGTCTACAGGAAGTTCAGTGGAGATAAGGTTACCTTCTTGGTTCTATATGTAGATGACATTCTACTCATTGGGAATGATGTAGGAATGTTAACTACAGTGAAAGTATGGCTTTCGCAGCAATTCTCCATGAAAGATCTTGGAGAAGCCTCCTATATACTGGGTCTTCGACTCTATAGAGATAGATCGAAGCGGATAATTGGATTATCCCAATCTGCTTATATTGACAAAATAGTCAAAAGATACAGCATGGAAAACTCCAAGAAAGGAAATGTTCCTTTCAGGCACAGAGTCACTCTCTCCAAGAAGATGTCTCCCAAGACTTCTGAGGAGATTGATGGCATGAAAGACGTTCCCTATGCCTCTGCCGTAGGAAGCATCATGTATGCCATGCTGTGCACTCGTCCTGACATTGCTCAGGCAGTGAGTGTAGTAAGCAGATTTCAGGCCAACCCAGGGCAGGAGCATTGGACTGCTGTGAAAAACATACTTAAGTACCTTCGAAGGACAAAAGAGTTTTGTCTGGTGTTCGACGGTAGCTCACTACAGATCCAGGGGTTTACAGATGCCGATTTCCAGTCAGACCCAGATGATAGAAAGTCTACATCTGGATATGTTTTCACGATAGGATCGTGTGTTGTTTGCTGGAAAAGCAGCAAACAGGGGTCCACTGCAGACTCCACGACCGAGGCCGAATACATTGCCGCAAGTGAGGCTGCCAAAGAAGCTGTGTGGATGAAGAAGTTCGTTCACGAGTTGGGAGTTGTTCCGTCCAGCACATCACCCATCCCATTGTTGTGCGACAACAATGGAGCCATTGCTCAAGCTAAGGAGCCACGAGCCCACTCGAAGTCGAAGCACATCGAGAGGAAGTACCACGTACTGCGGGAGATTGTTGGTAGAGGGGACGTCCTGATTCAGAAGGTAGCGTCAGCGGAAAATGTAGCAGACCCATTGACAAAGCCACTATCACAGAAAGTGTTTGAGAAACACGTGGAAAGCATGGGACTCCGGCTAGTACCTGATTGGACCTAAGTGCAAGTGGGAGCTGTTAGACAGTTTTGTATGCCCTTAACTTCAATCAGAATGATGTACTTTATGAGTTTATTGTAAATGAATAAAGATACATATTTGATTCATGTTCCCTTGGTATGTTTCTGTGTAATACCCTTAAACTGGACACTTAATGAGACTCGTGTTAGTTTAGAATGTTCACAGCCAGTGGGTCGGTCTGGGGAGACCTATCCTGACAAGGCTGACACTGTGGTGCCACCAAGTCAGTTGGGGTGGCCTGTCTCAGTTGCCAGGGTGAGATCCTAGGCACATACAGTGTAGGATTAATTGAATCTTTGAACTGGACCAGATTTCCAGTATTGCCCTAGACCTTGGAGATTGATGGGCAAAACTGGAAAGTTACACCCGACCCTTAGACTCGATTATGATACTGCACTAGGTGTCGGATTGGGCTATCTTTGATGTACCAATCAGTGAGATCCTTAGCGGGGGTCAAAACCTGGGTATGTTGGGACAGTCCGAGAATTCATCTGAGTGGGTGATCATAGTGACAGGATCAGCCCCTTTGTCGGACAAAGGTAATGGTCGGGGATGCACTCACTGATGGAAACCAAGACTGCCGGCAGCCGATTTCAACCGTTGAGATTTGTTTTGCAAATATATTTTATATAGGATAAAAGTATATATATTATGGTTTCTAAAATGTTTGCAAAAGGTTTTAATTCCCGGGATCCATATAAGTGGAGAGTGCAACACTGTTCCTTGCAGCCGAGGGAGAGGTCCTCTCTTGTCGGGCAGTGTATGATCATTATGGGCTGAGAGGTTAAGTGTAAGACCATTGAAGATAACACCTGATGGGCTAATCTTGCATCTGCCCACAGTCCCTGGGTGTTACAAGGTGTCTTGGCCCAAGGACCACTTAGTGTAAGTGTTGGGCCCATAGAGCCCATTTGATGGGTTTCAGGGGGTACACTGTCTTCAACAGTGCATTCGGCCAGGCCTTGTAACAAAGGCCGGGCTGAACCCATGTGGCTGATGTGTAGATCAATGCTTGGGTCCCACGCCATGCAAGGAAGCCCAACTGGGCAGCAGTTTGGAAGGCTTTTTGAGTACATAACCTTAAATGGGCCTTAAGCCCATTTCGAACTGGGCTGATTTGATCAGTCATTTAAAGGGGGCGAATTCTGAAGTGGGTCAGCTAAAAGGATTGGGCTTAGACCCTATCCACTCAGAGAGTCCAAGATCTAAATGAGATTTAGATCTAGAAACCTCCTAATTAGATTAGGAGATAGCTGATCTGATCTGCAGATAAGATAAGGATTATCCCTTATCACTAAGGGACTTCTAACCCAAATATGATTTGGATTAGCAACTCCTAATCTGATTAGAAGCTGATCCCTTTGAGATTATAAAAGGGGAAGGGGGCGGCAGCCTTTTACATGATCAACAACATTCTTCTCTTTGAAGAAAGAGAGATTGAGAGATTTCCTGCATACTGCGAATTCTCTCCTGCCGCCACCTTCCTGCCATTGCCATTCCTTCAGTTCGATCTCCAATTCTTGGGAGCAATCAAGATTTGATCTTGATCTCAATCTTTTGGGAAAAGATTGGTTGGAGCTGTACTCACAAGCCGTCCAGTTGATTCTTGCGAAGGGTCAAGTTCTTTTGAAGAACATTGTTGATTCTGCTTCATCCTTCACTGCGCCATCTTCAGTGGGAGCAGATTTTGGATCCTTCCTTGGGTGTGAACACCTTCATTGGGAGATAGTATTTCTCCGTATCAGGTATAATCCTCTCCCACTCCTTTTGGTTCAAATCTGGTTCAGTTTATGGTTCAAGATTGATCCTTGAAAATATGATTTTCTAAATAGGGAATACAATTCCCAGTTGAAGGGAAAGATAAATTTTTGAAATTCGCCCCTTATTCCGCAATCTTTGGGCGTCCATAGGATGGATCTCTCATCCCTTCAATGAACTCCCCAGATTTCTCAAGGATCAGCCATTGGAATTTTGTTTAACAGATCTATGGGAAGGAAGGGACCAAATCTACACATAATCCTGTCTTCTAGAGACCCCATTCCATGCTCTGATCCTCCAAGAGATAGGAAGACAAGGCCATCAATCTCAAGGAGTAAAATAACAACAAAAGTAGGTAGAAGAATTGCTATCTCAACACAGAGGGTCCCTAAAACCACTCATCTATTCCTACTTCTCCACTGGCTAAGCTAAATAAAATAAAGTATAAGAATTTTTATCCCAGCAAAATAACCAAGCATCACTCCTAGTCCTTTCTACAGCTCCTCCGATCAGACTTATCTGCTAAAGAGTTGGCTTGTTTAAGAATCCATCTGAACAAGATATCCATGCTAGAAGCTAGCATCTACAATAAGAAAATGGAAAGATCAGTGGTCCCTCATTCAGCTAATGACCACCTGAAAGTGTCTCTCCACTTCTTGCCATGTCTAAGATTTACTTAAGCTTATAGTTTGTTAGTTTGTTAACTTCTTAAAAGATTTTTAAAAGGTTAGGACTCTCAGTTCCTCTTTCAAAAGTGGAACTGTATGATCTGATACCATGCATCATCAGTTAGATACCATTAATTTACTGATTGATATCATTATCCTTATGCTATAACACTAAAAAATAATAATAAAACTAACTATGATGACTCTTTGTCCAGAAGTGGGGTAAGTAGGAGTTATATTGGAGCTCAGCCCTACCAGATTAGTGTAAAGAGACTGGGCCGAATGGGTCCTAGTATCTTCTCTTGTAATATCTTTTCTTTTATTGTTGGCTAATGGGCCTCTCTTAATGGGCCTGTTATTTCTTTTTGTTTAATCTTTTTATGTTACTGCCTAGCTGGCCGCCCACTTAAGGGCATACTTGTCATTACTCTAACTTTAATTCTTAATAAAAAAAAAGAATTAGAGGAGAAAGGGAAGATAATTCGATTCTTATTCTTCTTCCTTCTCTTTTCGCCATCTTCTTCTCTTGTGTTGCTGCTCTTACTTCTCTTCTTCCTTTTTCTTCTAATCTTCAAATTTACACCTAATATTTGAGGACTGATTTACATCTATTAGCTACTGTTTTTAAAGGTCTATGGATTTCTCTTTTCTCCTTTTAATTTCTTGCTCCTGCTTACATTTTTCCTTCTTTGTTTTTTTATGAGTAATAGTATAATTTTATTAATTTTTTTTATCAATATATAATTTTATTAATTCAGAAAATGATTTAGAATCATGATTTCATACAACATCCCACAGAGAGGCGCAAGCTGCAAACCCTCCTAGAAACTTACAGGTTAACTAGGAATAAATTATAGAAATCACAGCTGAGCCCAAAACAGTTCTTCCCTATTTTTTTCACTTCTTTTTAAGCAATAAAATTATCTTGATATTGTAATCAATCAAAATAATCTATATATTGTTATGCTGCAAGATTAGTGACACTTCAACCTTCATGCAGGATCTTTTTCTTTGAAGGTAAAGACGAAATTAAAAATAAAAAGAAGATTAGAAGAAGGATGACCAGCAGTCACCTGAAAGAAGAGAAATAAAAAGAGAAAAAGAAACAAACCAATATCACCCACTTACACCTCCCACTTCAACCAAAAAACCACACACACATCACAAACCAAATAAACCAACTACTTAAAATCAAAAAACCCAAACCCCCTCCAGACCCCAGCCAACACCCTTACAGACCTGAACCACTCCCCAAAACTCCAATTACTCATCTCTACCAAGAGATTGAAAAATCGCCTTTTTATTATCCTTCTGAAATTTCTTTGTTTTCTTCACCTTCCTGATAGGACCTAACCCAAACAAACCCCCTCTTAACCTTGCAAAGACTTTTGAAACCAGAACCTCCTGTCTAGGTCCTGTTGCATCTCCCAGACTTGACATTCCACTTATAATTTTTCTGGCCCTTACAGCTCTCATTTACCTTTCTAATTCCAAGACTGCACTCTTTTCAAAAGTTTGAGAAGCAGAAACTCTCCATTCTTTATGTCATCTTCCCTTGGAAAAAACATTTTTCATCTTCAACCTTATGAAAAACAGCTTTCCTTGCCAACTCCAAAACCTTCTCTCTCACAATCCTTTTCCTCCAGTTCCATGAACGCCTTCCTTGATGCTTCTTGATACTGTCCCTCTTCATCATCAGACTCACAACTACCTCCAACATCTTCTTCTGAAAGCTTGGTCCTGTACCGTCTTTTCCTTTTAAAAACTTGTGCATTTCAGCCACCTAACCTTCCTTTATCAGTGTTCACCTCTCTAACTTGTCCTCACCAACTTTCCTCCCAGATTCTTCCCCTACTTCCTTGACTCTGACTTCAAACCCCCTCTACTTTTTCATCCTCACCCCCGACCTAGCTTCTTTCCTCCTTACCCTTCTTCTCTCCCTACTCTTTCAACTTAGGCCACACAATTGTATTTAACACCTCCAACCACCACCTCGTCTCCCCCTTCTCCGCCTACCAACCTCTTTGCACCTTCTTCCCTTCCACCTATAAAATCCAGATTAAACGATATCCGGGCAGCAGATTCGGTATTTTGCTAACTCTATTCTCAAAGGTTTCTTGCAAAAAAATAATGCCTTCAAACCCAACCCACCCTACCCTTGAATGCAGGGAAGGTAGCGTCGGGAAGGGTTTTGCTTTTTCATGTGCAGGGAGGGTTTGGATTCTCAAAATCCAACCCGCTATGGGTGTTGGAGCAGGTATGGGATGGGATGTTTAGGGAGGCAGGTAGGGTCTAGAATTTACAAAACCCTCCCCAAACCCACCTTGTTGCCATCCCTATCCGCTATGAATGTTTCAACTCTGGATTGAACATCAAAAACCTTCTTACCCATATACCAGATCCTGATTCCTCACTCTTGATACTTGTAGGAATCTCCTTGTCAGTGTAAAAGAACTTTGCCATACACCATACGAAACCATCTCAATCACATAACGAGGACTCAATGACCTTAGTCTTACATAAAGCTCTAGCTCATCTGGGTTTTCAACCAACTTCAAAACAGAAGATGATAGACCACCATTAAGGTCTACCGAAAACCCAACACCAAATGAGCTCATGTTACCTTTTAGGATGCCAGAATGTCGCATGATCCATCCCCACTAAGCTTGGAATTGTTAAGAAGCCACACTTTTCAATACAGGCCTCCAAACCAAAATCTCCCATTCTCCCCTACAAGTTAGCCTCTTGACCCCAATCACATCTCTTTACATCCATTGCATTAAATTCGTCCCAACATGAGCATCAACACAACCACCCAGCCCAGCACAATTACACTTTTTATTTTCCATTTTGCCCTTATCTTCAACCTTTGAACTCCCACCCCTAACTTTTTTGACTCTCCTCCCCCCCTCCCCGCAGTCCTCAAGCCAACACATTTGAAGACAATCCTTAACCACTAACCTTAGGTCAAACCACTCCCCAATGAGTTCAATGCAATGGACGATGGGACCAAGTGAATCTCCTCAATCTTAACCAAAATCCGTGCCATTACCAGGTTCTTTCCACCTATTTGTACGAGGGTCAACTTTCCTGAAACTCCCACACCCATCCAAAGATATTGATCCAAACGAGCCTTCTTACCCCCACTTTTCATATTGCTCCAACCAAAAGATTCCATCTGTCCAACCTTAGCTCTGGCAACCTCATTTGATTAGCTTTTAAATCTAAAATCTCATCTGCTTCCTCCTTACTGCTCAATATAAAGAGAAAAAAACAAGCATTCAATTTTCTAACTTGAATTCTCTTCTTTGATTGCCCCTCCATGCGAACCCACTCCAAAACTACCGCCCTGCTAGTCATGTTTCCAACCACCTAACTCTCTCAACCACATTTCCAAGAATAGGATGTCTGACCTCAAAATCATGGGATACAAAGACCATCCACATAGATAAACCACACCATAAAAAACACGAGCAATGAAAACTATGCAATAAATTCTTCACCTGTCCACTCCCACATGTGGTTGAATTCAGTTGGATTAGGAGGTGGCACTATATAAGGATATTTTATCTTTTCTTTTCTTTGCTAGTATATTCTACAAAAATGAAGTTATTTGTTTTGTAACTACTGAAGTGTGCAGCCTTGAGATTCCTTTTCTTCCTCAAGCCCTAGTCTCTAGACCCATTAAAAACCTATGTCATAGAAGACCTATCTTTGAGTATGTATCCTACATCAAAATAACTTTACATGCCTTAACAGAAAACATGATTGCAATCACTCCATAGAACTGCATATATAATTGAACAAATATCATGTTCACATTGTCATGAATGTGAATGAAATTCACTAACCTGTTCCCACAGTTTGTGAGGCCAAAAGGGCACAGCTCCACCTTGTCCACATGATAGAGTTTAGCAAACTGTTCATATGGAAAAAGCATCTGTAACAACAAAAACAGAATCAGTGCAAAGAATGTCAGAAAAAAA
The DNA here is from genome assembly GCF_055504915.1 of Nelumbo nucifera. Lineage (NCBI taxonomy): Eukaryota > Viridiplantae > Streptophyta > Magnoliopsida > Proteales > Nelumbonaceae > Nelumbo > Nelumbo nucifera. Next base: position 103,393,232 of record NC_142649.1, read on the forward strand.
GTCGACCAATCAAAAGAAATAAATCAGAAGAGCCCTGGGAAATTAGGCCCCGTTTGGCATCACTCCGGAGAATCATTTCTGGCGATTCTCACATTTCTTTGGAGCGGAATGGTGTTTGGGATCGTTCATTCCGAAGAATGGCTCCAATTCTGGATGGAATTTCTCATCTGAATGGCCAATTCGAAGAATCCACTTTTTACGTTTCTGGGGATGAGTGATTCTCATCCTCAAGTTTCTTGCTATGTCCTTTAATTAAAAACGAACACAAGTGCCCATGTTTCACGTGTGAACATGGGCACTTTTGTAATTATGCAATACAAAACACAGAAGCCCTAATCCCAGTCGCATTTTTCTCCGACCCTCAACGGTTCTCTTCTCCAATGTCTCTCTACAACACAGGCGATACCAGGTAACTCATCCTTCTTCTTCGTTTCACTTTTAATCTGTACTACCCCAAATTCTCACCAGTTGTGTTCTTTTTTTTTCTCTCTTTCTCTTACTGTCATTGCTCCCAGAATATTTCCAAGGAAAGGGTGTAGATCTCTGCAACTCTCCAACGGTGCCGTCTGCAACCCATACGATCTCAGGTAAACTACTCATCCTTCTTTTTTTTTCACTTTCAATCAATACAACACCGAAAGATCTCACGGTTTCTCTCTGTTTTTTGTCTTTTTTTCTCTGCCTTTGTTCTCAGACTTCTGTTTATACGCTACCCCTTTTGGATTGAGTTGGTTATTTCTGTTTATACATGGAGCTATGGGTTCTTTCTTATCACCATTATTCTTGTGGAGATATTTATTATAGGTATTTTTTTCATAGATTTGAACTATGGATTCATTTTCCTCACTACTTGATTTTATTTTCCTTTTTGTTTCCATTTTTGTGTATACATGTGCTGCATTTAGTCTAGTTACAGAAAGAAGGCAAGTAACTTCAACTTGGTAGTCGACTTGTGGATTTATTTAAATCATGTCCTGCTTTCTATTTTCTCTGACCTGAACATCAGAAAATGTAAAGCGAGACCAGAATCAGATCTTATACTTTTGCCACATAGCTATAAAAAAAATGAAAGAATTACATATATACATAGTGCAACGTCCATGATTCTTTTGATGCTCTAAGATGAAAACTGGGTGTATCAGTCTGGTTGACAAGATTTTTTTTGATTAATTAGCAATGGCTTTCCCCGTTGCCCCCTTTTTTTCCCAAAGTGCTGGTTGTGGGATTTGATTCCGCGTCAATGCTGGGACGACCAAGCTAACACACCAACAAGCCAGCTGAGAATGTGGTGTGGAATTTCAGGAATGAACTTTCAGATGGTTTTCAAAAGATATGCAATTACAAATCAGGTGGGTATGCAGGCCTGCAAATTATTGGCTAAACAAGGGGTGAATAGACAGCGGATGTTTTGGGCTCAAATGTAAAAGGGATGATGGGTTGTATCTATAATGTGTATGTTTTCTTTTGTATCCACAACCTATTGCTGTATTTTTCTTAAATTTAAAGAATGAATTACTTCTTTATTGCTGATCAGAAAAGGGAGGTAACATTGCATTAAGTTTTCTGGGTCCATTGGTTTTGGTAACTCTTTGAAAGCATAAATGATGGCCCCAATTAAGGGGCTGTTTGTAATGGTGGATTACTTTGTGGGGTCAGCAGTCCTCATTTGGAGTGTCTGATGTGTAATATTTTATGAACTACTGAATAAGAGATGAAAAATCCCCTTAGTATGATATTGAATCCATTCTACTTAAAGATTCTAGTTCTTTAATCAGTCATACTTAGTATTCATCTTTTCTGCTCAGACCGTTGGACAGATAAATATAGATAGTTGAATATTTGAGTAAATCCATTTAGTCAAGCATGCAGAGATGGCAAGATGGAAAAATGATGAAAAATCCACCATGAATATTTTCTGATCAATAGATTTTAAATCTATCAAACGGTCAAAGAATTGATTCAAACAAATTGGTGGCTGCCAAACGCGATTCTGCTTCTGAGAAGCAAGAATCAAATGACTGTGCCAAACAGGACTGGTGATTCTCAGGATGAAAATTCTCAGAATCCATTCTTTTCTAAAAGGATTCTGAGAATGAGAATCCCCAGAATTGATGCCAAACGGGGCCTTAAGAGCTCGAAATAATACGGCGTGAGTTTATGAAATACCTTGCAGCTGTGTTTTCCACCATTCTCAGTTCCAAACCCCATTGGATTGTATATCGAAATTTTAGAGGCCCTAAACTGCTGCACAACTTTACTGACAGATGTTTTCAAGCCATTACTAGCATTTGATGAATGTGCAGCCTCTAATACAGCAGTAGGCGCTACATGAATGCCATCAACCTTTGTGGACTTTGCGAAATGCCCTCCAGTGCGAGAACATGGAAGATCAGAAATGTCAGATGATAAAGATCTATTCCCTAAAGACTTCAATACATGTGAGTCTTTGCTCCTTTCTTTAGCCCTGGAATCTGCTTTTTCAGGTATCAAGGCTGGGGGGTTACTTCTTCCAGGCACATCTATAACCATCTTCTCCACAGCAGAAGCTCCATAAAATGGCATTTCATTCCTCAAGCTTTTCTCAGAAGCAACATCAGCCTTGGATTTGGAAGGTTGTGAAACTGAGGGAGGAATGTTATTTCTAGAGCAGTTAGCTGAAAATTGTAAAGAACTAGAACCAGACGAGATGATATCCCCAACTTCAGTTACACTTGAGTGAGTACAATTATCACAAAAATCATTTATAGACCCACTTGAGTCTAGAGCTCCTTCCCAGAAATCAGAAGAGGATGTAGAAGATTCAGAAGTAGTAGATTCATCAGAGCCATTGCTTGAACTTGAAAAATCATTTGAACTTGAAAATGACGGACTAGTTGATGTGCTGTAGACCTCATCATCACAACTCAATTTACTCTGCTTTAATTTACTTGAACAAGAAAAGCTATCTTCAGAACCAACCAAACTATTAAGCTCTAAAGGAGGTGATTCATTTAGCTTACTGTCATCAACAACAGTGGTCGCCTTGAGCTTAGCAGAACTGGTATCAACAGGTTGAGGAGCTTCTGATCTGCCAGGTGGATTTAAACTAGGGACCTTGCTAGCATAAATATCATCTGATGATTCATCCACACCAGTGGATGCAGAAATGTCAGACAACAATGATACACTGGAAGATTCAAAAGTGATGTATGTTTTCTTGGCATCCAAAAGTGGCTCAATTTTATTATCATGCTTCTCACGTGGAACTTCTGAACAGGAAACAAATTTAGATGATGCAGGTTCCTTAGATAAGGTTTCAACTGGTTTACCACCACAACTGTCTTCTAACTCAGTATTGTCAGAAAATTTACACTGTTCTCCTTGCAATACTGCCTTTTGGCCAGAGTTGGTTCCCTCGTTATTAAACTGGCTAGTAGCATATGGAGGATGACATTCATCCTTGTGACCTTGTCTCCAATGGATAATTTGACACTTCCCAGAACTGCAAGAATGCACAATAAAGGTGAAGTATAGAAAGAAAGACCCCTCAAAGAATCCATGGCCAGAATAAACAGCTAAAGGTTTTGTTTACAGTAGCGTGTCAACAATAAGTTGCATGCTAGTCCCATTATATACAGGGAAGCTTATAACCTGCCATCCCTGGAAATTCAGAAATCAAATCAACTCAACTCAACAAAGACTTAATCCCAATTATCAGTGGTTGGCCATGCTAATCCTGTCTTCAGGAAATTCAAACTTTTTTGTACTAAAAAAAGAAACAATAAATGCAACTGCAGATTGATATAATGGAAGACATCCAACCAAATATCTCCTAACTGCTGTATAACCATCTTTCTCCAGAACAGAAAAAGTGTAATATGATATGAAAATGAGATCAGCGCAAAGCTTAGGGTATCAAAAAAGACAAATGGTAGATTGGCAATTTCTAGATAAACTACCAGTACCTGCAATATGGTTGGTAGACCTCAATACCCATCTAAAGAAGGGATCCAATCCTAAGCGATTAGAGTGCAGCATGAGAACAAGAGAAGGAATGATAATGCAAGCATACCACCAGATTAGAGCACCAATTTATGTTAATGTGTGTGTGGTATACATAAAACATGTATATGTATTTATGCACATGTACTTATATAAACCATCAAATTTGTTGATAGTAGTAGCAATAAAAGTAGATAATAGATTTAAATCTTCCTAAAATATCTAGAATTATTTAAAACTTTAGTAAATAATGTAAGGGCAATGAGGAAGATACTACTTTTGGTTCATGGACTTGGAAAAGTGTATGATAATATGATATTAAATATTCAAATAGGTTCTTTCTTAATGTGTATGTATGTCAGAAGAAAGAGTGAAGAGGAGACGAACTAAAAATAGGACAGCTGAGAGAGTACATTTAATTTTTTTTATTTCTTAGTACTTGGCTGCTTACATGAAGATAGAGAAGAAAAGAGGAGGCTAGGGAAAAGATGATTATTGATTGCCACTGCCTAGAATTCACACTACAAATTTTCATTGCGCTTTTGTAAATTTTTGTATGCAAGTGTAAATCGGTGCACTCAGAGCAGGAATACTACCCAAAGAGCATGGATGGGGGCACTAAGGTCCAAATGTCCAATATAGCACTCAAACCCTCATTATTACATGCACTCTCCAAATGGATGCCTAATCCATGATTGACACACATCTCACTCCACTTTCCAAACACTCAAAGGATTCCTAAGGCACATTATTTCTTATAGTTCACGTTTTTCTCCTTGTTATAGATGAAGATCTGGCATATGCTACCTAAGACTAACTTTTAGATCAACTTATGCTTTTACCAAAAAAGATCAATTCATGCCCTCTTTACAGGTAATATGATGTTAAAACTTATGAGATAAAAAAAAAAAAAAAAAATTAATAGCAAATACATTTTTGCACGCATATCCCCAGGTCCTTTCTTTTCAGCCTGCCCAGTCAACTCCTGGACAAATTGGATTGAGGTGCACATAATACAGTCATTTGTGTCCCACAGAAGGGGACAAAATAAAGAATGTGAGGAAAGATGCAACCTGAAAAATAATAATAAATTAATAGATACCTTCAAAATATCATACTAGAAATAGCACAAGATATGCTGAAGCTTCTAGAAATCAATCCTATATTGAAGGATTCTTCCAAAACCATGTTCATGCAATCTAAGTTCACAAGAAAGGGAAATTTTGTTGCCCTAACTAATTAAAGCATGACCAAAACTAGCCTCTTTATCCTTTGAGGGATTTCACGAATTTTTTCCCATTAATGTTTATAAATTCATTACCTTGGTTGACTTTATCAAAACTGTAATGCTTCTACAGGTGGATATATCAGTTATCACTCCTTGCTAATTGCTATGAAATTTTAAGATATTTAAGAATTTTCTTTTATATAGGTTCCAGTAGGTTGATACTGTGGATCCACTAAGAAGATAATCTAAAGCAGGTTACTTGATATTCGGAGCTACATGCCAAATTTACAATGTCAATTGTTCCTTATCCATTCTCCAATCAAATTCCACTTCTTCCATTTGATCTAAAGAAAATGTTGGGTGTACAATGAATTAGTTTTCCAGCCCTTCCCAATAAAAAAGAGCTAGAACAACTGTGCTTCCACCTTCCCTAAATTACATTCTGAAACAAGCCCCCAACTATTTTGCCGGTTTGCCCAAATTATCCATTCAGTCTAAATACCAAATTGTTACCCATTAAACACAATTGAAGTTATATGGATGTATCAAGTTGATACAAACACATAATTCCGCGATTGTGCGGGCAGAATTTACACCAGCAACCAAGCCAACTGAAAACCCTAAACCAAAACCATAGATTCCAATTAGAATAAGGGTGTACATACCAGTAGCGGACGGCCTTGCATCGAGCACAGCGCGTAGTGGTGGGGCGATAACAAACAGCACACTGTGATTGACGAACAGTAACTGAAACGGTGCCGTACTCAAAAGCAGCCTCGACAGCTGCCCTGGCTTCCTGTTCGGAAGCCAACTCCATGAGTCTCCTGATCTCCTCCTGCCTGGCTACCGCAATCGTCCATTTCCGACGAATTACGAAGCCGAAGATGGGGCTGAAGACGAAGAAGAGGAGCAGGACCAGGTACGAAAACCCTAGATCCCCGGGAACAAGCATTTATCCGGCACCCAAGATGCATCCAGAACACCCGACCCCAGTTCTCTGCTCTTACCAGACCACATAAAGACCGGCGCTGCTTCTTCTTCTGCATGCAATAGATGACCAACGGATCAGTGGTGTCTCGCGATGTGCGCCATTGATTATTGACGACGATACATCATGCTTCAGTAATAATAGCTGCATAGGAAAGATCGAGGACGGCTGAGAGAAGAGCTTCCAGAGAGAGCGATGTCATAACTCACAACAAACAGCAGCAGCAGTGAAAGATGACGCTCGTTTCTAGTACTGACTGATTGGAGGTGCATTCGTTCGTACCTCGTTTCTCTGGATGGCCTAAAAGATTTCTGAGATCAGAGATTTTAGAAAGAAAGAAAGAAAGAAACTGACCATGGATGGCTGGATGGAGAAATAAACAGATTGTCAAATTAATTTCCATTTATTTATTTATTTCCTTGTTTTTTTTAAGTAAAATATAACCAGGTCACGATTGGAGGGAAGGAATTTTGAGGTATTCGTGAATCGTGGTATCGATAAGCGTGAACTCTGAGCTCATCAAATATTCGAACCGGACGGGACTCGGGCACGCATTGCACACGCCAACCATCTTTGGTCGGACCGGCCGACAAGAGTGAGGAAAGAAATCGTATAATCGTGGGTTCCTTCTTCCACAATCCAACAACTAGTTGCCACGTGGCTAGAATTTCGATCCGTCAAGGTTAACCACAGAAAATTCCGTGAAATCGATGCTTGATGGTCCAACCAATGTAATAGCTTTAACGGCTGTGACAGTTAAACCCCCAGAAAAAGACCGCCTGCCACGGAACAGTTTTCTATTCGTGGTGTGACGCGGATCCATCATCATTCGTGCAATATATGGGGACCAAAAGATGATCCTAGGGTCAGAGTGGGTTCTCGGCTGGCAGCCTCCCACCAACCACTGATGAAGATGTCTCACTCACCAAGCGCGTTAAAAAGTCAAAAACTGCCTCAACTCAAACTTGGACAGGCCGACATAAGCATAGATCGGATCTGGCATGATTGAACCCGATTACCCGAATGATGATCGAACCGGTCACGCCTTGGGTGGTTGGTTCAATCTTGGGTGTATACAAATCTTGGCTTCTTGGCCATGCTAGCCCGGTCCGGTCCGGTCCACTATCAGGGTGAGTAGTACCGTGGTGGTGGGCCCAAAACAGAGGCCGGCGAATCAGTGATTGGTGGTTAGAGTAGACTAGTAGAGTAGAATTTTGACTAAAACATCCAAGTGGAAGAAAAAAAAAAAAAAAGGACAAAATAAGGACTAGAAAACAAGAAGAAGCAATCAATGCTTCGTCAGCAAGACTCATAACCGGAGTCGAAACAAAGGAAAAACAAAACAACTTTTTCTAGTCAATCCATTCCATCTCGAATTAAAACTTTAAAAAGGAAGAGACGCGATTTCATTCAAAGTGCGAAAAGACAGATCTCGACGACACTTTGTGCCAGTAGCCCCATGCGCACCAAATTGAAATATACCCGATATGCGGCTGTTGTGTGTTTGGAGGTACGTCTGCAATATAATCCATTGATTATCTTATCTATACTAAAATTCTTTTTTCTTTTTCTGCGTAAATCATTTTAACGTCGTTGTGTTTTTTAAAAAAGGTCTTGACCTCCCCTTGGTATTAAAGGGACCTTTGGCGATGAGGGCAGTTATTTTCTTTCGGGTTGGACAGTTGTTCGTCCAATGCTTCCCGTTGCAAAGGTAATAAGGCACAGGAGGAGGTCTCCTAGTGGATTAGTGGCCTTGATAGTTTGGGCCTCCTTGTGGCTTCTTCCCTTGTTGGTAATTGTAGGGCTTGTTCGCGGGCACTGGTTTCTCCTTTGTAGAGGTTGATTGTGGATCTCCCCCACTCAAACTCATGGTACCTGGGCTGGATGGTCTTTGCACATCTTCCTTAGGTGGTCTTTGCACCTATACACCCCTTTTGTTACAATTTATCATGTTTTTTGAAAAGGTCTTGACCTCCCCTTGGTATTAAACGTACAAGACGTTTGTATTTGACAAACCTACCAAACAAGATGTAAATATAATTGTTTATGTGACACCTATGTGTCATTGAAACAGAATCACAACAAACCACTACAGGAAAATTGATTTCTAGCAATGGACAAAACCATTGTTAGAAGTACCAAAAACCATTGCTAGAGACTTCTAGCAACAGACACAAAATCGATGCCTCTTCCACTGTGGCGATAGGTTCTCACAACGGTTTCAGAAAACTGTTGCTAGAGCTATCATTTAGCAACAAACATTGTCAGTTGTTATAACATTACAAAAACCGTTGAAAAAGTACCTATAGCAATGGATGAAACCATATCTAAAAACATTTTTAAAAAGAAAATTAGTCCTTTTATTGCAACAGTTTTTCATGAAAACCGTAGCTAAAAACATTTTTAAAAAGAAAATTAGTCCTTTTATTGTAACGATTTTTCATGAAAACCGTAGCTAGAGAATGTCTATTGCAACAGTTTTTCATGAAAACTATAACTAAAGAATATCTATCGCAATAGTTTGTCATAAAAATTGTAGCTAGAAAATGTCTACCGCAACAGTTTTTCATTAAAATCGTAGCTAGAAAATGTTAATCGCAACGGTTTTTCATGAAAACTATAACTAGAAAATGTCTATCACGACGGTTTATAGAGAAAACCGTAGCTAGAAAATGTCTATCGCAATGGTTTTCATAAAAACCATAGCTAGAAAATGTCTATCGCAACGGTTTTTCATAAAAACCGTAGCTAGAAAATGTCTATCGCAACGATTTGACAATGGTTTTTCATTAAAATCGTAACTAGAAAATGTCAATTGCAATAGTTTTTCATTAAAATCTTAGCTAGAAAATGTTTATTGCAACGGTTTATAGAGAAAATCGTAGCTAGAAAATGTCTATCGCAACGATTTATAGAGAAAACCATAGATAGAAAATGTTTATGGCAACAGTTTATAAAGATAATCGTTGCTAGAAAATGTCTATCACAATGGTTTATAGAAAAACCATTGTTACAGAATGCCTATCGCAACGGTTTATAGAGAAAATCGTTGCTACAAAATGTCTATCGCAACGGTTTATAGAGAAAGTCATGGTTACAGAACACCTATCGCAACGATTTATATAGAAAACCGTTGCTACAGAATACGTATCGCAACGGTTTATAGAGAAAACCATTGTTACAGAGTACCTATCGCAACGACTTATAGAGAAAATCGAAGTTATATAATACCTATCACAATGGTGTATTATATAACCTGCTATAAAATAATTGGATGGTTATCAAACCATTGATATAACCTATTATAAGATAACTGTATAGTTATCAAACCATTAATATAACTTGTCATAAAGATAACTGTATAGTTATCAAACCATTAATATAACTTGTCATAAAGATAATTGTATAGTTATCAAACCATCAATATAACATGCAATAAAAGATAATTGTATAGTTATCAAACTATCAATATAACTTGTTATAAGGATAACTGTATAGTATCAAACCATCAATATAACATGTCATAAAGATAACTGATGGAAGGTGATTTGGCCCGACCACGCAGCACGGGTACACGTGGGCATGACCTTGCTCAAACAGTGACTCAGCATGACAGCGCAACGGACGTGACCACAACTCGGAGGGAAGGTCCCACCGAGTTCAGCTCGGCGACTGGGCGGATAAGCTACTCGCCGGAAGCCGCCTTACCCGCATCTCCTCCCCGGGTTAAGGCACTTCGGGGCACCCCGAGTTCGGGGCACCCTGACCTCTCTTGAGGCCCGAGCTCCTCCCAGCGGACTTCGGGCCACTCCCAGATAGGGATGCACCGATCCATCTCTGAACACCCGAGGCTTAGACACCTCGGGTCAGCTAGCTCGGCATAACTTGCTACAAGCAGCTCGTCACTCATGAGACAGCCTTGCACAAGGTAATTCGCGGAAGGATAGTTTGGTATACCACAGGAAGGCCTCCTGCTTGACCACCGTACCCGACAAATCTAGGGACAACAGCCATGTCCCTCGTCAGATAGCATTGCGCCTGTCATCTTTAGAAGGTGTCTCGCACCTGACAGGCACGTACCCTGCAACGGCGACCCCGCACGTGCCACCTCAGCCTTGCCTATAACGGCTGTGGCAGACTGATAGTGGCGGTTATACCTGCCCTGTCAGAAGCTAGAGGGCCTGAAGCAACAGATTCTGTAATAAGAAGCTGATTCTCAAGGAACAAGGTATCTTTGAACCACCTACGAAATTTGCACTCTTAGCCTTCGTTTTCCCTTTGCTTCTCACACAGAATATTGACTTAATCATCGGAGTGTTCCCGCCGGGCAAACCCCCCAGGAGTTCTTCTTCCTTCTCGTCTCAGGTACCCCTCAAGAGTCGCGTGAGTGCTAGCTAGGAGTGCCCGGATCGCGCTACATCATTTGGCGCCGTCTGTGGGAAACACTTCGAAAAGCCTTTCTCTAAACTTTCACATCTCTTTACTCTTCAGAAACTCAACACTCATGGCTTCCTCTAGCAACGTCGGACGAAGCACGGAAATGAATAACTCCAGGGAACAACCCCAGCTTCCTACTGTCTATATCAGACAGTTCACTGTCCCCCTCTCGGCGGACGGAATCCCCAGCTTGAATGTGCCTCTTGCAGTGGCACCTGTTGTCGCGCCACTCCCTGCTATAGTCGGAGCGACGTTCACCGAACCTTCGGTCGTGCCCCCAGCGGCTAGCCGAACCAACTGGAGGAGTTGATGCAGTGCATGCGGGCCATGCAGCCCAAATGCAACAGTTCCGGCAACTTCAGCTCTATCAACAACACATGCTGCACCAGGTCTCCCAATATCAGTATCAGCAGCAGTTTCCCCGGTTACCTCAACCTCAGCCTCAGCAATCACAACTTCCCCCTCGGTACCCAGTCTCACCGCGAGCTAGGTCTCGCCAATAGGAGGAGCACCCATCTCACCAAGGAGAGGCCCTCAGAACCCTCCAAGGAGCCAAGCCTTCACCCACGGCAAACAAGAAAGACCAGCCATCCCGACCTCGCCACGGGCAGTCAGGTCGAGAGGACCTCAGCTCGCCAGGCCCACGTCGCCTCAGCCCTCAAAGCCTGGTACTCCGTTCATGGAAAACCGATTCGAAGTCCTAGCCGCAGGTTTCAAGAAGGAGCCCTCTGTCCGAAGCCATCACCAGCGACCCGAGCTACTTCCTGCACATACCATTCCTGACAGTACAAAAGTGAGCAGCACGAATGCTGAGCCCGCCAGGAAGTAGAGGTGCCGCCGCCAAGCTCGCCGATCTGCTACCCACGACCTACCCGAGCTCAGAGGCAAAGAAGAGGTAAGCTCGGGCGAGGTCAAAGCGCCCATTCTTTCAGTTCAATCCCCCTTATCTCCCGAGCTCCTAGCAGTCCCAATGCCTAAAGACTTCAAGCTCCCCCCTCTTGACAAGTACGACGGGTCGTTCGACCCAAATGATCACGTGGACACTTTTTAGTCGCAGATGCACCTGGCGAGAGCTAGTGAGTCGTGCATGTGCGTAGCCTTCTCCACTACTTTTAGAGGAGCAGCCTGTACATGGTACCAGAACCTATCACCTGGATCGATAAGAAGTTGGGCGCAGTTCGCGCAAGCCTTCACGTCCCACTTCGTCACCAGCAAGTGGTGCCCGCGAACTGAAGAAAGTCTCCTCAGCATAGTGCAGAAAGAGGGAGAGTCCATACGAAGTTATATCAAGCGATTCAACGATGTGTGCATGCAGATACCGCGCTTGGACCCCACTGTGCGCCTCGCAGTAGCCAAGAAAGGCATGACGCACAAAGAGTTCAAATGGCACATGGTCGTCAACCAACCAACGACCATAACCAAGTTTCTTAAGCTCGCGGACAGGTTCATAACCACCGAGGAAGAGATCAACCAGAAGGGCGAAGGAGCGCTCGAAAAGAGGAAAAAGGAAGGAGAGCCTTCCAGTCAAGGGGACAACTGGAAGAAAAAAGATGTAGCTCGGGGGGCAAAGCCAGGATAGTTATTCCAAGCTCCAGTAACGGACCAAACTGATTACACCCCACTAAACGCAAAGCGGGCCGAAATCCTGATGGCGATCAAGAATGCTCCGTATGTGAAGTGGCCACCCCGCTTGAAGGGGAACCCCAATGAAAGAAATAAGAATCTGTATTACAGTTTTCACAGAGATCACGGTCATAGCACCGAAAATTGTAAAAACCTCCACGACGAGATTGAGGAGCTCATCTGTCGCAGATATTTAAGAAATTTTGTACATAATAATAATAGTAATAGTAATAGTAAAGCAGACCGACAAGGGGAGCACGGTAAGGATACTCTCGAGTCCAGCAGCAGGCCGACCGAACAGCCACAGAGGCAACCTCTGGAAGAGAGGCCGGTCCGGGGGACCATCCACATGATAGTGGGAGGTTCGATCATTGCGGGTTGCACTTTAGTAGCAGCTCGGACGTCAGTTCGCGAGGCCGCCCGGGAAGAGCAGAATCCTCCAAAGCGGCCGAGGGCAGAAGAGCCAATTTTCTTCCCAGAAGATGATGCGCGAGGGGTCCACTACCCCCACGATGACGCACTCGTAATAAAGTTGAGAATCAACGACTTCGAGGTCAGGCACGTACTCGTTGACTCGGGTAGCTCGACCGGCATCCTCTTCAAAGCTGCGTTCGACCAGCTTCAGTTGCAGAGAAGCGACCTGAAGCCTGCGGACACTCCTTTAGTGGGTTTCAGCGGAGAAAAAGTCTAGCCCCTTGGGAAAATAACAGTACCTGTGGAAGTCGGCACATGGCCTTGCGTGGTCAGATTCAAACATGACTTCTTGGTGGTCGCGACCCCCTCCCTCTACAATGCCATAATAGGTCAGCCGATCACCCATGTCCTATGGGCGGTGGTATCCACTTACCATTTGGCTATGAAGTTTCCAACAGACTTCGGTGTGAGGGTAGCACGGGGCGACCAGCTCGAGTCCCGCAAGTGCTATGTCGCCGCCCTGAAGGAAAAGACCAAGGTGGCCGACGACCTCGAATTGGAGCGGCCTACGGAGCAAGGTGAAGAACGAGCCGCGCCCACGGAAGAAACAGTCACAGTTCCGACCTTAGCGGCAGACCCAACCCGGACGCTTCAGATCAGTGCTTCCGTCCAGGAACCTCTACGATCCGAATTGGTAAGTTTCTTACTTCAGAATTTAGATATTTTTGCATGGTCCGCGGTAGAGATGCCCGGTATAGACCCCGACCTTATAACTCACAAGCTGAATAATGATCTTGTAGTTAGGCCCGTTAGACAGAAGAAATGCAACCTAGCCCCGGAGCGGTGGAAAGCGGTCGACGAGGAGGTCGAGAAGCTCCTCGTAGCTGACTTCATAAGAGAAGTCCATTACCCGAGCTGGGTAGCCAACCCCATCCTGGTAAAGAAGGCCAACGGAAAGTGGCGCATATGCGTCGACTACACCGACCTGAACCGGGCTTGCCCAAAAGACTACTTCCCGCTCCCCAGAATTGACCGCTTGGTGGACGTGACCTCAGGGCATGAGTTGCTAAGTTTCTTGGACGCCTATTCGGGCTATAACCAAATCAAGATGAACCCGGCGGACGAAGAAAAGACTGCCTTCATCACGGAGTTTGGTCTGTACTGTTATAAGGTTATGCCCTTCAGGTTGATAAACACAGGGGCAACCTTTCAGAGGCATGTAAATAAATTGTTTGCGCCGTTAATCGGCAGAAAAGTAGAATGCTATATAGACAACATGGTCGTCAAAACCCAATTCTCACATGAATTAATACAAGACTTGCATTTTGTTTTTGAAATTTTGCGTAAGTTTAATATGATATTGAACCCAAACAAGTGTGTATTTGGTGTGACCTCGGGTAAGTTCCTAGGATACATTGTTAACCGGTGCGGCATTGAAGCCAACCCAGATAAAGTTAAGGTCATCTTAGATATGAGACCACCCCGTAAGTTGAAGGAGGTTCAGAGGTTGAATGGCCGCATAGCCGCCCTGAGCCGCTTCATGTCCAAATCGACGGACCGCTGTCTACCGTTCTTTAAGGCAATCAAGAGCAAAGGGTTCGAGTGGACCCAAGACTGTCAGCTCGCATTTGATGAGCTCAAGAAATACTTCGCTAGTGTGCCGATCTTAACCCGGCCCAAGGAGGGCGATGTTTTAGGACTGTACCTCTCGGCAAGCGACGAAGTGGTCAGTTCGGTACTAATAAAAGAGGTAGATCGGGTTTAACGACCCATCTATTATGTTAGTAAAGTATTGCAGGGAGCAAAGACGAGATACCCAGAGATAGAAAAGCTAGCATACGCACTGGTAATTGCAGCTTACAAGCCGCGAACTGCCATTAAGGCCCAAGCCTTAGCAGATTTCATCGCCGAATGCACATTTAGCTCCGAAACCCCCAGGCCGGTTGAGCACGAGGCTCCCAACTCGGGTGAGCCCGAAACTCCCAGGCTAGTCGAGTCTGAGCCCCGTGAGGTAGCAACCAGTGTGGCATCTCTCCTAGTTCGGCCAAGCCCGAGCTGGGATGAGGAGACCTGGATCCTTCACGTAGATGGCTCCTCGAACCAGCAGGGCAGTGGAGCCGGAATAGTTCTGCACGGCCCAAGTGGCACGAAACTGGAGTACGCACTATGCTTCAAGTTCGCGGCATCTAACAATGAAGCGGAGTACGAGGCGTTGATAGCTGGACTAGCTTTAGCCAGAGAAGTAAAAGCTAAGCACATCGTTATCTGCAGCGACTCCCAGATTGTGGTCAACCAGGTCACCGGCGAGTACGAAGCTCGCGAGCCAACCATGATCGCCTACTTAGCCAAAGTCAAAGAGGCCCTGCTAAACTTCCAGTCACACTTTATCAGGCAAATCCCAAGGTCGGAGAACGCTGAGGCCGACGCCCTGTCCAGATTAGCCAGCGCCAGCGACATCACCATGAGAACCGTGTACATAGAGGACTTGCCTCGGCCTAGCATTCTCGGGGGGGTAGAGGAGGTCGCTCCCGTCGGTCAAGCAGAGCCGAGCTGGATTGACCCACTCGTGAGCTTCTTGTTACACGGGACCCTCCCTACAGATCGCAATGCAGCCGGAAGGGTACAGCGCCAGGTAGCCAAATACGTCATGATAGACGAACGACTATATCGGAGATCTTACACGCTCCCCTACCTGCGTTGCTTGCGACCCACCGAAGCCGAGCTCATACTCCGCGACACTCATGAGGGATTGTGCGGCAGACACTTGGGGGGCAGAGCCCTCGCCCAGAAGGCACTTCGGCAAGGGTATTATTGGCCAACAATGAAAGCAGATGCTATTGAGCTTGTTAGAAAATGCGACAAATGCCAGAGGCATGCCAATATTCACCCCCAACCCGCTGCCAACCTCAAGTATCTCACCAGCCCGTGGCCCTTTGCACAATGGGGCATCTATCTACTCGGGCCACTCCCGCCAGCAACGGGTGGGAGGAAGTTCTTAGTAGTAGTAGTGGACTACTTCACCAAGTGGGTAGAAGCTGAACCCCTTGTAACGATCACAGCCCGGAACGTCCAAAACTTCTTTTGGAAGAACATCGTGTGCCGCTTCGGATTACCTCGAGTATTGATTTCCGACAACGACAAACAGTTCGAAGACATCAAATTCCAAGACTGGTGCCAAGACATGGGAATCTGACAAAATTTTACTTCAGTCGCACACCCTCAAGCAAACGGTCAGGCAGAAGTCACGAACATAGCCATCCTTCGCGGACTGAAGGCTCGGTTTGATTGAGCTAAAGGGTTGTGGGCAGATGAGCTACCTAGTGTTCTATGGACATACTGGACCACGGAGAAGACTGCAACGGGAGAAACACCCTTCAATCTCACCTATGACACTGAAGCAGTGATCCCCGCTGAGATCGAAGTACCTACACTACGGCTAGAAGCATACAGTGATCAGACAAACGAAGATGAGCTACGTACCAACCTCGATCTACTCGACGAAGTAAGGGACCTCGCGTACATCAGGACCGCAGCCTACCAGCAGAGAGTAGCTCGGTACTATAACGCCAGGGTCAAGAGGCGGAACCTCTGCGTTGGCGACCTGGTCCTTTGTAAAGTTATGGTACCTGAGCTCGACGCTGGCAAGCTCGGGTCCAACTGGGAAAGTCCCTACCGAGTGAAGCGAGTGCTCGGGGAAGGAATGTACAAGCTTGAGACCCTCAAAGGGAAACAAGTACCTCGGGCATGGAATATTGTCAACCTAAGACAATACTATCTATAAGAATTGAGTAGGCCACGAGCCACTCCCAAATCCTAAGGGCCAAAATGCTGAGCTAATATGACCTCGGCACAACAGGACCCAGTCGCCTCCATGGCATGGGTAGACTCCAGAAGTGGGCCACGGGCCACTTTTCCTGCCTAAGGGCTGAAATGCCAAGCTAGTGAAGACTCGGCAGCGTACAAAACTAAGTTACCCCATCAGTGTGAACTAAGTACTTGCAGCGCCTGAGGTGCAGGTGGCTCGGGCACAAACCTTACAATAAATAGCCTGCTCTGGCATGCGAAGAGTTGAGCCCTTAAGGACAACTGACGGCAAACTACCCCGGATGTGGACAGGTCGGGCATGCGCCCTACTATGTCCCTCACCCTGGCATACGCAAGGCTCCCCCTACAAAGCAGTTCGGGGCCACAATGGCTGTTAAGGAACACCCACTTCGGAAGTTCAGTACAATAGGTTAACAGCTTGGGGTGAATGACCACTTCGACAAAATAAAATGCACAAACTTTTGGCAAAAAGAAAGAAAAAAATCTCTTCATTACAGGAAGTTCAGGACATAAATTCCATTGAGAATGTCTTAACTATAAGAAAGAAAAGGGGAGAAGATTCAGTTTACGAATACAAAGAGCAAATGACTTCGGGAGCTCGCCGCCTTTATCAGGGACCTCCTCGGGGGCAGTAGCTGGACCAGCATCCTCGGCCTCATCTTCAGCGCCCTCATCTTCGGAACGGAGTCATCTTTAGACTGACGCACGATGTTGTTAGTAATCTGCGAAGTAGTGATGGCGCTTGTATCCAGGTCGGGGTAGAGGTGCCTGATTAGCCACCGACTGAACTTGAAGCCCTTATGGTAGGCCTCCATCATTGATAGCTATGAATATATAACTCTAGCAAGTGCACTAGTTATCAAGTAATATAATAATATTGTTCCCACGGGAATTTAACAAAATAAGTATTAGAATCATAGTCTTCCCTAATTATTTGGACAATCGAAATTCAGATTTTAGGAAGCAAGAACTACTGAAAATAAAACTGGAAAAAGAAAATAAAAACAAGGGTGATCACTAATCGAATATGCAAATGATGGAATCGCTAGGATTTTTGGTCCACCTAACCAATGCAATGAATATTGATGGGTCCAATTATCCAAGACTAATTGTTATTCCCATAAGCTGAGATTTTCACAAATTTATTTAATATTCTCTCTCGAGATATACTAAACCTACGCCCATCAGGTAACCATTTGATCTCTCGAATAGAGCTCTCAAGATGGAAGTGCATTAAGTCCAAGAAAACCATTAAATTCAAATGAATCATGTATATATATATGTCTATATACCATTCAATTCACACTATGAATTATTCTGTCAATTATGTGAATTCCTCTCTCAATTCATTCACATAACCCAAATCAATTAAGAGGTGGCCAAGCTCTTAATTGCATTAAGCACAATAATTCATAGACTATATGGAAATCACAATCTTGGATAAATCAAGAAGATAAAAATATATCATTAACGTTGTTAGGCTTTCCATAGCCCTAGCAAGAAACAAATCAGTTCATGATGGAAGAATTAAAACAAACAAAGGGGAAGAAAGAACTCTTGAATTCGCCCATGGTGCTGAGATCTCCTCTTCTTGAAGTTTCTTGAATTCTTGAACCTTTCTTGAACCCTTCTTGACTGATTGCTCATTGCTTCTTGATTCAGATCAGAAGTTGAATGATTGAATGATTCAGTGATCCAGTGATGCCTAAAGCTGGTCCGCCCTCTCCTTTATATAGATTAAAGGGGAGGGGGTGGTCTCCTACTTTCTCTTGAAGTTGATCTTTACAACTGCGGATTGGGCCTTCCTATGAAATTTCCCCGACTTCGGGCCCGAAATTGACTTCGATGCAGACTGAATCTGTGAAAGCCCAAAACATGAAAGTTGTGGATTTTTCTCTTATCTTTTCATTGGATCTTGTATCAACCTATTCGGAGTTCGGAGACGCGAGTTAGACCCAAATCACTGAACATTGTCGAAACTGTGAAAAATCATCCGATTTGTCTTTCTTTGCTCTTGATGCCTTCTTTCATACCCTAGACCAAAATACAAGAGATATGAGTCCAATTAGATGTTAATTTAGTATAAAAGATAGAATAATTGGGGATAAAAATTTGACAAATTCTACTCTCATCAGTCATCACGTCGTCAAACCTTGAAGAATGGACGTAGTCGATGACGGCCTAAGTCTTGGCCTCCTCGAGAGCACCCTCGAAGATCACGATCTTCTCTCTTATATCTTCTTGGAGGTGCCCCACTTTGTGCTCCAGCTTCCCCTTTGCCTCCTTGAGGCCTTGCACCTCGAGCTTCGGGGCATCCTGTTCAGCCTTGAGGCTGTTCACCTCGAGCCCTAAGGCCTCCTGACCGACCTTGAGCCCGTTTACCTCGGCCCTCAGCTTATCTTTGTCTCGGGCCAGCTCCCCCTTCTCTGACATTAACACCTCGATGAAGCTCTTCTGAGCCGAGGCGTCACTCTCTAGGCGGTGGATTTGACAGCGAGCTGCCTTCAACTCAGTATGGGCTGCGTGAGATGACTTCTCAGCCTCCAGTGCCTGCCTCAGGTGCCGGTCTGATTGAAGGGTCAAGACGCGAATGGCGGATTTCACCTGCAAAAGGGAAACTGGTAAAAAAAAAAAGATAATAAAGGAAGAGAAGAAAAGAGAAGGGAGACTCACCACCATAGTATGGGTGGCAGCGCGGGCACCGAGCTGGCCAGGGGTGAGTTCAGCCCACTCGCTGACCTCCCCCGGGTACGCAGCCAACTTGCTCTTCTTCAGGCTGCATTGGGGGTTTAGGACGGTTTGGCTCCCCTGACCCTCCGAGCTGGATGCCGTCATCTCCACATCACGGGTGGAACTCTCAGAGACCTCGGTGACAGCTTTGGCAGGATGAGCCCCGGTAGCAGCACCTGCAGCACTAGCTTCGGCAACGCTCTCTCCAGTAGGACCGGCGGGTTTGGCAGCAGGTTCGGCGAGCCTAACGGCAGGCTCCGCTATCACCTCGGGCCCCTAAGGCACAGCCCCTTCTTCCAAATCGACGACAGGCACCGCTACCACCTCGGGCCCCGAGGCTGAAGTCTGCAGAGGTTGGGGCTCGGCTGAAGCTCGCAGGGACTCAACACGCGCCTTCTTGGCTATGCGTTTCTTCCTCTTCATCTGGCGGAAGAGCTTCTGGTTATCTATTCTCTCCGCCTCCATGGGATCTGCAGCAAAACACGACAGCAGCAACCCAAAGTAAACATATAGACAGAAAGCCGAAATGAAGGAAAACCTACCGGGCTCAAGCGGGCCTGGATGAGCTTCTCCTCGGATGTGAAGTCTTTATAATTCAACCCGAGCTGAGCCAGTGACTGGAGCGCCTTCTTGGTCTTCCCGTCTAGGATGACATTGGGGTCTTGAATGGCCATCCTCCAATCGGTGGGGAAGGGCCACCCCGTGCTGCTCCGAACTGCGAAGTAGTCCCGCTTCCAAGCTGGGACTTTACTCGGGAGCTTGTGCATGAGTTTGAAACCCGGGCGGGGGGACAGGTAGTAGGACCGCCTGTGCCTAGGGAGAGCGCCCGAAACACTCTTCTTTATGGCCAAAATTGTGCTGAGAATATCTAAATTTATGGAGAGAGAACGTTCAAAGCAAAGAGAAATGGACCCCACCACATTCCGTATGGAGTTCGGGTGGAGTTGGTCCAGGGTGATGTTAAAGTGTACCAACACCTCAACGATCAAAGTGTGAAGAGGAAGTCTGAGCCCGACTATTAGTTGCTCCCTAAAGATCACGATCTCATCAGGACCGTGCTCCCATGGAAAGTTGCCAGTGGGAAGGCTATAGGAGTATTCCTTAGGGAGGTGGAACCTATGTATGAGGTCCTGAAGCCTCTCTGAAGTCATTATAGAAGGGCCGAACTGATTTGGCTCCCGACCTCGGTGGGAGGTAGACGCCAGATGACCCGAAGCCATCCGTACTTCGGATGGCTGAGTAGCAGAGGAGCCACCCCGAGCCGAGGTACCCACCTCGGGCTCGTCGATAAGGCTGTCTACGCTAGACGACATAGCGGACCGAAGGGAAAGAAACAAACTAGAAGGGAAAAGGAAGCTCGAGAGGACTCACCAAAGAAACGCAACCGAACTGGGATAACATAACGAACCGGAGGACCCGAGCTAAGAGACCTCTGGCGCGAGCTCAAACGCTAACGACGAAAGCTTTGTGGCGAAGAAAATGGCCAAGGGACCCCTTATTTATAGCCGCAACTGCGGGTTCATCGAGGCGAAAACGATTTAGCGCGTTTTTGACGTTCGCGAAGTCCAAGTCGCGTGAAGTCCGCGTGTAATCTGGACGCTACTCGAGTCTTTTTTTGGTTGAATCGGGCACTAGACCGGTTCAGTTGGACGGAGCGCGTGACAAAGCGGCATAAATACCGACGCCAAATCCACCCGGCGTGTCATGACCTCCCTGCGCTGGGTCATAGCCGCCAGCGTAGGGAGTGGGGGGCAATTGATGGAGGGTGATTTGGCCCGACCTCGCAGCACGGGTACACGTGGGCATGACCTTGCTCAAACAGTGACTCAGCATGACAGCGCAACAGACATGACCACAACTCGGAGGGAAGGTCCCACCGAGTTCAGCTCGGCGACTGGGCGGATAAGTTACTCGCCGGAAGCCGCCTTTCCCGCATCTCCTCCCCAGGTTAAGGCACTTCGGGGCACCCTGACCTCTCTTGAGGCCCGAGCTCCTCCCAACGGACTTCGGGCCACTCCCAGATAGGGACGCACCGATCCATCTCTGAACACCTCGAGGCTTAGACATCTCGGGTCAACCAGCTCGGCATAACTTGCTACAGGCAGCTCGTCACTCATGAGACAGCCCTGCATAAGGTAATTCGCGGAAGGATAGTTCGGTATACCACAAGAAGGCCTCCTGCTCGACTACCGTGCCTGACAAATCTGGGGACAATAGCCATGTCCCTCATCAGATAGCATCGCGCCTGTCACCTTTAGAAGGTGTCTCGCACCTGACAGGCATGTACCCTGCAATGGCGGCCCCGTGCGTGCCACCTCAGCCTTGCCTATAACGGCTGTGGCAGATTGACAGTGGCGGTTATACCTACCCTGTCAGAAGCTAGAGGGCCTGAAGCAACGGATTCTGTTATAAGAAGCTGATTCTCAAGGAACAAGGTATCTTCAAACCACCTGCGCAATCTGCACTCTTAGCCTTTGTTTTCCCTTTGCTTCTCACACAGAATACTAACTTAATCATCGGAGTGTTCCCGCCAGGCAAACCCTCCGGGAGTTCTTCTTCTTCTTTCTCGTCTCAGGTACCCCTCAGGAGTCGCGTGAGTGCCAATTAGGAGTGCCCGAATCGCACTACATCAATAACTGTATAGTTATCAAACCATCAATATAACCTGTCATAAAAGATAATTGTATAGTTATCAAATTATCAATATAACTTGTTATAAGGATAACTGTATAATATCAAACCATCAATATAACCTGTCATAAAGATAACTGTATAGTTATCAAACCATCAATATAACCTGTCATAAAAGATAATTGTATAGTTATCAAACTATCAATATAACTTGTTATAAGGATAACTGTATAGTATCAAACCATCAATATAACCTGCCATAAATATAACTGTATAGTTATCAAACCATCAATATAATTTGTCATAAGATAACTATATAATTATCAAATCGTTGATATAACCTGTCATAAGATACTTGTAAATTTTAATTTTTTTCATATACAAATGTAAATACAAAAAACATGTATCATTTAATTAAAGTAATTAATGTTTCTAACAAAAAATAATAACATGATGTTCTTGTTTTTAACAATAAACATAATAAAAGAAGTGTCAAATGTCTTCAATGTCTTGTTAACTTCTCCATCAATAATTTCTCTATCGTTGTGTAACCTCCTTTTGAATCTGTAAGAATTGAAAAGCGAGTATAAGAAACAAAAAATAATCATTTCATACTATCTAAAACTAAATAGTAAAAGTTAATTAAGTATAAAATACTTACCAAAGCTGTAGGCCATGCAATGTGGAATATTCAAAGTAAATTAAGACATGAAGCAAAATAAAGTACAATCCAAAAATGAATATAAATTATTCTGATTTTATGTGTCAAAAAACTCAAAAAGGATTCAATCCAACACCAATGGGTATGTGGGGTTTTTAAATGGATTACAACTGGACATGGAAAAGCAACATCTCATGTGAAGAGTATCTCCAACCCGTTGAACCAAAACCCTCAACAAGGAATCAACAACACATCCATGGAAGCTAGGGTTCTTTATTCTAACTAAAGAAAAAAAAAAAGAAAAAGAAAAAGCCAATGACATGGTAAGAAACTTGGGGTCCTTGTTCCTATGTATTTGATGCAAAATTAGTGAGTTGGTTTAGGGCTTTTAATGCAAACTGAATCAAATATAATTTTGTCCAATTATCCAATGAAATTAAAATTAAAGTCTAACTAATTCCTGTGGGATGTTTGATGTTTGACAAGAACCACCAAATTTCCAACCATGGTCTAGATCCTCCTTTTAAGTCGATTTTTGGCATTAGATTTCTTTTACATGGGGACTCATCAAATGGACAATCTTGATCTAGAGAGAGAGAGATGGTTTCTCTAAGACATACTTTAATCCAAAGTTATGCTTCTAATCAAAGTCTTTGTAAGCTTTATCTCCAGCCCCAAGTTAAAATGACACCCAAGAAAGGTACATTTGTTTACAAAGTAAGATCTCTCTCTCATGTGCTCTTTTATTCTTTCTTGGTTTTTAAATAAATAAAAGACTCCCAAGTCTTTATATTTCAGAAAGCTCTTCCAATCTTGAGTCATTTGACAACCTAAATGCCCCATAAATTTTTGGTTGAGCTATAGAGAGACTCATCCACACTTTGTTTTACTAGAACCAGCTAGCCTTTCCACTTTGAGATAAATAATAAGATATAGGACACATCAAGTGATTGCAAATATTTGCAACAACTGTAATGGCAACAATTGGAAGTTGAGCCACATGTCTTTATGGCATTTATTTATGTATCTATGTCCATTAGTCCATTACCTTATTATTAATGCAATCTTTTGAACTGATATCCCTCCTCTCCCTGAAAAAGGCAGGTCTATCAAGCATGTAAAACAAGGGAGAAAAACTAAAGGACATGGGAAAAACATAATACCTTTTGACATCAATAAAATGGATAATCAATGGTGCTGATAAAACAGGGCAACCACTGCTAGAGAGGGGAATTTATTCTCAATTATAGTAAACTGAGCTCATAATTGCTAAAATGTTATGCCAATGCTAAGCATACATTATTATTCATAAAAAAAAACCAAAGCCTGATGTTGGGTAATGGTTTGACCCCATGATGTGGGGAAGAGGGTCACCAAAGCCAGTGATGGTGCTAAGAACCAAAGAGATCAAGAATGGCCAACTTGCAATGCTGGCTTTTGTAGGGTTCTGGTTCCAAGCCGTTTACACAAGAGGACCCATTGAGAACTTGATGCTCATATTGTTGATCCTGGACACTGCATGCTCATATCAAACACAGGAGGACCCATGTGTTTGATACATCATGGATGGTCAGAGTCAGACCCTTGAATCATCAAACAACGAGCTTGATCTTCCTGTAACATTTCATGTCAGATTGAATGGGTAAGTCCTTGTCCAACTCCAAGCCTCGTAACATCTATCAACCTCTTTCCTGCTACTTGTAGCTCAACTTCATCATCATCCTCCCTTATACAATCCTCGTGTGGACTACTAAAGAAACTTGAAGCATAGGGATCAAGTGATAACCGAATGCTTCTCCCACTCATTTTTTACTCCATTTAAGGTTGGTATGCTAATTCGTTCAAAAGGCCACTGTCATGGAGCTTGTAGAGCTTAATATAATTTGCTGAGCCTTTTGAAGCCTATGTGAACCAAACGTAAATATCTCAACCATTTCCCCCTTTTCAATAATTTTCTCTGGAACCAAACGTAAATCTATAAAATGAATCCAATGGATAAGATTCAATTAATGCCATTTGTCATAACCATTCAATCAATTACATTCACATTGACCACAGTCCACAAATCATTAAAGTCTCTGACTATGGCTGGCTGTAGTAGCTGAGAGATCAGAGATGGGCTATCTACCATGCCAATATGTTTAATTTCATTTTTCTAAAACAAACTTTACTGCAATATTAGCAAACCATGCCAATATGTTCAAAAGGCCACTAAGAAGGATGATATCATAGTGAGAACCAGCAAAGAAGGTTGTCACACATCTGAACTATAGGCGTCTCTCCAACAAGTCTATTATAAGGTGGGTATCAAAATGAATATAGAAATTCAAGCAACCATTCTGGAACAACAACATATGGTGGATATTGGACATAGCAAATGATGCAACTACATCGAGCTTCATGTTCCCACCAAACGTTCAAAAGATAAAATTAAATATTAAGATCAAAATCAAATGGCCATCTTGTTCCTTATAAAATGGAAAAAAAAGTCGATTTAGGAGTAGAAAGATTACTTAATTTGGGGATCAGCTAAATATGGTCAATCTACAAAGGACTAGATAATAGATCCTTCATTCACCAAGTACTGACTCAGTAAGAAAACCAATTCGCTTGGAAAACTCATTCAAGTTACATGCAAATATACTGTAGGTATTTGTAAAGATTCCAGAATTATCTATGTGAGTTAATTAGTATTGAACCTACATATCATGTCATAGGGAAACAAATCGCCATTTAAACCAAGATTAGCATGGTTAACAGAAAATGACACAAGAAATAAAACCCTAAACCCTAATATCCTCAAAATGTTGGTGGTTAAGGGGTAACTTGATACCTAAGTAAATGGAAAACAACGGATTAAGACACGAAGACATACCCCTTGGATTCTCTTTTCGGTAACAAGACACTTAGGTCCACTGACTCTCTTCTTAGTGCTCTGGAAAATGAGCTTTCCACCTGAATTCCAACACAATTAGAATAAATTAATACACCTCAAAACAAAATCAATGAAGAATATTATTATCGCACATGTCAGTTAAACAATGTGTCCCTTAAATAGCTTGAAGCTTGCCTGTTGCATTCTCCCCTCTTAGCTCCTAGTCAACTGTAATTCAGTTAGCCAGCTGTAATTCCGTTATTTACCTTTTATAAATTCCCATGTATATTGAATAAACTGCGAATTGTTCCTTTCATTTTTATGGTACTAGAGCCTCATCAACCCTGTTCCTCTACTACTCGCATGGCGACTGAAAGTAACTCTTCCTCTCCTTATTTCTTGCACCTATCGGATAATCCAGTAGCGGTGCTCGTCTCTAGTCCTCTCACCGGCAAAAACTATTTGACATAGCGACGGGCAATGCACAATGCCCTACAAGTGAAGAACAAAATACCTTCGAAGGACAAAAGAATTTTGTCTAGTATTCGATAGTAGTTCACTACAGATTCAGGGGTATACTGATGTCGATTTCCAGTTAGATCCAGATGATAGAAAGTCAACATCTGGTTATATCTTCACGATAGGATCGTGTACTGTTTGCTAGAAAAGCAGCAAACAAGGGTCCACGACTGATTTCATAATTGAAGCCGAATACATTGCCGTAAGTGAAAATACCAAAGAAATCGTATGGACGAAGAAGTTCATTCGGTAATTAGGGGTAATTCCATCCAGCGCATCACCCATTCCATTGTTGTGTGACAACACTGGAGCCATTGCTCAGGCTAAGGAGACACGAGCCCACTCGAAGTCGAAGCACATCGAGAGGAAGTACCATGTATTGCGGGAGATAGTTGGAAGAGGGGACGTCCGGATTCAGAAGGTAGCATCAGCAGAAAATGTAGCAAGCCCATTGACTAAGCCACTGACTCCGGCTTATACCCGATTGGACCTAAGTGCAAGTGGGAGCTGTTAGACAGTGTATGCCCTTAGCTCCAATCAGAATGATGTACATTATGACATTTAATGTAAATGAATAAAGTATATATTTGATTCATGTTATTATGGTGTGTTTCTGTGTAGTACCCTTAAACTGGACACTTATAAGACTCGTGTTAGTTTAGAATTTTCACAGCCATTAGATAGATCTGGGGAGATTTATCCTGCCAAGGCTGACACTGATGTGCTGTCAAGTTGATTGGGGTGGCTTGTCTCAGCTGCCAGGGTGAGACCTAAGATACATGCAATGTGGGTTTTCTTGAAACCCTGAACTGGACCAAAATTCTAGTATTGCCCTGGACCTTGGATATAGATGGGCAAAACTGGAATGTTACACCTGACCCCTAGACTTGATTATGATACTACACTAGGTGTCGAATTGGGTGTAAGTGATATGCCAATTACTGAGATCCTTAGAGGGGGGAAAAACCTTGGTATGTTGGGACAGTCCAAGAATTCATCTGAGTGGGTGATCATAGTGGCAGGATCAACCCTTTTCTCGAACAAAGTGAATGATCGGGGATGCACTCTTTAATGGAAACCAAAACTGCCAGCAGTTGATTTCAACTGTTGAAATTTGTTTTTGTAAAATATATTTATATAGAGATACACACACACACACACACACACATATATATATATATATTATGGTTTCAAAATATTTGCAAAAGGTTTTAATTCTCGGGATCCATGTGAGTAGAGAGTGCAACATTGTACCTTGCAGCCGAGGGAGAGATCATCTCTTGTCGGTCTGTGTTTGATCATTTTGGGCTAAGAGGTTAAGTTGAGGGTAATATTTGATGGGATAATCTAGCATCTGCCCACAGTCCTTAGGTTTTTATAAGATGGCTTGACCATTTAGTATAAATGTTGGGCCCGTTAAGAGCCCATAGTGATGGACTCAGGGGTTTATTGTCTCCTACAGTGAATTCGGCCAAGACTTGTAACAAAGGCTAGGCTAAACCCATGTGGTTGATGTGTAGATCAATGTTTGGGTCCCATGCCATACAAGGATAGCCAACTAGGCAACAGATTAAGAGGGCTAATGAGCACATAGACTTAATGGGCCTAAACCCCAACTCGAACTGGCTTAATAAGATTAATTAAATAAGGGCGGTTCTGGGATTTGGATCAGCTGATAGGATAAGGTATTATCCCTATCCACTCAAAGATTCCAGATCCAAATAAAGATTTGGATCAAGAAACTCCTAATTAGATTAGGAAGGCTGATCTTTATCTGCAGATAAGATAAGGGATTATCCTTATCTCTTAAAGAGAGTCTATATCCAAATAAAAGATTTGATACATGTTATTATGGTGTGTTTCTGTGTAATACCCTTAAACTGGACACATATGAGACTCGTGTTAGTTTAGAATCTTCACAGTCATTGGATAGATCTGGGGAGATTTATCTTGACAAGGCTGACACTGATGTGCCACCAAGTTGGTTGGGGTGGCTTGTCTCAGCTGCCAAGGTGAGATCTGAGGAACATGCAGTGTGGGTTTTCTTGAAACCTTGAACCGGACCAGAATTCCAGTATTGCCCTGGACCTTGGAGATAGATGGGCAAAAGTAGAATGTTACACCTAACCCCTAAACTCGATTATGATACTACACTAGGTGTCGGAGTGGGCTGTCTTTGATATGCCAATCAGTGAGATCCTTAGAGAGGGTCAAAACATGGGTATGTTGAGCAGTCCGAGAATTCATTTGAGTGGGTGGTGATAGTGACAGGATCAGCCCCTTTGTCAGACAAAGTGAATGATCAGGGATCCACTCTCTCTAATGGAAACCAAAGTTGTTGGCAGCCGATTTCAACCATTGAAATTTGTTTTGCAAAATATATTTAAATAGAGATATACATACATACATACATATATATATATATATGTGTGTGTGTGTGTGTGTGTGTGTGTGTGTGTATTGTGGTTTCAAAATGTTTGCAAAAGGTTTTAATTCCCGGGATCCATGTGAGTAGAGAGTGCAACATTGTTCGTTGCAGCCGAGGGAGAGGTCCTCTCTTGTCGGGCAGTGTTTGATCATTATGGGTTGAGAGGTTAAGTGCAAGACCATTGAGGGTAATGCCTTATGGGCTAATCTTGCATCTGCCCATAGTCCTTGGGATTTTATTGAAGGAATGAGAGATCCATCCTATGGACGCCCAAAGATTGCGGAATAAGGGGCGAATTTCAAAAATTTATCTCTCCCTTCAACTGGAAATCGTATTCCCTATTTAGAAAATCATATTTTCAAGGATCAATCTTGAACCATAAACTGAACCAGATCTGAATCAAAAGGAGTGGGAGAGGATTATACCTGATATGGAGAAATATTATCTCCCAATGGAGGTGTTCACGCCCAAGGAAGGATCCAAAATCTGCTCCCACTGAAGATGGCGCAGTGAAGGATGGAGCAGAATCAACAATGCTCTTCAAAAGAACTTGACCCTTCGCAAGAATCAACTGGACGACTTGTGAGTACAGCTCCAACCAATCTTTTCCCAAAAGATTGAGATCAAGATCAAATCTTGATTGCTCCCAAGAACTGGAGATCGAACTGAAGGAATGGCAATGGCAGGAAGGTGGCGGCAGGAGAGAATTCGCAGTATGCAGGAAATCTCTCAATCTCTCTTTCTTCAAAGAGAAGAATGCTATTGATCATGTAAAAGGCTGCCGCCCCCTTCCCCTTTTATAATCTCAAAGGGATCAACTCCTAATCAGATTAGGAGTTGCTAATCCAAATCATATTTGGGTTAGAAGTTCCTTAGTGATAAGGGATAATCCTTATCTTATCTGTAGATCAGATCAGCTATCTCCTAATCTAATTAGGAGGTTTCCAGATCTAAATCTCATTTAGATCTTGGACTCTCTGAGTGGATAGGGTCTAAGCCCAATCCTTTTAGCTGACCCACTTCAGAATTCGCCCCCTTTAAATGACTGATCAAATCAGCCCAGTTCGAAATGGGCTTAAGGCCCATTTAAGGTTATGTACTCAAAAAGCCTTCCAAACTGCTGCCCAGTTGGGCTTCCTTGTATGGCGTGGGACCCAAGCATTGATCTACACATCGACCACATGGGTTCAGCCCGGCCTTTGTTACAAGGCCTGGCCGAATGCACTGCTGAAGACAGTGTACCCCTTGAAAACCCATCAAATGGGCTCTATGGGCCCAACACTTACACTAAATGGTCCCTGGGCCAAGCCACCTTGTAACACCCAGGGACTGTGGGCAGATGCAAGATTAGCCCATCAGGTGTTATCCTCAATGGTCTTACATTTAACCTCTCAGCCCATAATGATCGTACACTGCCCGACAAGAAAGGACCTCTCCCTCGGCTGCAAGGAACAGTGTTGCACTCTCCACTTATATGGATCACGGGAATTAAAACCTTTTGCAAACCTTTTAGAAACCATAATATATATACACTTTTATATCTCATATAAAATATACTTTGCAAAAAACAAATCTCAACGATTGAAATCGGCTGCCGGCAGTCTTGGTTTCCATCAGTGCGAGTGCATCCCTGATCATTACCTTTGTCCGACAAAGGGGCTGATCCTATCACTATGATCACCCACTCAGATGAATTCTCGGACTGTCCCAACATACCCAGGTTTTGACCCCCGCTAAGGATCTCACTGATTGGTATATCAAAGATAGCCCAATCCGACACCTAGTGCAGTATCATAATCGAGTGTAGGGGTCGGGTGTAACTTTCCAGTTTTGCCCATCAATCTCCAAGGTCCAGGGCAATACTGAAAATCTGGTCCAGTTCAAAGATTCAATTAATCCTACACTGTATGTGCCTAGGGTCTCACCCTGGCAGCTAAAACAGGCCACCCCAACCGACTTGGTGGCACCACAGTGTCAGCCTTGTCAGGATAGGTCTCCCCAGACCGACCCACTGGCTGTGAACATTCTAAACTAACACGAGTCTCATTAAGTGTCCAGTTTAAGGGTATTACACAGAAACATACCAAGGGAACATGAATCAAATATGTATCTTTATTCATTTACAATAAACTCATAAAGTACATCATTCTGATTGATGCTAAGGGCATACAAAACTGTCTAACAGCTCCCACTTGCACTTAGGTCCAATCAGGTACTAGCCGGAGTCCCATGCTTTCCACGTGTTTCTCAAACACTTTCTGTGATAGTGGCTTAGTCAATGGGTCTACCACATTCTCCGCTGATGCTACCTCTTTACACTATCCTCCCGTAGGTCCAGCGTTGTCATACAACAGTGGAATGGGTGATGTGCTGAATTCCAAATTCAAGAATGAACACCTTCATTCATAAGGCAGCCTCACTTACGGCAATGCTTTCGGCTTGGGTTGTAGACTATTAATTTGCTACTTAGGACCCCTGTTTGCTGACATTCAGGAAACAACACATGATCCTATCGTGAAACCATATCCAGATGTAGAATTTCTATCATTTGGGTATGACTGGAAATCGGCATCTGTATACCCTTGGATCTGTAGTGAGCTACCATCGAATACTAGCAAAACTTTTTTGTCCTTCGAAGGTACTTAAGTATGTTTTTCACAGCAG
Organism: Nelumbo nucifera; assembly: GCF_055504915.1. Lineage (NCBI taxonomy): Eukaryota > Viridiplantae > Streptophyta > Magnoliopsida > Proteales > Nelumbonaceae > Nelumbo > Nelumbo nucifera. Next base: position 103,424,236 of record NC_142649.1, read on the forward strand.
TCCAATGCTCTTACCTTGGGTTGGCCTGAAATCTGCTTACTACACTCACTGCCTGAGCAATGTCAGGCAGATGGCCTAAAATCTGTACAGTTAATTTGTAGAGAAGGAATTATAGTACTATAAGATTGTCTTTATGTACAAAATTTGAGAAGAAATCTAATTTCTGTTTCAAAACTGTGTGCAGATGGATATTCTGTTTTCTTTAGTAATACGATTACTATTAAAAGAAATCACAAATTCCTCGCATATGGAAAACTTGAGAATGGTCTCTATGTTTTTCATCCTTCTTTGGAAACTAACATAACCGAAACTATGTTGGATGATATCCCCAAGGAAAGAACCCGTGATACAGTTAATCCCATGTGTCTGTGGCATTACCGACTTGGCCATATTAACATAGATCGTATCACAAGGTTGGTAAAGGATGGTCCTTTGGATTTTCTAAATGTAGAAGATCTTCCAACCTATAAACCTTGCCTTCAGGGTAAGATGACGAAACGACCATTTAATGGTAAGCCTGAAAGATGTACAGGCACGCTTGACCTTATTCATATTGATGTATGTGGTCTCACGAGTGTTAGGACACGTAACCAACACGTTTATTTTATAACATTCACTGAGGATTACTCTCGGTATGGTTACGTGCACCTAATGAGACACAAGTCTGAATCCTTTGAAAAGTTCAGAGAGTTCAGACAAGAGGTCGATAAACAGTTAGGGAGAGAAATTAAGACCCTCGATCGAATCAAAGTGGCAAGTATCTCTCTGACGAATTCAGGGACTAGTTGAATGTCAATGGGATAGTATCACAATTAGCTCCTCCTGCTACACTACAGCTAAACAGTGTGTCAGAGAGGAGGAACCCGACTTTATTGGATATGGTCTGATCACTTCTCATACACTCAGAGTTGCCCACATCCTTTTGGGGTTACACATTAGAGACTGTGATATATGTGCTGAACCGGGTTCCAACCAAATCAGTTCCGAAGACTCCATATGAGCTTTGGATCGGAAGGAAACCAAGTATAAGACACTTGAAGATTTGGGGTTGTCCGACACATGTTAAAAGAATGAGTGTAGACAAATTGGAATCCAAGACCAGTCGTTGCCTATTCGTAGGCTACCCCAAAGTCTCTGTGGGTTACCTATTCTATGACCTAGGAGAACAGAAGGTGTTCTGTAGTCGAAATGCCCATTTCTTGGAAGATGATTACATCCTGAACAATCATCGTCAGAAAGTTGATCTTGACGAGGAGAGCTCAGGGGTAGTGGGAGGTGTCCTACAAGCTCTAGGTAATGACCAACCTAGAAGATCTACCCAGGTTTCCAGGCCTCCAGTTCGTTTCGGCTATGACCAGTATAGTTACTTGGTGGAAGCTACGACTAGTGAGGAGGATTCCGTGACTTATATGGAAGCTATGTTGGACATAGATTCCTTGAAGTGGGTAGATGCCATGAGAGCTGAGATGGACTCAATGGAAACCAATGGAGTCTGGACTCTAGTAGATCCGCCCCCTGGGGTAAAAGCAATTGGTTGCAAATGGATCTATAAGAGGAAAAAAGGCCCGATGGTAAGGTTGAGACCTACAAGGCTCGTCTTGTGGCGAAAGGGTACACTCAAAAAGAGGGAATCAATTATAAGGAAACCTTTTCGCTGGTGGCAATGCTTAAATCCATTAGGATCCTGCTAGGAGTTGGAACATCCAGTTTGACTCTACCATCAAAAGGTTTGACTTTGAGCAAAACCCAGATGAGCCCTGTGTTTAGAGAAAATCCAGTGGGGATAATGTTACGTTCTTGGTTCTGTATGTAGATGACATTCTACTCATTGGGAATGATGTAGGAATGTTGACTACGCTGAAAGTATGGCTTTCATAGCAATTCTCCATGAAAGATCTTGGAGAAGCCTCCTATATACTAGGTCTTTGGCTCTATAGAGATGAACCGAAGAGGATAATAGGATTATTCCAATCTACTTATATTGATAGGATAGTCAAGAGATACAATATGCAGAACTCCAAGAAAGGAAATGTTCCTTTCAGGCATGGAGTCACTCTCTCCAAGGGTATGTCTCCCAAGACTCCCAAGGATATTGAGGGCATGAAGGACGTTCCCTATGCCTCAAGCGTAGGGAGCATCATGTATTCCATGCTGTGCACTCGTCTTGACATTGCTCAGGCAGTGAGTGTGGTAAGTAGATTCTAGTCAAATCTAGGGTAGGAGCATTGGACTACTGTGAAAAACAAACTCAAGTACCTTCGAAGGACAAAAGAATTTTGTCTGGTATTTGATGGTAGTTCACTATAGATAATTGGGTATACTAATACCGACTACCAGTCAGATCTAGATGGTAGAATGTCTACATCTAGTTATAATTTCACAATAGGATCGTGTGCTGTTAGCTGGAAGAGAAATAAACAAGGTTCCTAAGTAGTAAGAATAACAGTCCACAATCCAAGCCGAACACATTGCCGTCAGTGAGGCTGCCTAATGAATGAAGGTGTTCATTCTGGAATTTGGAATTCTACACATCACTCATTCCACTGTTGTGTGACAACACTGGATCTACGGGAGATTGATGTTAAAAGGTAGCATCAGCGGAGAATGTGGCAGACCCATTGACTAAGCCACTGACATAGAAAGTGTTTGAGAAACACATGGAAAGTTTGGGACTCCGGCTTGTACCGATTGGACCTAAGTGAAACTGGGAGCTGTTAGACAGTGTATGCCCTTAGCTCCAATCAGAATGATATACATTATGACATTTAATGTAAATGAATAAAGTACATATTTGATTCATGTTATTATGGTGTCTTTCTGTGTAATACCCTTAAACTGGACACATATGAGACTCGTGTTAGTTTAGAATCTTCACAGCTGTTGGAAAGATCTGGGGAGATTTATCCTACCAAGGCTGACACTGATGTGCCACCAAGTTGGTTGGGGTGGCTTGTCTCAACTGCCAGGGTGAGACCTGAGGTACATGCAGTGTGGGTTTTCTTGAAACCTTGAACCGGACCAGAATTCCAGTATTGGCTTGGACCTTGGAGATAGATGGGCAAAACTGGAATGTTACACTTGACCCCTAGACTCGATTATGATACTGCACTAGGTGTCGGATTGGGCTGTCTTTGATATGCCAATCAGTGAGGTCCTTAGAGGGAGATGAAACCTGGGTATGTTGGGACAGTCCAAGAATTCATCTGAGTGGGTGATGATAGTGACAGAATCAACCTCTTTGTCGGACAAAGTAAATGATCAGGGATGCACTCTCACTGATGGAAACCAAAGCTGTCGGCAACCGATTTCAACCGTTGAAATTTGTTTTGCAAAATATATTTATATAGAGATATACATATATATATTGTTGTTTCAAAATGTTTGCAAAAGGTTTTAATTCCTGGGATTCATGTGAGTAGAGAGTGTTGCACTGTTCCTTGCAGCCGAGGGAGAGGTCCTCTCTTGTTGGGCAGTGTTTGATCATTATGGGCTGAAAGGTTAAGTGTAAGATCATTGAGGGTAATGCCTAATGGGCTAATTTTGCATCTGCCCACAGCCCTTGGGTTTTTATAAGGTGCTTGACCCAGGGACCATTTAGTGTAAATGTTGGGCCCATTAAGAGCCCATGGTGATGGACTTCGGGATTCACTGTCTCCTACAGTGAATTCGGTCATGCCTTGTAACAGAGACTAGGCTAAACCCGTGTGGCTGATGTGTAGATCAATGTTTGGGTCCCACGCCATACAAGGATACCCAACTGGGCAGCAATTTGAAGGATAAGTGAGCACATGGACTTAATGGTCCTAAAGCCCAATTCGAACTAGTTTAATATAATTAATTAAAGAGGGATTGTCCCTATCCACTCAGAGATTGTCCCTATCCACTTAGAGAGTCCAGATCCAAATAGAGATTTGGATCAGGAAACTCATAATCAAATTAGGAGGGCTGATCTTTATCTGTAGATAAGATAAGGGATTATCCTTATCTCTTAAAGAGAGTCCAGATCTAAATACAAGATTTGGATTAAGAAACTCCTAATGGGATTAGGAGAACCTCTCTTTAAGGCTATAAATAGAGGAGAAGGGCGAACCCCAATTCATCCTTCAAGATTACTGATTCAAGAGAGAAGACAACTGCATTTGGACTGACGCCATCTTCTGCTCTTGCCTTCTCTTGTAATTGCCGCCATTGCCAGTTCGATCTCCGCCTGTAGGAGCGATCAAGAAAGGTTCTTGATATCAATTTTTGGAAGGAAAACTGATCTAAAGTTGTGCTCACTCGACCTCCATTAGATTCTTGGTGAAGAATCAGGTTCTTGCTGAAGAACCACCCTGTTGATTCTGCTTCACCCTACGCTGTGTCATCTTCAATGGGTGCAGTCTTTGGTGATTTCTCATCCCTTCAATTAGGAGAAACTCTCTTTAAGGCTATAAATAGAAGAGCTGGGTGAACCTCCAGATCATCTAACTGACTGCTGATTTCCAGAGAGAGACAACACAGTTTGACTACACTGTCTCCTTCTCTCCTGCTCTTGCCGCCATACTAGTTCGATCTCTTCCTGTGGGAGCGATCAAGAAGGGTTCTTGATATTACCTTTTGGTAGAAAAAGTAATCTGAAGTCGTGCTCAGTAGCCCTCCATCACATTCTTGTTGAAGAATTCGGTTCTTGCTGAAGAGCCATCCTGCTGATTCTGCTTCATCCTGCACCGTGTCATCTTCGGTGGAAGCAGTCTTTGGATTTTTCCTTAGGCTTGAACACTTTCATTGGAGGTTATTATTATTTCGTATCAAGTATATCCCTCCACTTGGATCTTTAATTATTTAGCAAGAGATCTCCATGAAAGTATTGTTTACATTGAAACTATGCAAGAAATTTGGAAAGATCTTGAAGATTGCTTCTCTCAGATCAATGCACCACGCATACATCAACTGAAGCAGGACATTGCTCTGTTATAGCAAGCCGGACAATCGGTTGCAGCCTACTTCATGAAGCTGAAGGGGCTCTGGGACGGACTCGCAGTTTTGTCGTTGGTACCTACATGCACATGTGGTGCTGCGAAGGAGTTTGTAGTTTAGTGCGAATGAGAGCGGTTTCATCAATTCCTCATGGGATTGAACGAGAACTTCAATACCATTCGAACCAACATTCTCAGTTCAGATCTGTTGTCTGGAATCAATAAGGCCTACAATCTTGTTGTCCAAGAGGAATGGCATCAATCTCTTGTTGTTGTGCGATCAATTCATGCAACAGATGCAGCGGCCTTGAATGTTGTCACAAAACCAATCAACAAATCAGGGGAATCATCATGGAGATCAAAGCTCAAATGCGACTATTGCAAGAAAGGTGGACACACAAAGGATCGTTGTTACGACTTCATGGCTACCCTTTTAACTAGGAAAGGGGCACAATTCACGATCCAAGAAATCTGGTGACACTCGGAGTGTAGCACATATGTCTGCTGAGACGAAAGAAGTTAAGTAATCTCTTTCTGATAATGCATCTCTGATCATCGGACTAACATATGAACAATACCAGAAGCTGATCAACATTCTTGGACCTGAGAAAACCCCATCAACAAATCCTATGAGTTCATCTAACTTTGCTGGTATGATCACTGAATCTTCATCCCATGCATCATCCTGGATTCTAAATACAGGTGTATACCTTTAGCTCCAATCAGAATGATGTACATTATGACATTTAATGTAAATGAATAAAGTACATATTTGATTCATGTTATTTTGGTGTGTTTTTGTGTAATACCCTTAAACTGGACACATATAAGACTCGTGTTAGTTTAGAATCTTCACAGCCGTTGGATAAATCTGGGGAGATTTATCCTATCAAGGCTGACACTGATGTGCCGCCAAGTTAGTTGGGGTGGCTTGTCTCAGCTGCTAGGGTGAGACCTGAGGTACATGTAATGTGGGTTTTCTTGAAACCCTAAACCGGACCAGAATTCCAGTATTGCCTTGGACCTTAGAGATAGATGAGCAAAACTGGAATGTTACACCTGACCCCTAGACTCGATTATGATACTACACTAGGTGTCGGATTGGGCTGTCTTTGATATGCCAATCAGTGAGATCCTTAGAGGGGGTCAAAACCTGGGTATGTTGGGACAGTCCAAGAAGTCATCTGAGTGGGTGATCAGAGTGACAGGATCAGCCCCTTTGTCGGACAAAGTGAATGATCAGGGATGCACTCTCTCTGATGAAAACCTAAACTGTCGGCACTGTACCTTGCAGTTGAGGGAGATGTCCTCTCTTGTCGGGCTGTGTTTGATCATTATGGGCTAAAAGGTTAAGTGTAAGATCATTGAGGGTAATGCCTGATGGGCTAATCTTGCATTTGCCCATAGTCCTTGGATTTTTATAAGGTGGCTTGACCTAGGGACCATTTAGTGTAAATGTTGGGCCCATTAAGAGCCTATGGTGATGGACTTCGGGATTCACTGTCTCCTACAGTGAATTCGGCCAGGCCTTGTAACAGAGGCTAGGCTGAACTCGTGTGGCTGATGTGTAAATCAATGTTTGGGTCTCATGCCATACAAGGATACCCAACTGGGCAGCAGATTAAGAGGGCTAGTGAGCACATAGAATTAATGGGCCTAAAGCCTAATTCGAACTGGCTTAATGTGATTAATTAAAAGATGGCGGTTTTGGGATTTAGATCAGTAGATAGGATAAGGAATTATCTCTATCCACTCAAAGAGTCTAGATCCAAATAAAGATTTGGATTAGGAAACTCTTAATTAGATTAGGAGGGCTGATCTTTATCTGTAGATAAGATAAGGGATTATCCTTATCTCTTAAAGAGAGTCCAGATCCAAATACAAGATTTGGATTAGGAAACTCCTAATGGGATTAGGAGAACCTCTCTTTAAGGGTATAAATAGGAAAGCAGGGCGAACCCTCAGAGTACAACAAAAATCATTTGACTGACTGCTGATTTGTAGAGAGAGACAACACAATTTGACTACATTGTCTCCTTTTCTCCTACTCTTGCCGCCATACCAGTTCGATCTCCACATGTGGGAGCGATCAAGAAGAGTTATTGATATTACCTTTTGGAAGAAAAGGTAATATAAAGTTGTGCTCACTAGCCCTCCATCAAATTGTTGTTGAAGAATTTGGTTCTTGTTGAAGAACCATCCTGCTGATTCTACTTCATCTTGCACCGTGTCATCTTCGGTGGAAGCAGTCTTTGGATCTTTCCTTGGGCGTGAACACCTTCATTGGAGGTTATTACTACTTCTCATCAAGTATATCCCTCCACCCCTATTTTTGGTTTCAGATTTGGTCTAGTTTGGGTTCAAGATTGATCATTGAAAATGCAGTTTTCTAAAATAGGGAATGTGATTACCACATGGGAGAGAGAAATTTTTGAAATTTCACCCAACTTTCCTGCAGGGTTTGGCCATCCATATGATGGATCTCTCATCCCTTCACATATGACACCATATCTTGATCATTTGATTCAGCTGGAATCATCTCATCCTGTGAAATTACCGGACGGTATAGTCTTGCCAGTTACTCATCATGGATCAGTGTCTGTTACACCTTCCCTCACCATTGATAAAGTGTTGTGCGTCCCACAATTTCAATGCAATCTCTTATCTGTGAGCAAATTGACCTCACAACTTCACTATTGTGCTATATTTCTTCCGGATTTTTGCATATTGTAGGACCTAGTCTCGAACAAAGTGATTGGAGTGGGTAGAATGCACATTGGAATTTATCACCTACATACTTCCGAATCCATGCCATCCACAACCTCCCCATTGTTGATAGTTGATGCTGATTCTTTGACTTCACCTACCATAAATAATTGCACTACTGTTGATTACCAGTTGTGGCATAGATGGTTAGGACATGCATCCTCCAACCGAATTACTTCATTGTTTGGTTGCTTCCCTGCTGAAGATAATTGCTGTGAAGCTTGTCACTGAGCAAAATTCACTCAGCTCCCCTTTCATCTCAGCACCTTCAGGGTTGTTGCACCCTTTGATTTACTGCATTGTGACATTTGGGGTGGGTACCGAACCCCATCCATCACTAGTGCTCATTTTTTCTTAACCATTGTAGATGACCATTCTCGATGCACCTAGGTGTATTTGATGAAAAATAAATCAAAGACATTTTCTCTTTTGACTGATTTTTGTGCTATGGTCAAAAATTAATTTGGAACCTCAGTTAAGGTTATCCGTTCTGATAATGGGTCCGAATTCACATCTGGACCAATGATGGAGTTTTATATGAAAAATGACATTATTCATTAGCGTTCATGTGTTGACACTCCTCAACAAAATGGAATTGTTGAGTGAAAGCATTGACATATCCTAGAAGTGGCACAGGCTCTTTAGTTTTTGGCATCATTGCCCTTACGTTTTTAGGGTGAACGTGTTCTAACAGCTGCCTATCTCATCAACTATACACCCACATCCACACTGAATGGACGTACACCTTATGAGAGTCTATTTTGCAAAGCCCCTTCATATGATCATATCCGTGTTTTTGGATGCTTGAGATTTGCTAGAGTCGCTCGAAAACCATATGACAAGTTTGTTGCAAGGGCACGAAGATGCATCTTTGTTGGTTATCCTTTTGCATAAAAGGCTTACCGTTTGTATGATCTTGACACACTTCAAATATTCGTCTCACGAGATGTCACCTTCCATAAATTTGTCTTCCCTCTCGCCGCCACCACAGATCCGAATAGTCAAGTACAATTTCCGGTTGTGCCATTACCTAGTGCTGATGATGGCCTACCTATGGTTTCTCACCCCCATCTGAGTTGAGACTAATTCCAACATGGAATCTTCTATAGCACTAGCACTCACTTCCAATCCTGCCCCTGTCACTAATCAACCTATTGAACCCAGGCCAACACGTGCCTGACGCACACACTCTCATCTTCAAGACTACATCTGCTCCCTACCTACTTCCTTACATTCTGCCTTCTATACTTGTATTTCATCTCACAATGAGCCCCAGATCTACCATCAAGCTGTCAAGGACCCAAAATGGCAGCAAGCTATGGTGGATGAAATATATGCCTTAGTATGGAACAATACTTGGAGTGTAGTGGATTTACCCCCGGGAAAGCATGCCATTGGCTCAAAATGGGTGTACAAAGTCAAATTTAAAGCAGATGATTCTGTTAAGTGGTATAAAGCTCGCCTTGTCACAAAGGGTTACAACCAAGTTGAAGGGTTAGACTACCACGGCACCTATGCTCCTGTAGCCAAGCTAGTCACTGTACGAGCTCTTATTGCTGTTGCCACAACAAAACATTGGGATTTGCATCAAGTAGATGTAAATAATGCCTTCTTGCATGGTGATTTGCATGAAGATGTTTACATGACTGTTCCTCAAGGGTTTGAACAAGGTCAACCTAATAAAGTTTACAAACTATATAAATCCCTATATGGGCTCAAACTAGCCTCTCGAATGTGGTTTGAGAAGTTCACCATCACTTTGAAGCAGTATGGTTTTCAACAATCTCTCAATGATTATTCTCTCTTCACTCTTCATCGTGATGGGCATTTTACTAGTGTAGTTGTGTATGTGGATGATCTCATTATTACTGGTGACTCTTCATCATGTATTGAAGACCTCAAGAACTATCTTTAGTCATGCTTCCCACTCAAAGATCTTGGCCCGTTAACTTACTTTCTAGGTATTGAAGTCATCACTACTCAACTGGGTATTTTTCTTTGCCAACAAAAATACATACATGACATTCGTCAAGAAACTAATATGCTGGAGTGTTGGCCCAGTCATATTCCAATGGAGCAACAGAAACATTTCCATGATGATGGCAGCCCATTACTTCCAGCTCCATCTCAATATCGACGCTTGGTTGGCCGCCTAGTGTATCTTATAGTCACACGGCTAGATTTATGCTATTCAGTGAACATCCTAAGTCAGTTCATGCATCAGCCAAGACAAGAACACATGGATGCTGCCATGAAAATTGTTCGCTATCTTCGGGCCACTGCCAACCTAGGGCTCTTTTTCTCATCTACCAATGATCTATGCCTTACTGGATATAGTGATTCGGACTGGGCAAGCTGTCTTATCGCTCGACGCTCCACCACAGGTTACATTACCATGCTTGGTACACCGGCCATATCCTGGAAAACCAAGAAACAACATATAGTCTCCCGTTCTTCAGCTGAGGCTGAATACCGAGCTATGGCATCCACAATAGCCGAGTTAATATGGTTAAAGCGCATCTTACAAGAACTTACAGTTCCATTTGATCAGCCCATCGAACTTTGTTGTGACAGTCAATTTGCTCTACATATTGCGACCAATCCGGTATTTCATGAACGTACCAAACACATTGAGCTAGACTGTCATTTTGTTCATGAGCAAATCATCAACAACACTTTTCACACTTCTCATTTGCGAAGCACACAACAGCCTGCTGATTTGTTTAGAAAGGCACTTGGCACTGATCAATTTCATTTCCTCATACACAAGTTGGGCATCCAGTCCCTTCATGCTTCAACTTGAGGGGGCGTATTATCGCATATGTCAGTTAAACAAAGTATCGGTTAAATAGCTGGAAGCTTGCCAGATGCATTCTCCCCTCTTAGCTCCTAGCCAGCTGTAATTTCGTTATTTACCTTGTATAAATTCCCATGTATATTGAATAAACTACAAATTGTTCCTTTCATTTTTAAATATCAAAATTGCTTCAAAGGCAACTGATAAATTTAGAGATAGCGAAAACGAAACCTTAAATGATTTGCGGCTGTCATCATCTTACCACAACTCATTTTGCGATGGATTGGCCCTTTTGTTTGCTTCACAATAAGGAGAAACTCAATTGTAGATTGAGAGGTTGAGATGGAATGCCCCTGGACACGTTAGACTGAGAGATTGAGAGGTAGAGACATCGCCGAATAGAGAGAGATAGAGACCGCGAGAGAGAAGGGGAGGTAGAGAAATACTAGGGATCGTGAGTGAAAAGGTGTTGCAGGCTATTTGGTTCTGATAGGCTATTCCATTTTGATAGCGTGAGAAAGAAGGGGAGGGAAGAAATTCGAAGGGGCTTCGAGTGGGAAAATTTTGCTAAATATAGGGTTTCTATCGGGGATGCTAATGAATCGGGTCTGGCCGGTCCTAATTAAATATATTAATTATATTTTATTTTAGTTTTTCATCTTTTTATAAATAAAAAAACTTAAAAATTACTTCTAGAGGCAAAAAATGGTTTTTTTTTTGTAAAATGGTTGAAATAAGTTATTAAATAAGTATTACTTTATCAATTACTTATAAAAAGTATTTAATAATTAATGAAGTTTTAATTTATTAAATAAATACTTATTTTTAATTTACTAATAATTAATAATTACTTATCTATATTTTATATATAACTATTTAGAGATGTAAGGTGTTGTCGGGCACGGACCACAAGCGGCCCACACAAAGTGCGGGCTGTTATAGGCCGTGCCATCCTCCTTGGGGAAAAATTTGGGGGCTGACCCAGTACGGCCTGTGGCTCAAGCCTATGCGGGCCGGGCTAGCCTGTGGGCCGAGCATTGGGACAGGTCGGGCCGAGCATCGGGCCAAAGCTATTTACTTAAAAAAGAATTGATACAAAACTTAAAATTTTAATTTTATATGAATTTTACATGGTTTTTAAAACCGACCCGGAGACCGAACTGGTCAGGGGTCCAGTTACTAGGTCGAAGGGTCGGCCCGTTCTAACAAAAAAAATAAAAAAAACCGTTCAAACAGTTCGAACGGTTAACTGCTCAGGTCAACGGTTTGCTTACCAAAATCAACGGTTTTTATGGAAAATTTGGTTTTGGGGAAAACCGGAACCAGTCACCTAACCGGTTCCCATTTTTTTTGGTCCAACCGTCCAGTCCGGTCCAGTTTTGAAAAACATGGAATTTTGTGTATACAATTGCTTATATATAGAATAATTAAATAAATTAATATAATAAAATAAAAAAAAATATTTATTTTATTAAACCATTCGACCCAGTAACCGGACCTTAACCGGTTCGGTCTCCGAGTAGGTTTTAAAAACCACGATGTTATGTCATTCGTGTGTGTGATTCATATGACCCAAAAATGGAATTGTTTTGGTCACCGGTTTTTGGGTCAATGGTTCAACCATCTAGTCCGAACGGACGGTCCGTTCTGACAACAAAAAATAAAAAAATAAAAAAATAAAAAAATGGTAAAAAACCATTGAATAGGTCAACGAGTTGATGATTCGACCACTCGGGTCAATGAGTCATTGACTGATTCAACGGTTTTTGCTCAAGGACCGGGATTGTGGTAAAATGGAACTGGTTGCCTGGACTTCCCAATTAAAAAAAAAATGGGCGACCTGTTCTGACAACAAAAATTACAAGAAAAAAATTGAGTGTGTGAGGTCCATTAAGCAGTTACATACGTGTTATGTCATTTGAGCATGTGACTCATACGACTTGAAAACGGTGTAGGGATGGGATATCCATCACATGGACGCCCAAGTCTTGTGGAATGGATTGGGCGAATTTCAAAAAAAAATTCTCCCATCTTCGTAGGGAAACGAATTCCCTATTTTAGAAAACAAATTTTCAAGGATCAATCTTGAACCATGAAGCAAATTAGATCTGAACCAAAAGGAGTAGGAGGGAGGATGTACTTGATACAGAGAAACAATATCTCCCAATGGAGGTGTTCACGCCCAAGGAAGGATCCAAAATCTGCTCCCACTGAAGATGGTGCAGTGCAGGATGGAGCAAAATCAACAATGTTCTTCCAAAAGAACTTGACCCTTCGCAAGAATCAACTGGATGGCTGGTGAGTACAGCTCCAACCAATCTTTTCTCAAAAGATTGGAATCAAGATCAGATATTGATTTCTCCCAAGAGCTGGAGATCGAACTGAAGGTGATGGCGGCGGTAGGAAGGAGGCAGCAAGAGAGAATTCGCAGGGTGCAGAAATCTCTCTTCTTGTAATTTTCAGCTCTGAAGAGAATTGAACATCAATCACTAACTGTATCGCCCCTTTCTTTCTTTCATAATCTTAAAAGGATCAGCTCCTAATCCCATTAGGAGTTGCTAATCCAAATCGTATTTGGACTAGAAAGTCCCTTTAAGTGTTAAGGGATAACCCTTATCTTATCTGCAGATCAGATCAGCCATCTCCTAATCTAATTAGGAGGCTTCTAGATCTAAATCTCATTTAGATCTTGGACTCTCTAAGTGGATAGGGTCTAGGCCCAATCCTATCAGCTGATCCATATTAGAATTCGCCCCTTTTTAATTGACTGATCGAATCAGCCCAGTTCGAAATGGGCTTAAGGCCCATTAAAAGTTATGTACTCACTTAGCCTTCCAAACTGCTACCCAGTTGGGCTTCCTTGTATGGCGTGGGACCCAAACATTGATCTACACATCAGCCACATGGGTTCAGCCCAGCCTTTGTTACAAGGCCTGGCCGAATACATTGTTATGGACAGTGCACCCCCTGAAACCCATCTTATGGGCTCTATGGGCCCAACACTTACCCTAAGTGATCCATGGGCCAAGCCACCTTGTAACACCCAGGGACTCTAGGCAGATGCAAGATTAGCCTATCAGGTATTATCTTCAATGGTCTTACACTTAACCTCTCAGCCCATAATGATCAAACACTGCCCGACAAGGGAAGACCTCTCCCTCAACTGCAAGGGACAGTGTTGCACTCTCCGCTTACATGGATCCCGGGAACTAAAACCTTTTGCAAACCATTTCGAAACCATAACATATATATATCTTTATATATAAATATATTTTGCAAAACAAATTGAAATCGGCTGCCGGTAGTCTTGGTTTCCATCAGAGAGAGTGCATCCCCAATCATTACCTTTGTCCGACAAATGGCCAAAAGCCATTTTACAGGTCAATGGGTTAATGGCTCGACCATTTGGATCAATGGATCATTGACCGATTCAACGATTTTTGGCCAGAGGCCAGGTCAACGGGTTGACGGTTCCATTCCAACCCCTACGAAGCTGGGTCCTTTGCTAGTTAATTATTATTGTAATTCAATATTAATGAGCTAATAATTTGTTAGTTATTAATTATATTTATTTACTTTGATAAATAAATAATTATTAATTTACTAGAAATAGTAATAAATAAACAATAAATATTTTAAATTAATAATATATGATTATTATTTATTAATTTTCAATGCATTATACTAAATATCTAAATGTAGCAAATAAAGATTATTGATTGTGTAGTTATAGCCATAGATAACTAAAATTCCGTAGCTGTTACTTTTAACCACGGACAAAATGACCGTAGCTATAAGTCAACTTCTACTTTTGTAACTTATAGCATCGGACATCTTAAAACCGTGGCTATAAACATCTTTTAGCTACAGACAAATGGATTATAACCATGGAAAATCTGTCCGTAGCTAAAGCTCACCTTTTTTGCCACGGACGTGAAGTTGCCCGTGGCTATATCCACTGTTTTAGCTACGGTTTTTATGACCAGTGGCGGTAACGCCCAATTTGACAAGAATGCCTATATAAGAGCCCCCTAGTTGAAGGGAAGGGCTCTCTCGAACATCTGAGATCTTATCTTGAACTTACTCGAACTTTCTCTTGAGCTAACTCAGTGATCTAGTGCGACCTACACTCTTAGCCTTCCTTACACTCTTCACTTTTTTTTTTCAGCGTTCTAACTTAAGCATCAGAGTATTCCCACCAGGCAAGTCCCCCGGGAATTCTTCACCGTCTTCTTCTCAGGTGCCGTCCGTTGCCAGATAGGAACCAGTCAGCAGCCAGCTAGGAGTGCCCGGATTGTGCAGCATCATTTGGCTCCATCTGTGGGAATCGCTTCAAAAAGCCTTCCTCTAAGCTTCTACAGTTTCCTTTAGAAAACTCAGCATTCATGGCCTCCTCCAGCAATGCCAGATGTGGTGCCAGCCAGAACGCTTTCTGGGAAGCAACCCCAACTTCCCACTGTCTGTATTGGACAGTTCACCGTCCTCCTCTCCATGGATGGAGTTCCCAGTTTGAACATGCCTCTCACAGTGGCACCCGCGATTGCTCCACTCCCTTCCACAGTTGGAGCAACCTTTGCTGAACCTTCGGTTGTGCCCCTAGTGGCCAACCCGAACCAGTTGGAAGACTTAACGCAATGCATGCGAGCCATGCAAGCTCAAATGCAACAATTTCACCAGTTCCAACTCTATCAACAACAAGTGCTGCATCAGGTCTCCCAGTACTAGTACCAGCAGTAGTTTCCCTCCTTGCCTCAGGCCCAGCCGCCGCTTCCCCCTCGACACCCGGCCACGAAGCAGACCAAGCCCTCCCGCCAGAGCGAGCGACCTCGCCGGGGAGAGGCCTCCCAAGCCCAGGATCCCGCCAAGAGCCAAGCCTCTTCCCATGGTAGGAAGGAGAGGCCAGCCACCCCCGCCTCCCAGCCTGTGGGCAGGTCGGAGGCCTCCCAACCTGCCAAGCCCGTATCGCCCCAACATTCACAATTTGAGCTCTCGCTTGCAGAGAAGCCGTTTGAGGTCCTAGTTGCAGACTACAGGCAAGGCCCTTCGGTTCAGAGCCACCACCAGCAATTTGAGCCCATCGAGCTCGGCGACATTGAAGCATCAAGCACTAATGCCGAGTCGGCAAAGCAGCAGCGAAGACGCTTGCGAGCTCGCTGAACTGCTACCCGAGTCTCTCTCGAGCTTAGAGGAAAAGAGGAGGTAAGCTCAGGTGAAGTGAAAGCTACCCCTCTCCTCTTAGTTTCTTCCCCACAGTCTCCAGAACTCCTTGCTGTCCCCATGCCAAGGGACTTCAAGCTCCCTCCACTAGACAAGTATGATGGATCGTTCGATCCGAATGATCATGTGGACACCTTCTAGTCCTAGATGCACCTGGCAAGAGCCAACGAACCCTGCATGTGCGTGGCCTTTTCCACTACCTTCAAAGGGGTAGCCCGCACTTGGTACCGAAACCTCGCACCCGGTTCGATAAGAAGCTGGGCGCAGTTCGTGCAAGTTTTCACCTCCCACTTCATCACCAGCAAGAGGTGCCCGAGAACTCAGGAAAGCTTCCTCGGTATAGTACAAAAGGAAGGGGAGTCCATTCGGAGTTACGTTAAGCGGTTTAATGATGCTTGTCTGCAGATACCCGATCTGGACCCTGTAGTTCGCCTGACCGCAGCCAAGCGAGGTATTACTCACAAGGAGTTCAAGTGGCATGTGGTTGTCAATCAGCCCAAGACCGTGACCGAGTTCCTCAAGCTCGCGGATCGGTTCATAGGGACGGAAGAAGAAATCAACCAGAAGGGCGAGCAGGCCCTTGAGAAAAGGAAAAGGCAACCAAAGCCCCCATCTCAAGGTGACAGCAAGAAGAAGAAGGACCCAGCTCGGGGGGCAAGGCCGGCTCAGCCCTTTTGAGCTCCGGTAGCAGAAAGGGACTACACGCCCCTCAACGCGAAGCGGGCGGAGATCCTCATGGCGATCAAGGACGCCCCGTACGTGATGTGGCCACCTGGCTGAAGGTGGACCCTAATGTTAGAAATAAAAATTTGTATTGTATCTTTCATAAAGATCACGATCATAGCACCGAAAATTGTAAAAACCTCAACGACGAGATAGAGAAGCTCATCCGTCACAAGTATATGAGAAATTTTGTATAAAGTAATAATAATAGTAATAAAGCAGGTTGGCAGGGGAACAGAGTAGGGACTTTCCCGAGTCCAGCAGGCAAGCGGAACAGCCGCAGAAACAGCCCTCCGAAGAGAGACCAGTTCGGGGGACCATCCACGTCATAGTTGGAGGTTCGATTGTGGCAGGCTACACCTCAGCTGCAGCTCACGCATCAGCTCCCGAGGCTGCTAGGGAAGAGCAGAACCCTCCAAAGCGGCCAAGGATGGAAGACCCCATCTTCTTTACAGAAATCGATGCACGTGGGGTCCACTACCCCCATGATGACGCGCTTGTCATAAAGGTGAAGATCAACGACTTTGAAGTCTGGCGCATCCTCGTCGACTCAGGCTGCTCAGTGGACATCCTCTTCAAAGCAGCCTTCGACTAACTTCAGCTCCGAGAGAGCAACCTAAAGCCCGTGAACACTCCCCTGGTAGGCTTCAACAGAGAGGAAGTCAGGCCCTTGGGAAGGACTATAGTACCTGTGGAAGTCGGCACTTGGCCTAGCATAGTGAGGCTCAACAATGGTTTCTTGGTGGTCGCAACCCCCTCCCCGTATAACGCCATAGTAGGTCGGCCGATTACCCATGCCTTACGGGCTGTGGTGTCCACTTACTACTTGGCCATGAAGTTCCCCACGGACTTCGGAATCGGGATAGCGCGAGGTGACCAGCTTGAGTCTCGCAAATGTTACGTCGCCTCCCTCAAAGGGAAAGCCAAGTTGGCCGATGATCTCGAGCTGGAGCGACCTACGGAGCAGAGCGAGGAGCGAGCTGGGCCAACGGAAGAGACTGTCTTCATCCCAGCCTCGACGAAGGACCCAACCCGAATGCTTCAGATCGGTGCTTCCATTGAGGAACCCCTGCGATCTAAACAGGTACGCTTTTTGCTTGAAAATTTAGATGTTTTTGCATGTTCTGCGGCAGAAATGCCCGGCATAGACCCTAGCATCATAACTCATAAGCTTAACACTGATCCTGTAGTTAGGCCCATTAGACAAAAGAAACACAACCTAGCCCCAGGGCAATGGAGGGCAGTCGACGAGGAGGTCGGGAAGCTCATTGCAGCTGATTTTATTAGGGAAGTCCATTACCCGAGTTGGATGGCCAACCCCGTTCTGGTGAAAAAGGCTAACGGTAAATGGCGCATGTGCGTCGACTACACCGACCTGAACCGAGCTTGCCTAAAGGACTACTTCCCACTCCCCAAGATCGACCGTCTGGTGGACGCGACCTCGGGGCATGAGTTGCTGAGCTTTCTAGATGCCTATTCGGGCTACAACCAGATCAGGATGGACCCGGTAGATGAAGAAAAGACTGCCTTCATAACCGAGCTTGACCTGTACTGCTACAAGGTCATGCCCTTTGGGCTAAAGAATGCTGGGGCAACGTTTCAAAGACTTATAAATAAGTTGTTTGAGCCATTGATTGGCCAAAAAGTAAAGTGCTATGTAGACGACATGGTTGTCAAGACCCAGTTTTTTCATGAATTAATACAAGACTTGCATTTAGTTTTCGAAATTCTGCATAGATTTAACATGAAGTTGAACCCGAATAAGTGTGTCTTTGGCATCACCTCGAGTAGATTCCTAGGATACATTGTTAATTGGCACGACATTGAAGCCAACCTAGACAAAATAAAGGCCATCCTAGATATGAGACCACCCCGGAAAATGAAGGAGGTTCAGAGGTTGAATGGCAGAATAGCCGCTCTGAGCCGCTTCATGTCCAGGGCGGCAGACCGTTGCCTACCCTTCTTTAAGGCAATTAAAAGCAAAGGGTTTGAATGGACCCAACATTTCCAGCTCGCATTTGGCGAGCTCAAGAAGTACCTCGCTAGCATATCGGTCTTAACCCGCCCCAAAGAGGGCAATGTTTTAGAGCTGTACCTCTCGGAAAGTGACGAAGTGGTCAGCTCGGTACTAATAAAAGAAGTATATCGGGTCCATCAACCTATCTACTATGTTAGTAAAGTGTTGCAGGGAGTAGAGACAAGATATCCAGAGATAGAAAAACTGGCCTATGCACTGGTTATTGCAGCCCGAAAACTCCGTCCGTACTTTCAATCTCATATTGTTATCGTCCTCATCAAAAAATCTTTGAGGCAAGTCCTACTCAAGCCCGAGGTCTTTGGTCGACTGACGAAGTGGGCCGTTGAGCTCAGCGAGTACGACCTCCAATACAAGACACAAACTGCTATTAAGGCCCAAGCCTCAGCAGACTTCGTCGCGGAGTGCATTTTCAGCTCCGAAGTCCCCAGGCCGGTTGAGCACGAGGCCCCCAGTTCGAGCGAGCCCGGAGCTCCTAGGCCGGTTAAGTCCGAGCACCGTGAGGTAGCAGCCAGTGCGGCATCTCTCCTAGTTAGGCCAAGCGCGAACTGGGATGAAGAGCCCTGGATCCTTCACATAGATGGCTCCTCGAACCAGTAGGGCAGCGGAGTTGGAATAGTTCTGCACGACCCAAGTGGCACAAAACTAGAGTATGCACTGTGCTTCGAGTTTGCGGCATCCAACAATGAAGCGAAGTACGAAGCGTTGATAGTCGGGCTAGCTCTAGCCAAAGAAATGAAAGCCAAGCACATTATCATCTGCAGCGATTCCCAGCTCGTGGTTAATCAGGTCACAGGAGAATACGAAGCTCGCGAATTGACTACGATTGCCTACTTAGCCAAAGTAAGAGAGTCTATGCTCAACTTCCAGTCACACTTCATCAGGCAAGTCCCAAGGTCGGAGAACGCTGAGGTTGACACCCTATCCCTATTAGCCAACACCAGTGATAACACCATGAGAAGCATGTATATAGAGAACCTGCCTCGGCCTAGCATTCTCGGGGGTGGGGGCAGAGGTGGTCGCTACTGTCGTTCAAGCAGAGCCGAGCTAGATTGACCCGCTCGCGAGCTTCCTGCTACACGAGACCCTCCCTGCAGATCGCAATGCCGCCAGAAGGGTAGAGCGTCAGGTGGCCAAATACGTCATGATAGACGGACGACTGTACCAAAGGTCCTACACGCTCCCCTACCTGCGCTGCTTGCGACCATTCGAAGCCGAGCTCATACTCCGCAACACTCATGAGGCCCTGTGCGGCGGACACTTGGGGGGCAGGGCCCTCGCCCAAAAAGCACTATAACAGGGGAACTACTGGCCAACAATGAAAGCAGACGCTATTGAGCTCGTCAGAAAGTGTGACAAGTGCTAGAAGCATGCCAATATCCACCATCAGCCCATCGCCGACCTCAAGTATCTCACCAGCCCGTGGCCTTTCGCGCAATGGGGTATCGATATACTCGGACCGTTTCCACTAGGAACAGGCCAGAGGAAGTTCCTAGTGGTAGTAGTGGATTATTTCACCAATTGGGTAGAAGCTGAACCTCTCGTAACGATCACAGCCCGAAACGTCCAGAACTTCTTTTGGAAGAACATAGTGTGCCGCTTTGGGTTACCTCGGGTATTGATTTCGGATAACGGTAAGCAATTCGAGGACATCAAATTCCAGAACTGGTGCCAAGACATGGGGATCCGACAGAACTTCACTTCAATCGCACACCCTCAAGCAAACGGTCAAGGAGAAGTCACGAACAAAGCTATCCTCCACGGACTGAAGGCACAGTTAGGCCGAGCTAAAGGACTATGGGCAGACGAGCTACCCAATGTTTTATGGGCTTACCAAACCACAGAGAAGACCGCCACAGGAGAGTCTCTCTTCAACCTTACCTACGACACCGAAGTAGTCATCCCAGCTGAGATCGAGGTTCCCTCGCTACGACTGGAAGCATATGACGACAAGGCAAATGAAGACGAGCTACATACCAACCTTGACCTACTCGATGAAGTAAGGGACCTCGCATATATCAAGACTGCAGCTTACCAGCAAAGAGTAGCTCGGTACTATAACGCCAGGGTCAAGAAGCAGAACCTCCGTGTCGGCGACCTAGTCCTTCATAAAGTTATGGTACCTGAGCCCGGTGTTGGCAAGCTCTAACTGAATTGGGAAGGACCCTACCGAGTGAAACGGGTGCTCGGGGAAATAACATACGAGCTCAAAACCCTTGAAGGGAAACAAGTACCATGGGCATGGAATATTGTCAACTTAAGGCAGTATTACTTGTAACTACTGAGTAGACCATGAGTCACTCTCAGAGCCCAAGGGCCAAAATGCCGAGCTAACATGACCTCGGTGAATTACTGTGTAGACCATGGGCGAATTACTGTGTAGACCATGAGTCACTCTCAAAGCCTAAGGGCCAAAATTCCGAGCTAACACGACCTCGATGCAATAAGACCCAGTCGCCTCCATGGCATGGGCAAACTCCAAGGGCAGACTATAAGTCACCCCCTCAGCCTAAGGGCTAAAACACCGAGCTAACTAAGACCTCGGCACGATGGAAGACTTAGCCGCTTCGCCAGTGAAGGCAAAGTCAGAAGTATCAGAGGCGTAAGCAGCTCAGGTCTGAGATTGGGCATACATGGTGATTACTTCGGGGTATACTATAAAAATACCTCAGACACTAAGGGATAGCTCGGCGTAACAATTACCGAAAAATCCTACTTCGGGTATGAAGCTCTAACAGCTCGGGTGATGAGATCGCTTTGGAAGAAAATAAAAGAGCGCACCATACTTAGCAGGAAAAGAAAAATTTCATTACTAATTCATAAATAAAAACCGAGCTAAACAGCACGGGAAGAGTTCAATAGGAAGTAAAGAAGGGCACAATTGCCCAAGAAAAAGATTTTGAAAACCGGGTTCTGGCACCCGGAAACCACCAGAAGTCAATCAGAAGAAAAGAAAAATGGAAGAGCTGCCAGCCTCAAGGGTCTACCTCCTCCACCTCGTCGTTGTCCTCCGGGGAGTTAGGCTCCTCCTCCGCCTGGTCCGCCGTCTCAGGAGCCAGGTCCTTCATTGTGATGCTATCGAGGTTGAGCCCAGAGAACTTTTTTCGGATCAACCAGTGGTAGAGCGTGAATCTGGAGCGGTACGAGCTTGAGCCATACTCCACATGGAGGTCGTGATACTCCTAGTTGTCCTTGAACTCACAGACTGTCTTAGCTCGGCCTCCACCATGGTGTCAAAGTTCCGAGTTCGGTCCTGAAGCGTAGACTCCAAGTCTCGAACCTACTGGCGAAGGAGCTCCCTCTCCGCCGCCATCCTCGACGACTCCTCCTTGTAGCGTATGCTCTCCTCAGAAAACCTGGCGATCTGCTTGTCTTGATCCCAGATGAGCAACTCCTGGGCCTCGCTCCCCTTACGAGCCTGAAGGATCTCACCTCGGGCCTAGTCGAGCTCGCCCTGAAGCTTCTAGACGTTGGCCCTCTGATTGCGAGCATCACCGGAGTGGATGTTGGTCTGCAGGGCCATGGCATGGATGGCGGAGTTCACCTGCCAACAAGAGATTAAGGTTAGAAAAAAGGAAAGGAAAGGAAAGAACGAGAAGAAAGGAAAAAGACCACTTACCACCATACAGTGAGAAGCCGCAAATGCGGCGAGCTCCTTGGGGTTCATCTCCCCCCACCTTGCGACCTCCTCGTGGTAGATTGCCCTTCGGCTCTTCCGCCCAGCCATGATATAGTCATTGACACCCTCCCAGTTCCCTACCAGGAACTACGGGTAGGGGAATGGACGGGATGGCCCAGGAGGAAACAGCCCTGGCCTCGGGAGCTCGCCCTCCTCGGGGCCACCTTCCTCGGCAACTTCTTCAGATGGGACCGGTGGAGCCTTAGGCGGTGGAGAAGCAAAGTCTGGGTCAGCAGACTCGAACTCATTGCCCCCAGAAGTAGAAGCTCGGTCAGGACACGACCTCTTCGCCTTATGCTTCTGGTTGCTGGAAATAAGGCGGTGCGCGTCAACACCAGACATTATGGCTGCCAAAAAAACCACAAGGTATTAGTCCAGTAAAAAAAAATAATACATTTCTACAAGGCACTGTGCGACCTAAAAGGCAACCTACCCGGACTCAGGCCAGCCTGCGCGAGCTTTTCCTCGGTCAAGTAGTCCGAACAGTGAAGGCCTACTGCTGCCCAGGACTGCAGCATTTTTCGAACTTCAGGGTCCAACTCAACCCCTGAATCCTGGATGGCAGCCCTCCAAGTAGTTGGGAAGGGCCACCCCTTGGGGTTACGGGCCACGAAATAGTCCCGCTTCCAGGCCGGGATCCTGTTCGGCAGCTCGTGCAAGAGCTTTAAGCCGCGATGGGGAGAAAAATAGTAGGAACACTTTTCCGGGGGCGCTCTGGGAGAAGCATTTTTGATGCAGAGAATGGTAGAAAAGATATCTAGATTGAGGGGAAGACAATACTCATAACACAGAGAAATAGTCCCAACCACATTTTGGATGGAGTTGGGGTGGAGCTGGTCAATGGTGACGTTGAAATGATTCAACACCTCTACTATCAGGGGATGCAGAGGAAGGCGCAAGCCAGCCTCGAGCTGTTCTTGAAAAATCACTATCTCGTTGGAACCATGCTCCCAGGGAAAGTTACCAGAGGGGAGACTGTAGATAAGGTCCCCGGGAAGGTTAAAGTGAAGAACTAGAGATCTAAGTCTCTCCATCGTCATAGAGGAGGGACCGAAGCAGTTATCAGGCTCCCTGCGCCGAGAAGTCAAAGCCATCTTGCCGGAGGCCTCCCGAGCCTCCGAAGCCTGCCCCCAAGCTCTCCCTAAGCTCGAGGGGGCGTCATCCTGGTTACTGTTATGGGAACAGACGTGGTACGGATACCCAGACATGTTGACAAGATGATTAGACACCAGAAAAGACGAGATGGTGTGAACAGGAGAAGAGCTCGGGCAGCTAGATGGATACACGACCTTAGAATCTGAAGACAAAGCAAGTTAGCGTGAAAGAAAATGAGGCCTGGGGGCCCTCCTAACGGTTTGCAGTCAAACTCACCGCACGTCTTCTGAAACCAAAATGTGACTCGCTGCACGTCTCTCACGATTGAGGTAATGACGGCTGCATGACGTCCGGAGTTAAGAGCCGCTTTGGCATGTTTCTCGGCATTCGAAAGGTCAAAAATCCCCTGACCTTCGCACGCATATTTAATGCGAGCAGTCAATCAAGTTTGAACTTCAATCAAATCCACTTTCACACTTCATGAACTCCTCACGCTAAGGTAACACTCTTAACCCGAGGAGTGGGGGGCAATGGGGGGAGATCGCTACAACACGAGCTTGAGGACCCCCGAGCTACTAAAAGAGAATACTCCAAGACAAGTTTATCCCAACTTGCGAGCTAGGGTAACCAGCTCGCTCCAACACTTAGGCAGAAAAACTGCCCCAAAGGCAACCTTGAGAGGGGTCACCTCGAAATACCCCAAGGAGCTCGCTACACGACAGGATAGCTCGCTACAAGGTAGCCCACGACTAAGCGACGCGATGCTTTCAGGAAGCTTCTATCTGACAAGACCGTACCTGTCAAACTACGCCACGTCTCCTGACCGACGGTGCAGTCCCTGCCAATTCAATAGATTGCACCCACGTCTCTCGATAGGTGGTGGCGTGCCTGTCCCCCCGGGACATGTCACTCATCCGGTTGGGTAGTGCCCTGCAACGGTTACCTGTGCAGCCCTGGCAAATAACAGCTACGACAGAGGCCTAGTGGCAGTTACGCCCGATTTGATAAGAACGCCTATATAAGAGCCCTCTAGTTGAAGGGAAGGGCTTTCTCGAACACCTGAGATCTTATCTTGAACTTACTCGAACTTTCTCTCGAGCTAACTCAGTGATCTAGCGCGACCTACACTCTTAGCCTTCCTTACACTCTTCACTATTTTTTCCAGCGTTCGGACTTAAGCATCGGAGTATTCCCACCGGGCAAGTCCCCCGGGAATTCTTCACCGTCTTCTTCTCAGGTGCCGTCCGTTGCCAGATTGGAGTCAGTCAGCAGCCAATTAGGAGTGCCCGGATTGCGTAGCATCACCTAGGTTGTTTTGAAGCTTACTGTACATTACACATTGCCCACTTAGTTTTTTATTTTTTCAATTAAAAGGATATTAATTGCAGTTACTATTTTAGCTCACATCCATGCTAATGAATCATGCACAAGAAGATTAAAAAGCATCTTCATCATTTTTTAAGGGCAAATTTCTTAAAATACCCCCTAAGATTTAGTTAATTGACTAACTCTACCCCTACTGTTTGACTATCATCTTAAAGTACCATTCTGTTTCTAATAATCGACAAGCATTACTCTTGTCGTTAACATTGGTGACACCATGTGATGAATAAATATTTTTAAAACCCTGTACTATCCTCCATCCCTCTTCTCTTCACTTCCCCTCTTCCTTATCTTCAAAGAACTAGGAAGGAACATGGGTAAACATCAAGGAATCGAGAAGAAGCCCACCTGCGAAGCAAGTCAATGTCTTCCCCCTTCTGCATTCTTATCGATGTGGAGGCACCATGGAAACGAAGAAGGGATTCTGATTGGTCTGGCAATGGAGTATGAAAACATCTATTTTCAAATTTGAAGGCAATTCTGCGCAATTATTAAAAGTCTGTTAAACAATACATGGTCACTCCTCATTGGAAAGCTACTGGCATCCTCGAGGATTGCCGGTAGTTGTTAAAATATAACTCCTTGTTTTCAATTGCTTTTGTTCCCAGATCTTGTAACCGAATAGCTCACTAATTGGAAAAGATAGAGGTAAGGTCTAGTGAAAATAATTCCTGGGATAGCAACAACTGTTGCCTCGCACAGCTGGAGAGGCTCTTGCCTTGTAGCTTCGAATTTGAAATTTTGTGAACAAAGAGGACGGAAGCCTTCTGTCCACACCATGTTCTACATTTTCTCTCTTCTCCACCCCAACTCATCCCTAGACAACATAATCGTCCTCATAGATGCCTCCATCGGCCGCTGTATCTCTTACACCCAATTCATTTGCTACGTTGAAACCTTAGTTGCCTCCTTGCAATCTACAATCGGTCTCTCCAGGGGCGATGTCGCTTCATCCTCTCCTCATTAAGTCAATCCCAATCCTCTACTTCTTTCTTCTCTCCCTTGGGGTCGCCACCTCTCCCGCCAATCCAACCAGCACAACTAGTAGTCGCCTTTGCCATCTCCACCACTGCTCAAAAGCTTTCCACTTTTAGGCACCTTTGCCATCAACTACCGCAACTTCATCACCTTGCTTTCCGGATTCTATGTGACCAGGACGGAAGCTATGCAAGACGCAAGAAGAAAAGGATGGAGAAGAAGGATCTAGCCCCCATGAAGCTAATAGAGAGAGGGAAGACAAAAAGAGTAGGGAAGCAGCGTATCTCTTCAATGTTCACTTCTTCGGTTTTCAAAAAGAGCAGGGAAGACAAATCGAAAGGTTTGTCCTCTGATAGTATCGTTGATGATGTCATTGCCAAGTTTTCCACCGATGAAGCTAATAGAGAGAGGTGGCGAAGGAGATGAGCGAGAATTCTGTTGGGTGTAAGAAGTTCTACTCCCATTGATCCAATTAAGAGAGAATCAACATATTATTGGTGTTGAAATAGTTTACTTTATTTCTATTTTATTATTTTGTATGATTAGGGTCTGTTTGGTCTGTTTAAAGTAATTATTGTATGGTTGTTAATGTATTTTAGTGATAGTAGGGGCACAAAGGTCTTTTCTCTTTTATTTATGGTCACCCTATAAACATTAATATATTTTGGCACCGCTAGTGATTCTTTTCGCTCGCCAATCATTATTCTTCTCTTCTCTTCTACTTTTTCCCTTCTTCCTCTCTTCCCTTCTCCTTCTTATTTTCTGTTGTTCCTCTACTGTTAAGATGGTATTAGAGCGGGTCTACTAGGTGTGAGAGCAGATCGAACAAAGTCTTCCCACTTTAACTTGTTGTCATCTCCAGACTGAGAACAAAAAACTGACTTACAACTGGTGCAAACCTTCCTATTTTTTTCTCTTATCTTTCTTGGTTGTGTACCAAGAGAAAATTCAATGTATAAGAAATTTGTGAGGTTTAGACCTTTTTTTTTGGATTGTGTGATCCTTTACCTGTGAAAGTGATGACTATAGGTCACAGATGACTTGTGATTTCCTAGTTTTGGTGTGATTACAATTTTTTAAGGATCTCTCCTGATGGTTAATGCACTTAGACATTCTGGAAGATTGGTAGGTTGGAACTGTTAACTTCGTACATGTCTGAAATCAATTTGATGTTGCCTTTTTGTTTGAAAGTCGGTGCTGTTTGTGCTCAATTTGTGTCCAAATCGAAGTGTGGAGCTAAGTTGTGTGTTGAGACAATTTTTTTTTAACCATGTCCTCTAAGGATTCTACAACTTTTGGGGTTTTAGGAAGTCAAAACGGAATGAGTGGGCGATGGATATGAGTTTTCCCATGATTGTAATTCCCTTTGATGGACTAAACTACCTTGAATGGTGTAGGGGAATTAAACTCTACATTACTGCTAGAGGGAAAATAGGATATATTAATGGTAAAGTGAATGAACCGAAGATTGGAAGTGCTGAATATGATAGGTGGAACCAAGAAAATAGTATGGTGATGTCATGGCTCTTGGTTTCCATGTTGCCACAAGTAAGGAAGACATTCATGTGGGCTAAAACAACTTGTTAAATATGGGAACAAGCGAAATCTACTTATTCTGAGCAAAGACACTATGCCAAGATATACCAACTGCAAGTTGAATCCTATACTTGCAAGCAATGGGAGAGAAGTCTATTAGTGTACTACATAGATCTGACATCAATTTGGAAGGAACTGGATCTCTATCAAAATGTAAATTAGAAGTGCAACGAAGATGCAAAGGCATACAAGTCACTTGCTTCTTAGCAACAAGTATTTGCTTTTCTTTTGGGGTTGAACCTACATATGAGTCTTTTACGGTATAGATCTTGGGAAGTAAAGACTTACCATCAGTTCAGGAGGTTTATGTCTTAGTTCAGTTTGAAAAGAGTAAAAGAAGTATGATGAATTGTACAAAGGGGGAGTCGATTTCCCTAGCTTTTCGAAGAGGTACAGATTCAAATGTTCGAGGCTCCTTTAAGAAGGGTGATTCTCAGAAGAGAGTGGACGATAAGAGTAAACTTTGGTGCACTTACTGTCAGGAGACTAGGCACACTAGAGATACATGTTGGGACCTCCATGGAAAACCTAAATGGGCACAGTAATTGAGTAAGAAATCAACAATTGATCAGAGTAAGAAGCTAATCCAATAGAATAAAAAAATATATAACTCAACTAATGTGGCATCTCAAGAGACTAGTCCCATGGTACCTTAGGACCGACAACCTAGTTCTAACCCCAAAGAAGAGATTATCAACTCCTTTCATGACCATTTGGAGTTATATGGTAGGACTCTGCACCAGATTGTTCATTCTCTACCATAGCCGGCCAAAGAACCATATCTCTTCCATTCGGCCTTACCCTTTTTAATGTGTTGCACGTCCCTAAATTACCTATCAATTTACTTTTCATTAGCAGTATTATTCACTCCTTACATTGCTTAATTACTTTCTTTCCTTCCTCATGTGTGTTTTAGGATTTGGCCTCGTGGAAGACGATTGGTAGAGGAAGCATGGTCGACAGTCTCTACATGTTGGAGAATAAAGTTGGTCTTATGGCTACAGAGTCCTTAAGTTCATCTAGTGAGAGTCAAGCTTACTTATGGCATAGTCGTCTTGGTCATTTTTCTTTTGAGTCATTAAAACTTATGTTTCTAGAATTATTTATGTCTTTGTTAGTTAATGAGTTATAGTGTTAGACATGTCAATTGAGCAAACATTGTAGAAGTTCATTTTCTTTAAGAAATAAAAGATCTGAATTTCCATTTCATATTGTCTATTTTGATGTTTGGGACATTGTTACTCTACCTACTAAGACTGGATATAAGTATTTCATTACTTTGATTGATGACTACTCTAGATATACTTGGGTTTATCCTATGCGATCTAGAGATGAAGTGCCAAAGATTGTGAAAGACATTCAATGCATAATTTTCATTCAATTCCAAACTGAAATTCATATTTTTCAGTCGAACAATGCAAAAGAGTACTTACATAGTGATCTCATGGAGTTCTTTGCTTCGTGTGGATCTCTTCCTCGAAGTTCTTATTCTCAAACACCACAACAAAATGGTATTGCTGAAAGAAAAAATATCTTCTCAAAGTAGCTCGTGGTTTATTACTCCATATGAATGTTCAAAAAGCTTTTGGATGGATGTTGTTATATGTGTTGCATATATCATCTACTGTATGCCATCTCGGTTACAATAGTATAAGGCCCCACATCAATTTTTGTTTCCTACAGTTCCGCTATCCCCCGTTCCAATGCGTATCTTTTGGTGTCGTTGCTTCATTCATGACTTGTCTCCTACTCACGGTAAACTCGATCCTTATGCCATTCCTTGTGTTTTTCTTGGTTACCCTTTACCTCAAAAGGTTTACCGTTGCTATGACTGTGCATCACGCAAGTACTATGTCTCCATGGATGTATCATTCTTTGAGAGCCAACCTTTATTCTTAGTTTTCTCCTCAAGGGGAGAATAGAGTTGAAGAGAAACATACCCAAGCTCAGGCCCAATTACCTCATCTTCCTGATCCTCCTCCATTTTGTGTCTTTCTTCGCCACCATAAGACTCAATAGAGTTCAAGAGTCATGGAACTTGAAACTATGCAACCAACACCATTGGATTCTCTAGAGGTAGATCCTCCTCATTAGCTAGGTACACTTGTTCCCTTTGATATGCCTAAATCTTTTAAAATTGATCCCCTTGTTACTAATGATCTTGATGTTCCTATTGCTAAGAGAAAGGGTGTTAGATATTGTATTACTAATCATCCTATCTTTCACTTTGTGTCTTATGATCATATTTCACCTTCATGTCGTGCATTCCTTTCATTCGTTGACAATGTCTCTATTCCTAAGAATGTGGCAAAAGCTTTATCCTAACTTAAATGGATAGATGTAATGAAGGAAGAAGTTGATGCATTGCACAAAAATGATACTTCGAAGTTGGTAGATCTTCTTGAAGGGAAGAAACCAATGGGATACAAGTGGGTGTTTACAGTGAAGCATAAGGTTGATGGTACAATTGAAAGGTATAAGGAAAGATTAGTGGTAAAAGGGTTTATACAGGTATATGGAGTAGACTATGTAGAGACAATTACTCTAGTAGCCAAGATGAATTCTAATCAGGACTCTCCCTTCATTGGCGGCGAATCTTGATTGGGAACTTCACCAGTTGGACATTAAAAATGTATTCTTGAATGGTGACATAGAGGAGGAAGCGTACATGACTCAACCTCCAGGTTAATGCGCCAAAGGCAGTGAGCAAAAGGTATGCAGGTTAGAAAAATCACTATATGGGTTGAAACAATCACATTGGGCCTGTTTTAGTATGTTTTACTTAGTTGTTCACCAATTGGGGCTCAAACAATGTCAATCATATTACACTGTTTGTGAAAAAAGGTAAAGGAAAAATTGCAGCTTTAATTGTGTATTTAATACATAGTGATCACAAGAGACTAGAAGACTGAAATACAAAAACTGAAGAAATTCTTAGCCACTCAATTTGAGGTAAAAGATCTAGGACCCTTTATGTTATTTCCTTAGGATTGAAGTTGCATGATCCCAAAAGGGCATCTTTATTTCCTAAAGGAGATATGTACTAGATCTATTAGAGGATACAAGCAAATTAGGGGTGAAGCCAGTTGATTCACCAATTGAACCTAACTATCAGCTGGGAGACAATCAAGGAGAGTTCTTGAAAGATGTGAAGAAGTTCAAGAGACTTGTAGGAAGACTCTTATATTTGTTTATGACCAAACCTGATGTTGCTTATGTAGTGGGTGTCCTTAGTTAGTTCATGCACAATCCTAGGACAACTAACTTTGAAGCTGCAGAGAGGATCCTTAGATACCTCAAGAAGTTTCTAGGAGTTGGTTTGCTATTCCAGAAACAAGGGCATTTGAAGGTGGAACCATGGAAGTGTATACAAATGCTGGTTGGGTAGGGGCAGTTGATGATCGAAAATCTATCAATGGGTATTGTACCATTGTGGGAGGAAATTTGGTCAATTGGAGAAGTAAGAAGCAAAGTGTGATGGCTAAGAAACCTGTTAGGTGAACTGGGTTTTGTAGTTAACAACCCCATGTCATTCTGTTGTGACAATAAAGTTGCTATCAACATTGTTGCTAATCCAGTCCTCTATGATAGGACAAAACACATTGAAGTGGATAAGCATTTTATTAGAGAAAAACTTGTGAGTAGAGAAGTGTGCACTCCATATGTCAGCTCAGAAGAACAACTTGCAGACATTTTCACCAAGGGCCTTTATCATGTGGGGCATAATAATTTGTGTGACAAGTTGTGAATGATTGACATCTATGCCCCAACTTGAGGGTGTATTGAAATAGTTTACTTTATTTCTATTTTCTTATTTTGTCTGATTAGGGTTTGTTTGGTCTATTTAAAGTAATTATTTTATGGCTGTTAATGTACTTTAGTGACAACAGGGGCACAAGGGTCATTTACCTTTTATTTATGGTATCCCTTTAGCTGATTGGGCAGGGGTAGTCGATGATCGAAAATCTACCAGTGGGTATTGTACCATTGTGGGAGGAAATTTGGTCACTTGGAGAAGTAAGAAGCAAAGTGTGGTGGTTAGGTCCAATGCTGAAGCGGAATATAAACCTGTGTCTCATGGCGTTGCTGAAATCATGTGGATAAGAAACATTTAGGTGAACTGTGTAACTACCCCATGTCATTCTATTGTGACAATAAAGTTGCTATCAATATTGTTGCTAATCCTGTCCTCCATGATAGGACAAAACACATTGAAGTGGATGAGCATTTTATTAGAGAAAAATTTGTGAGTGGAGAAGTGTGCACTCGATATGTCAGCTCAGAAGAACAACTTGTAGACATTTTCACCAAGGGCCTTTATCATGTGGGGCATAATAATTTGTGTGACAAGTTGGGCATGATTGACATCTATGCCCCAACTTGAGGGTGTATTGAAATAGTTTACTTTATTTCTATTTCTTATTTTATTTGATTAGGGTTTGTTTTTTAAAGTAATTATTTTATGGTTGTTAATGTACTTTAGTGACAACAGGGGCACAAAGGTCTTTTCCCTTTTATTTATGGTCACCTATAAATATTAATATATTCGAGCGCTGCCAGTGATTCTTTTTGCTCGCCAATCATTCTTCTTTTCTTCTACCTTCTCCCTTCTTCCTCTCTTCCCTTCTCCCTCATATTTTCTGTTGTTCCTCTATTGTCAAGAGTTGGTATTAACTCAAAGACCACCCATTTTCTTTTTCTCTTTTGCCTCCTTCTGCCTTAGCTCATCGTTTTTATGTGGAGAGAGCAATTTCTCCATTCTTCGTTCTCCGTTCTTGTTTTACATGATAAACTAATATTCTAAAGGGATGAATCCAGAGACTTAACTGAAGATTAGTCATCGTCACAGACAGAAATCCTTCATTACAATTTAGACCATTCCATTCTCCTCGTGTCACTTCTCCATTAGCATTAGATAAGCGGGAAGAACCTATCACTACCAAGAGTCAATCTGCAAGTTGAGTTGCTTGACCAATCATCATCTTTGTTTTCACCAAGCTAGGGGTGTCCACGGTTCGGTTAATGAAATCATGGGCAATTTTTGCAAACCGAACTGGTACCACCGATTAATTGGTCTATCAGTTTCGGTTTTTGACAGGTTTAGTTCTTCGAGTTTTCGCTTTTTTTATACTTATAATATATATTATATAAATATATGTATAATATAATATTATAAATAATAAATGATATATAATATATTATAAATAATATCCAAATATATAATATATTTATAAATATGTCATTATAAATATAATATATGTATATAATGAGTATATATTTATATATAATATATAGAAAATATGTGACATATATTAAAAATATATAAAATATAATTATATAAATAATTGGTTGGTTCGGTTAACCGTTGTTTTTGTAGGTTAACTGAAAATCGAATTAGTCCTTTGGTTTTTCAAAAGTACCAAACCAAAATTAAACCGATTGTTTAGTTAACCGCATTTTCCGATTTGATTTTTCAGTTTTTTCGGTTTTTCATGGACACCCCTACACCAAGCTCCTGTGTGTCATCCTAGTAGAGTCCAAAACAGACCCACCCTCTACTACTCTTTCTGAAATCGAGTCTTCATCTCTCATTGTCTATGCCGCTCTGCTACTTTGTAAACTGGTATGGGTTTTCCAACGTCAAGAAATTAATAAACTTTTGGGTATTAGGTCCGACCATTAGGGTCATGACATGTAAAGAACAAAGATGGCAATGGCAGTGGCGGTGAAATTTTTTCAATAGTTGGATTTTATTTTGAAAATTTGAGAAACAATGGAGGGAAATTCGACATTTTTATTTTTTTTCTAATACGATTTAACGATGGCAACAATTGTTAGAAGTAGTAGGAGTACTTTAAGACAATATTGTAATAGTAGGGTAAAGTTAGTCAATTTCCTAAACCTTAGGGGTAGTTTAAGAAATTTTCCCTTTTTTAATATAAACTAGTGGTGACCCATGTGATGCACGGGCTGCTGTTTAAAAATGTATTTTATGGAAAAAAATGAATATTTATCCATTAGTTTTTATATGGTGGCTCATTTGGTAGGTTCTTTGGCTAGTTGTAGTGGAACTTGGGGTCAAATCACACTATTACTAGGGTTGGGGTTAAGGGTTTAGGGGACAGGTACCCCGTTGTGTAGCCATATAAAAACAAAAAAAATATGCTTAGCATAGGATCAATAACCAAGTAAAAAAGTAATTTTAAAATTGAATTGATGAAGATAACCAAAAGGCTTAGTTAAGTGCATTCTAATTGCATTTTATTATTGAACCAGAATAATCCATGAAGCAAAACTTTATTAAATTAATAAAAAAGAGAGAAAAGTCAAGGAGAAATGGTTTCTTTAAACTTTTATAGAAGAAGAGTTGTTCACCCCATGTATTGGGTGGGCAAATTTGGATTTTGACATTAATTGGGTCCAAGCTAGGGTTCATATTTTGATTTGGCCCTTAACCTAATCCAATCCATCTAATTTACTCCCCTATAGAGAGCCAAATGGGATTTAGAGAGATTTTAGAGGAAAATAGGAATTTAATGGGGATGGGAGATGTTACAAACATTGAATATTAAGGTGAGTGGGTGGGGGGAGATTTAAGAATGATCTTATTAATTATAGAGTAAATATGGACTTTATGAGAGATAATGAAGTCCATGGAGGTTTTAATTTTGACTTGTTATATTTTTAATGATTTAATTTAAAAGTTAATATGCACATGTATGCACAAGGAGAGAAAGAAGTACGTGTGAGTTATATGGTGAGAGGACCTCTCACATGCCCTCTTTCCTCTTTCTATTATATATATATTTCCTCAAACAACCTAACCAATTCTATCCTCCCCCAAAAAAAACCCATATTGTCAGAAAATCCAATTTAGACGGATCCGTGTTAGAGGGCGTTATCATTGATTCCATAGCACACTCCACAATCATTGGAATTGGATGGGGCGTTACCATTTCTAAGTGTTTGTTTGGTTTGCAAAAATAGGGGTTTAGAATCGGAATCGGATTCCAATTGTTAAATTGGGCAAAATCAAAATCTTATTCCCATTTCTGATGGAATAGCATTCCTCCATTTGAGGGAATGGTTACTCCCTCCCCCTCTCTTAGGAATAAGAATCCATTCCAGCCAATTCTTATTTTGATTCCAGTCTAAACAAGACAGGTAAGGGGAATAGACCATTCCAATTTTGAAGGATTCTGATTCTGATTCTGATTCTGGTTCTGATTCTGATTCCAATTATAAATCAAACAGACCCTAAGTATCATGATCTACCCGGTATAACAAATATCTCTTTAGACTATTTGGTGATAAGACCCCATTTGATAGTGCTTACCAATCAAAGGCATTTCAGAGCGTTTGGTTGCCAATATAGCTGAACACTCTAAAATGGTATGAAGTATGAACAACCATCAATACTCAAATTTAAATGCTTAAGTTTTAATTTTCCCATTAGTTATTTCTTTTGTTTTTCTAACAACCTAGTTTGCACTATAACCATTTTGGGTGATAATAATAATAATAATAATAAATTTTATTTTATTTTTTAATGATCATTTATTTATAATCACAGTTATCTATTTATTAAAATAATAATGTAATAATTAATTATGAAATTATTAATTATAACATCTAATAACTAATTAATTAATTATTAAATGTTCAATTCTTTAAGATATTTAATTATTTACAATTTTTTTATCAATTACACTATTTATTACTTTTTTTGTTAATGTAATTATTGCTAATTAATTTACTAAATAGTTAAACAAATTTTCTCATATCTAGGGTAAATCCACTATTTTGTCAATGTAATAATTTAGATTTCATGACAACATTCTCTAATAACTTAGATATCAACACCAAGAAAAGTTTACCAACTTTAACATACCTCAAAATAATTAGGGTAAATCCCTTAAACTACCCCTAAGTTTTGCAAAATGGATTAAAACTTCCCTTATTGTTTGCAAAGTCTTTTAAAGTACCTTTTAGGGGGATTTTTTTTTTGGATTTTGAGAGGGGAAAGTTGGTCAATGGGATTTTGGTTCCCGTTGACCAAGAATCCCATGTTCTTTTTTCAGTTTTATGTGGGGATCAGGGAGAGTTTATTTTCCTGGGTATCACTTACCCAGGAAAGTGATACTCGTTTCTTAGGTGGGTAAATAAATTTCCCACATAGGGGGAAGTTGCCAACACTTGAATAGGACAAAAGTGCCCATTTTAATAATGAATTTCTATGGCTAAACTGATCATTATCTTATTTACATGGGAAATAAAAGAACATGTATAAATGCACTTACCCGGGTAAATGTTTCCTAGGAAAAACTTACCCAAATAATTGCATTTACTCAGGTAAATTATTTACCGAAAAGCAAACAGGGCCTACATTTTTTTTTAATTGACTAAATATTCCACATTTCCACCAGTTATTAGAACACCATCACTTTCCTATTTGCATGTCGCTCATGACTATTGTAGCTTTTTTAAAACCCAATTTTTCCCTTTTTTGTGGTTGAGAATGCCCTTTGACTATCTACATGTGATTGCAAATGACCTAATTCTTAGTTATGAAAGCCTCATTCACCTTCACAGGCCAATGGAACACCTTCTTCACATCCATCTGACCACAGGACCACACCAAAGAAATTAATTGGCAAGATCTTGACGACCCATCAGTTGTTCATTTAATGAGATAGATTGCAACAAGTGGAGATTCCAACGGAAAGATACGAGATGATAGAGTTCTTATACAGGGAAAGAAAGCAAAAGTCGCAAAGATGAATCCTGACCTGTTGTAGTCTAATAGCAGTAGACTATGCTGTAGACTCAATGAAAAGGTCACCACCTGTTCATTACACCTCCGGATGAGCTGGAGACAAGATTATACACACCCGGCTGGGCTATCTATTACAAGTGAACATGTCACTATTTAGTACAGATGGGGCCAGATGGAACCCACAGTGCATGTTCTCTTGGAGATCAAATCAGCCCCCCACAACACATCTTCACCATGTATTGGGAACATGTCCCAATGATAATACCAAAAATGATGATATTATCATTGGGAGATGTTCCGACGGAGATGTACTGTGGGACATTGTGGGGGCTGATTTGAATTCTTTAATGCAAGTATTGAAGGCGACTGTATGTTGTGTTTTGTTTCCCAGCCGGTTGCTTGGTCGTATAGTTTCTTTAATATTCTCTTTGAATGGATTCCTTTTTCTACCGGAAAAACAAAGAAAAAAAAAAACAAGTGCTAAAATTTCAGCCCACTATGGAGAAATTGCAGAACTCAGCCCAAAAGATGCCAGCTCTCTTCTTTTAGAATCGTCGTCCCATCATTTTTGGTTGGTTTATCAGCATTTTAATTGAAACAGGAGAAAGGAGAAAAGAGGAGAAGGATAATGGAATGTTTTGCGGTTGTGTTTGATTTGAAAGAAAAGGTAGGGAAACAAATACAACCTAAACTCCTTACCTTACAGGTTTCCCCTACCATTTCTTTCACACCAAACATAGCCTAAACTCCTTTATCAAGAATAATCCATGGACCGACAGAGCTCTGGTTTTTCACCGCCCCTTCAGTACAGAAAAAAAAAAAAAAACTTTGCTTGAGCTTTTGGAAATCCCTGCTTTATTCTCCCTATAAGGTGCATACTTAGATATATGTTGAATGCGGTGGTTAACGTTAGAGTGATCTTGTTTCAACGAAGAAGGAAACCCATGAAGTGCCCTACAGATGACCTACATGTTGCTCTTGATCTTGTTTCTTTATGATTCACAATGAATTTTGGATGAAGACCGCAATTTGTTGCAATTGAATTGCAACTTGGTTTACTCTCAACTATATTTGAATTCTTTTTTGTCCAGCAACTCAGAGCATGGTTTTCAAAATCGGACTGGACTGGACTGGAAAACCGGGGATCAGTCTGTTAACCAGTTCTGTTTTACCCTAAAACCATTTTTTGGCCACAAATCATTGATTTGGTTGATTGGCAACTTGTTGATTCGGGCGGTCGAACTGTCGAATCAGACAATGGCTTTTGACCATTTTTTATTTTTTATTTATTTTTGAAGTCAGAACAGACCATTCGTACTGTTTGACCCAAGAACCAATCCCTAGAATGATTCCCTATCCGGTCCAATTTTAAAAACCTTGACCCAAAACTTCTGCAGGTCTTTTTAAAGGAGTTTGAGTCCATCACAACCACTTCTTATGGTTTACCCTAACACCCCCACTCAAGTCAAAGGTGGGGAACCAATGTTTAACTTGGAAAGAGCTGAAAACAAGGTGCGGATAGTGCTTTTGTAAGAATATCAATTGATTGATTCATGTTACTAATGAGAATGGAGGAGCTGAAAGCAAGGTCTAGGTTGTGCTTTTGTAAGAATGTCTCCTGCTTGATGTTTCTAAGGCTCAGTTTGGAAAGAGTACAAATACAAAATATAAGGTTTTGCATTCTATATATTTGTATATATTTATACTCCTTCCAAACCGAGTCCAATGATGAAGTGAATTGTGAGTTATTTGGTAGCCACCTGCTTATCAACAAACGAGAATCTATCTCTCTATGCTTGGTACAAGTACGAAACACTAGATTTATAGTGAGATATGTGGCAATGACGTTTGTCACACCATAATTTAATTTAGGAGCACCAGACATTGGAGGATGTATCTCCACTAAGAGAGATCAAAACCATATTGGCTTAGACATGGCAAGAGCAATATTATACTACTCCAATTCCGTGTTGGAATGAGACATCGTAGAATGCTCCTTGGACATCCATGAATTGACATTGAGTACAAGGAAGATGCAAAACCAGCCACGTGAGCGTTTATCATCAGGACAACCTATCCAATATGGGTTTGAAAATACATGTTGCTGGAAGGAGGAGGTATGAAACTAGACCTGTTTATGGGCCGGGTAGCTCGACGGGCCAGCCCGATCTAAGTTAGGCTTAGACAAGATTTCAGGTCTGCGGGCTCGGGCTTGGGCCTGACTTTTTTTTCTGACCGTGCTTAGGTTTTTTAAAAACAGCCCAGCTTGATAATGTATTATATTAATAAAAATATAATTTATATAATAAAAAAACACATATATAATATATTTTCCTTCTCCTTTTCAAGTAATAATGAGACTTGCTTTGGACTTTATATGAGGGTCGGGTTTGGAGTCAAGACCTAGGCCCGATGATCGGGCCGGGCTCGGGCTTGGGCCTGAATATATTCTATAAACATAGAGGCAAAGCCCAGCCTATGAACAAGTCTATATGAAACTAAATCCAAAGTCTAATGTACTTTTCAGATACCTTAATAGTCGTTTGGAAGCAGCAATATGGTCAATGGTGGGCTAATGTAAAAACCGGCAAAATTTTATTTAAAGTGAAAGGATATTTCAGGGTGGGTTATTGTAAGATAATGAAGAACGCCAATCAATTGCATCTTGGAGAGTAACATTAGGGGGGAGGGGACCAGCAGCCATCGATGTATAGTGGTGGGCTTAGCTGAATTCAAGTTGGTTCGCTAAAAGGAAATCAATGATGTATTTACTTTGGGATATAGATCTAAAATAGAGCGCAAGGTGCCAATCAGCTTGTTGGTAAAGTTTTCTGTTGATCGAGACTTGTGATTGAATCTTGTCTGCACCTAGCTTGGGAGATGGGCTATCCCGTTGTGAAGCCCTTCAGAACATATAGAAAAAGGTGTAAAGAGAACTTCACTGCTAAAGTACGTAATAAATTCAGTATGAAGTAGGGAGGGGGGCTTGCTTCAGTGAGTTTGGCTTCAGTCAATGTAAAGTCTATTCAAACAGCTTTTACAGCCTTGCATTGAGAATATCTTCATACTTCTGTGCTTTATTTCATGGGAAAGGTATTCCAACAGTGTGAGCACAGACTTGCACTGATTGAAGCCGACCTCTGCCTCAGCCCATAAGTGCTTTATGAAGATCTACAAACCCACGTGATTGGGGCACTAATACAATTTCTTTGAGATCACCATTCAAGAGTGTTGTAGTGAGTCAAGTTGATGAAGAGACTAGTCTTTGGCAAGGGATATGTGAAAAACCACCCGAATTGTCACCTACAATCACATGGTGCACAACCTCTTCATTTACTTCAAAGAGTACTATAGGCTACAGCGGATTTCACATTTATGCACGCCCCACAATGTCCCACAGCACATCCCCACCTTGTATTGGGAACAGCTCCCGGTATGTGCTGTGGTGTCATGAAGATAATCGGCGGGACTTCATACAGCACTCGAGTGGGTCGAGTAAGCCTAAGAAAGTAAGCAATCACACAAAAAGGCACACAAATTAGTAAAATGAAACCTTATATTCCAATAGATGGCAAGCACGAGCACACAAGTTTGTGTCGAGGGGACCTCGTGCTTAACCTTTACACGGTCTTAGCACTGCTCAACTACCTACCTCCCCTCAAAGAGTAGCTTAAGCTTTTGGTGCTCTGACAAAAGATTACATGGAAATACTGAAAAATCATACTACATAATTACAATAATACCATCGGCAATCCCCCTTACAAAATATACATGTAGCCCCACCCCAAGGCCTAAGAAGGAGGGTTCTTCAGATGATCCACGAACTTCTTCACTTCCAAGGCCTAAGAAAATGCTTTGGGGATAGGTTTGCTCTTGTTGAGTGTGATGGGGAAACCTATGGCCAGGTCCTAATTTGAGTCCTTGGCTAGCGGCTTGAAGGTAAGTGAAGTGTGGCTTAGTGTGGTTTGCACTACTAGCTAAGGTAGGGATTGGAGCAAAAGATGAATCTAAGTCAAAAGGACGTTGGATATTAAGGGATGTTCCCCAAGGTTCTCTTCTCACAGGTCCACTACGTGGGCATAATGGAGGCCGAATGTTGGGATGGTTCCTAGAGCATGTGGGTAGAACTCTCTTCCTAGGATGGTAGGTAAGGCTGATGACGGAGTTGGCCTTGGGTCTTCTCTTCGGCTCATTGGTGAAGGGCGCTGGCATCTTACGCTGCGGATGTGGCTTCTATTGACGCTGAGATGGCGGTGGCACTGTCTTCTTGCTGGAGATGTCACAATCAGTTCTTGTTGTAGTGACTATGGTTCTGCTACTGTGCTCCTCAGAGACTCTTGATATGCGGATGGAACTTGGAGTTGCAAGGCCGAGACTTGCTTCTTCTTCATATCAATAGATGTAATCATGTCAACCATGCAAGGTGACTGCTCATTCATGATCAACAAGGTGTCAAGGTGAGGTGCTGGTGTGGCTTTAGCCTGTGTCAAGAAGTCCATACCAAGGACGACAGCGAAGTCATCCAATTGTGCAACGGAGAGGTCAATCTCCTAATTCCAGGTGCCGACTCGGCGTCCAACTCGACGAGCCATACCTTCGATGGGTTTTGCTCATGTATTAACAGCTTTGAGCCAGCCTGGCTCTCTTGAAATGGCCAAGTTGAGTCTCTTGGCCTTTGCAATGGATATAAAATTGTGAGTGGCCCCTGTGTCAACTAGGGCCCGGGTTGACTTCCCGCCAAGGTATGTGTCGACGTACCTCAGTCTTCTCTTGACTGAGGTGGGCTGTTTGGAGGTAGCCCCTTTTTTCACAATGGCATTGAAAAGTTGTAGGGTGCCCACTTTTGGTGCCAGTGTACTCCGCTCCCCATCGCTTCATTCATCATCACTCAACTTAGCAATGAGGGAATTTAGTTTCTCCCGTTTTGGGCAGTGCTTGGCCAAGTGCTCCTCCCCACAAATGTAGCAAGTGGGAGGACGGGCGGGTCTCCCATGATATCTGCTATTGTAGGAGTTTCGGCTTCCTTGTGGTTGCTTCCCTTTGTGGTACTTGACTGACTTGCGGTGGAATGGCTACTTCTCCTTCGGCAGGTGGGGTTATCTATCTCCCCCACTCAAATTGCTAGCATGCGGGTTGGTTGGCTTGCTTCCTTTATCGTCGGACAACCTTAGTTCACCAAGTTTTTGGCCATAGCCATGGCAGAGGCAAGATCTTGGACATTACGTCACTGGAGCTCGAGCTCAGCCCAAGTTTTTAGGCCATCCATGAAGTTAAACAACAAGTCTTTGTCTGACATGTCGGGGGACTTCTAGGGTAAGAGCTGAAAATTCCTTGACATATTCATGGAGCGAGTCGCCCTGCTTGAGTGTCTTCATCTTGCGACGGGCGATATATTCCACGTTCTCTAGATAGAACTGCCTCTTCAGTTGCTGCTTGAAGTCGGGCCAGGTTTGCATGGTGCACGTACCACGTTCTATATCAACACATCTTCTACGCCACCACAACATAGTGACATCAGTTAAATACATGGTAGCCGTATGTACCTTAGCTAGTTCATCATGTTAGACAGTGTATGCCCTTAGCTCTAATCAGAATGATATACATTATGACATTTAATGTAACTGAATAAAGTACATATTTGATTCATGTTATTATGGTGTATTTCTATGTAATACCCTTAAACTAGACACATATGAGACTCGTGTTAGTTTAGAATCTTCACAGTCGTTGGAAAGATCTGGGGAGATTTATCCTGTCAAGGCTGACACTAATGTGCCGCCAAGTTAGTTGGGGTGGCTTGTCTTAGCTGCTAATGTGAGACTTGAGGTACATGTAGTGTGGGTTTTTTGAAACCCTGAATCAGACCAGTTTTCCAGTATTGCCTTGGACCTTAGTGATAGATGGGCAAAACTGGAATGTTACACCAGACCCCTAAACTCGATCATGATACTACACTAGGTGTTGATTTGGTCAGTCTTTGATATGCCAATCAGTGAGATCCTTAGAGGGGGTCAAAACCTAGGTATATTGAGACAGTTCGAGAATTCATCTGAGTGGGTGATCATAGTGATAGGATTAGCCCCTTTGTCGGACAAAGTGAATGATCGGGGATGCACTCTTTCTGATGGAAACCAAAACTGTCGATAGTCGATTTCAACCGTTTGCAAAGTGAATGATCAGCCCCTTTGTTTTGCAAAATGTATTTATATAGAGATATACATATATATATAGAGATATACATATATATATATATATACATATATATATATATATATTATGGTTTCAAAATGCTTGTAAAAGGTTTTAATTCCCGGGATTCATGTGAGTAGAGAGTGCAGCACTGTACCTTGCAGCCGAGGGAGAGGTCCTCTCTTGTCGGGTAGTGTTTGATCAATATGGGTTGAGAGGTTAAGTGTAAGACCATTGAGGGTAATACCTGATGGGCTAATCTTGCATCTACCCACAGTCCTTGGGTTTTTATAAGGTGGCTTGACCTAGGAACCATTTAGTGTAAATGTTGGGCCCATTAAGAGCCCATGGTGATGAACTCAGGGGTTCACTGTCTCCTACAGTGAATTCGGCCAGGCCTTGTAACAAAGGTTGGGTTGAACCCATGTGGCTGATGTGTAGATCAATGCTTGGGTCCCACGCCATACAAGGATGACCAACTAGGCAGTAGTTTGGAGGATAAGTGAGCACATAGACTTAATGGGCCTAAAGCCCAATTCAAACTGGCTTAATGAGATTAATTAAAGAGGGGCAGTTCTGGGATTTTAATCAGCAGATAGGATAAGGGATTGTCCCTATCCACTCAGAGAGTCCAGATCCAAATAAAGATTTGGATGTTATTGTTACTTCGTATCAGGTATAACCCTCCACTCCCTTTTGGTTTTAGATCTGGTTTGGTTTAGGTTCAAGATTGATCTTTGAAAATGCAGTTTTCTAAAATAGGGAATGTGATTCCCACATGGGAGAGAAATTTTTGAAATTTTGCCCAACGTTCCTGTAGGGTTTGGCCATCCATATGATGGATCTCTCATCCCTTTAGTGGTATCAGAGCCATGTTCAAATCTTGAACCAAAATTAACCAAATCTGGAACTGTGCAAATGGGTAGAAGGCGTTCCACCCGATTTGCACAGATTAGCGATTTTCT
Source organism: Nelumbo nucifera (assembly GCF_055504915.1). Lineage (NCBI taxonomy): Eukaryota > Viridiplantae > Streptophyta > Magnoliopsida > Proteales > Nelumbonaceae > Nelumbo > Nelumbo nucifera. Next base: position 103,467,390 of record NC_142649.1, read on the forward strand.
GGGAAATTTGTTCCCTGATTTTTGGGCAATTGATCTGAAATTAAAATTTATAAATCTGAATTATATTTAGAATTGTTCTTTATATTTTTCTTTATTTTTGGGTTGTTCGTACGGTGGAGATCGAAATCTTTTTATGGCGCAGGAAATCTACGTTTTTTACTATTCTTTTACATTCTTGGTCTATAAATAATTTTTTTTTTATTTTTTAGACAGAATGTATAGGAATTCAATTTGATGTAATATTAATAGAAATTAGGTTTTTTATTTTATTCCATTCAAAGTTGAAGCAGAAAGCGCAAGGAGGAGATTTTCTCAGATTAGGGTTTGCCCATCTGCGAATTGCAGTTTTGGAAACTGCAAGTTGCGTTCTAACCTCTGTTTTGCAGGGTAGCAGACCTACGAATAGCCTCCCTTTTCTGATTCTTGAATGTCTTGCATCAGTAACTTAATTTCATATCATAATCTTGAATTAAATCTTGAATTAAAGATCAAACCCTAGACCCATTTGAACTAGATTGGACCAAACTGGTTGGACCAAATCTGTGGTTCGATGGGGGCTGTTATCAACCCTAATTTTTCACTCTTGGGTCCAGGAGTTGATGGTTAATTGCAAGATGCAATTCAGCCCACACCTGTAAAACCCAGTTTTAATGTGTTAAAACTGCTTTAGCCCATTAACTGCATAAAAGCTATATGGGCCGAACTACTCTTTGCAATTCAACCCATATGCCTAGATAATATTAATCAGTAATATTATGGATAATTGTGGGCTTTAATTATGGGTTTTACAGATATTAATTGATTGGATCAATTCTGTTTTTCATGCATTTGATGTATGTATGTGTGATGTGCAACGTTCATGGGCCATAAGTACTTGGCCCATGCTGATACGATAGTGGTTCTTACGCACACCATGGCTGAATGCACATCATTGCCATGGTGTCCTTAAAATGATTGGATGATCTCCCCTCATGGTGGGCCCCACACCAGGTTCCTCCCCAAGAGGAACTGTGCGGATCCCTAGCCGTTTAGGACCCATCGAAATCTGGCTTTATGAAAGTCAGTGGGAGCCACTTTGGTTTGACCTAAATTAAACTAGGGCGTATATTTTGTTCCCTCTAAAATATGAGTGCATGTGATAGGGAAATTCATATGATGAACTCTCTAAAGGCCTTCCATCATTAACATGAAGATGGGTCCTTCAGTAATGAGGAAATGCACCATAAAATTGGGTTATCCATTTGCTGTTGGATCTGTTGGAATGTTTCATAAGATGATAGGGGCGTCATAGACCGATGTGGGAGGGGCCTATCCTAAAATGGAATACTCTCTCACGGTACCTTGAAGTTCACGAATAAGATGGGTGAGCACTCACTGGACAGAAAGGTTTAACCTAAAATGGCAATGAACCTTGTTTGACAGAGGCCAAAGGGAAAGCTCATAAGATGAGTGGATATGATCCTTCAAAGAAAAGTGGTGGGGTTATGCAGCTGAAACAGTTGGCTCCAAGCACCCTATGTGATTTCCCATATTTCTAGAGACATAATTCGCAGTCTCAATCACTGAGATAGGAGAGAAATATCAGAGATGAACAAATGGGAATGGAACATAGATTAAAAGCCATATCTATGTAGTTAACATGAATCATATAAGGTTGTGGACTAATATTTGCTTTTTATTAGAAATGGAAAACGGACAATTCGCAAAATTGTTGGATGACAACAAACTTAAGGGTCCAAACTACGTTGACTGGTACCGCAACCTTATGCTGGTCCTGACATCTGAAACCTTGCTCCATAATGTCCGGGAGATAGGGCTTCTGAGGCCCGTAGGAGGGACTACCAAGAATGGGAAGAGAAAAATTCCCTTGCCCGCTATTACATCATAGCATCCTTAGACAATCCAATACAGCGACAGTTTGACCAGATCGAATTATCCAAGGATATCCAGGACAGTCTGAGGACGATGTATGAAGAGTAGAATCGTTCTTCTCGATAGAAGGTCTTGAAACAATTCATGACCGCATAGATGTCCAAGAACCAGCAAATTCATGACCATTGTCCTAAGATGATTGGATACATAAATGAACTTGACGCTCATCATTAACTATAATATGAATAAGCTAAATGTTAGTTTCCAGGAACTCAACAATGTGTTGCAGAGGGCCGAGGAACTGATCAAGAAAGATGAGCCCATTGCCATGCTTGTTGAAGTTGGTAAATCGAGCAAGAAGAAGAGGAAGACAAAGAAAAAGCCTAAGAAGAAAGCTACTAAGTCCAAAAGGCAGAGGAAAGACAAAGCATCAGATGCTTATCACTTCTACAAGTAGGCCGGCCACTGGACGAGGAACTGTCCTCAATACCTGGAGTCCAAGAAACAAGGTAATTTCGAATCATTTGTCATAGAAACCAATTTGTTGGTAACTTCTGCTTCCTGGTGTATTGACTCCGGGGCTTCGACCCATGCATGTAACTCACTGCAGGGGTTCAGGACAAGCAGAAGACTGAGTGACGGAGAGGTGACTTTTTACTTGGGGACTTCTGCAAGTGTTGCAGCTATAGCTATAGGAACTGTAGAGTTAGTTTTCAGAGAAGGAATTATTGTACTGAAAGATTGTCTTTATGTACCCACTTCGAGAAGAATTTGATTTCTGTTTCAAAACTGTGTGCGGATTGATATTTTGTTTTCTTTAGTAATACGATTACTATTAAAATAAATAACAAATTCCTCGCATACGGAGAACTTGAGAATAGTCTCTATGTTCTTCATCCTTCTCTGGAAACTAACATAACCGAAACTACGTCGGATGATATCCCCAAGAAAAGAACTCGTAATATAGTTAATCCCACGTGTCGGTGCCATTACTGACTTGGCCACATTAATATAGATCGTATCACAAGGTTGGTCCTTTGGATTTTCTAACTGTAGAAGATCTTCCAACCTGTGAACCTTGCCTTCAGGGTAAGATGACGAAACGTCCACTTAACGATAGGCCTGAAAGATATATAGGAACACTTGACCTTATACATATTGATGTATGTGGTCCTATAAGTGTTAGGACACGTAACCATCACATTTATTTTATAACATTTACCGATGATTACTTACGGTATGGTTACGTGTACCTAATGAGATACAAGTCTGAATCCTTTGAAAAGTTCAGAGAGTTTAGACAAGAGGTCGAGAAGCAGTTAGGGAGAGAAATTAAGACCCTTTGATTGGATCGAGGTGGCGAGTATCTTTCTGACAAATTCATGGACTACTTAAAAGACAATGGGATAGTATCACAATTAGCTCATCCTACTACACCACAGTTAAACGGTGTATCAGAGAGGAAGAACCAGACTTTATTGGATATGGTCCGATCACTTCTCATACACTTAGAGTTACCCACATCCTTTTGGGGTTACGCATTAGAGATTGCGATATACGTGCTGAACTGGGTTCCAACCAAATCGGTTCCGAAGACTCCCTATGAGCTTTGGACCGGTAAGAAACCAAGTGTGAGACACTTGAAGATTTGGGGTTGTCTGTCACGTGTTAAAAGAACAAGTGCGGACAAATTGAAATCCAAGACCAGCCGTTGCCTATTCATAGGCTACCCCAAAGTCTATGTGGGTTACTTATTCTATGACGCAGGAGAACAGAAAGTGTTTTGTAGTCGAAATGCCCATTTCTTGGAAGATGAGGAGAGCTCAGGGGTAGTGGGAGATGTCCCACAAGCTCTAGTTCCAGGCCTCCAGTTCGTTTTGGCTATGACTAGGACAATTACTTGGTGGAAGCCACAACCAGTGAGGAGGATTCCATGACTTATACGGAAGCTATGTTGGACATTGACTCCTTGAAGTGGGTAGATGCCATAAGAGCTGAGATTGACTCAATGGAGACCAATGGAGTTTGGATTCTAGTAGATCCGCCCCTTAGGGTAAAGGCAAATGGTTGCGAATGGATCTATAAGAGGAAGAAGGGCCCCGATGGTAAGGTTGAAACCTACAAGGCTCGTCCTGTGGCGAAAGGGTACACTCAGAAAGAAGGAATTGATTATGAGGAAACCTTTTCGCTGGTGACCATGCTTAAATCCATTAGAATCCTATTAGTTGTAGCAGTGTACCATGATTACGAGATTTGACAAATAGATGTCAAAACTGCGTTCCTGAATGGATATTTTTAGTGAAGATATCTATATGCAGCAACCGCAAGGTTTTATAGTTGTAGGTCGGAACACATGGTATGTAAACTGAACCGATCCATATATGGACTTAAGCAAGCTTCTAGGAGTTGGAACATCCGGTTTGACTCTACCGTCAAACAGTTTGACTTTGAGCGAAATCCGGATGAGCCCTGTGTTTACAAGAAAACCAGTGGTGATAAGGTTACGTTCCTGGTTCTGTATGTAGATGACATTCTACTCATTGGGAATGTAGGAATGTTGACTACCGTGAAACTATGGCTTTCACAGCAATTCTCCATGAATGATTTTGGAGAAGCCTCCTATATAGTAGGTCTTCGGCTCTATAGAGATAGATCAAAGAGGATAATAGGATTATCCCAATTTGCTTACATTGACAAGATAGTCAAGAGATACAGCATTGAGAACTCCAAGAAAGGAAATGTTCCTTTTAGGCATGGAGTCACTCTCTTCAAGGGTATGTCTCCAAAGACTCCCGAGGAGATTGAGGGCATGAAGGACATTCCCTATGCTTCAGCCGTAGGAAGCATCATGTATGCCATGCTGTGGACTCGCCCTGACATCTCTCAGGCAGTGAGTGTGGTAAGAAGATTCCAGTCAAACCCAGGGTAGAAGCATTGGACTGCTGTGAAAAATATACTAAAATACCTTCGAGGGACAAAAGAGTTTTGTCTGGTATTCGGTGGTAGTTCACTACAGATCCACGGGTATACTGATGTTGACTTCCAATCAGATCCAGATGATAGAAATTCTACATCTGGATACATTTTCATGATAGGATCGTGTGCTATTTTTTGGAAAAGCAGCAAACAGGGGTCCACAGTGGATTCCACAACCGAAGCTGTATACATTGCCGCAAGTGAAGCTGCCAAAGAAGTCGTTTGGATGAAGAAGTTCATTCATGAATTGGGAGTAGTTCCATCCAGCACATCACCTATTCCATTGTTGTGTGACAACACTAGAGCCATTGCTCAGGCTAAGGATCCACGAGCCTACTCGAAGTCGAAGCACAACGAGAGGAAGTACCATGTATTGCGGGAGATAGTTGGAAGAAGGGATGTCCTAATTCAAAAGGTAGCATCAGCGAAAAATGTAGCACACCCATTGACTAAGCCACAGAGACAGAAAGTGTTTGAGAAACACGTAGAAAGCATGGGACTCCGGCTTATACCAGATTGGACCTAAGTGCAAGTGGGAGCTGTTAGACAGTATATACCCTTAGCTCCAATAAGAATGATGTACATTATGACATTTAATGTAAATGAATAAAGTACGTAGTTGATTCATGTTATTATGGTGTATTTCTTTGTAATACCCTTAAACTGGACACATATGAGACTCGTGTTTGTTTAGAATCTTCACAGCCGTTGGACAGATCTGGGGAGATTTATCCTGCCAAGGCTGACACTGATGTGCCACCAAATTGGTTGGGGTGGTTTGTCTCAACTGCCAGGGTGAGACCTGAGGTACATGCAGTGTGGGTTTTCTTGAAACCCTGAACCAGACCAGAATTCCAGTATTGCCCTGGACCTTAGAGATGGATGGGAAAAACTGGAATGTTACACTTGACCCCTAGACTCGATCATGATACTACACTAGGTGTTGGATTAGGCTATCTTTGATATGCCAATCAGTGAGATCCTTAGAGGGGGTCAAAATCTGGGTATGTTGGGACAGTTCGAGAATTCATTTGAGTGGGTGATCAAAGTGACAGAATCAGCCCCTTTGTCGGACAAAGTGAATGATCGGGGATGCACTCTCTCTGATGGAAACCAAAACTGCCGATAGTCGATTTCAGCCGTTGAAATTTGTTTTGCAAAATATATTTATATAGAGATATACATATATATTATGGTTTCAAAATGTTTGCAAAAGGTTTTAATTCTCGGGATCCATGTGAATAGAGAGTGCAACACTGTACCTTGCAGCCGAGGGAGATGTCCTCTTTTGTCGGGCAGTGTTTGATCATTATGGGCTGAGAAGTTAAGTGTAAGACCATTGATGGTAATACCTGATGGGCCAATCTTGCATCTGCCCATAGTCCTAGGGTTTTTATAAGGTGGCTTGACCCAGGGACCATTTAGTGTAAATGTTGGGCCCATTAAGAGCCCATGGTGATGGACTCAGGGGTTCATTGTCTCCTACAGTGAATTCGGCCAGGCCTTGTAACAGAGGTTGGGTTGAACCCATGTGGCTGATGTGTAGATCAATGCTTGGGTCCCACACCATACAAGGATGACCAACTGGGCAACAGTTTGGAGGATAATTGAGCACACATAGACTTAATGAACATAAAGCCCAATTCGAACTGACTTAATGAGATTAATTAAAGAGGGGCAGCTCTGAGATTTAGATCAACAGATAGGATAAGGGAATGTCCCTATCCACTCAAAGAGTCCAGATTCAAATAAAGATTTGGATCAGGGAACTCCTAATTAGATTATGAGGGTTGATCTGTATCTGTAGATAAGACAAGGGATTATCCTTATCTATTAAGGAGAGTCCAAATCCAAATACAAGATTTGGATTAGGAAACTCCTAATGGGATTATGAGAACTTCTCTTTAAGGCTATAAATAGAGGAGCAGGGCAAACCTCCAGTTCATCCATCAGTCTATTGATTTAAGAGAGAGGACAACATAGAGTTTGACTGTTTCTGTCTTCTTCTCTTGCTCTCTCCTGCTATTGCCGTCATACCTGTTCGATCTCCACTGTGAGAGCAATCAAGAAGGGTTCTTGATATTACCTTTTGGCAGAAAAGGTAATAAAAAGTCGTGCTCACTAGCCCTCCATCAGATTCTTGCTAAAGAATCAGGTTCTTGCTGAAGACCCATCCTGCTGATTCTGCTTCATCCTGCACTGTGTCATCTTCGGTGGAAACAGTCTTTGGATCTATCCTTGGGTGTTAAAACCTTCATTGGAGGTTATTGTTACTTCGTATCAGGTATAACCCTCCACTCCCTTTTGGTTTCAGATCTGGTTTGGTTTAGGTTCAAGATTGATCATTGAAAATGCAATTTCCTAAAATAGGGAATGTGATTCCCACTAGCTGTGGCAAGGTAATGGTCCATTTGCCATAGGAAGTTGTCGAGTTCCTAGGCATTGCGTGCGCCTGAATAGGAGTTGGCTCCCTAATCTTTATGTGGGAAGGACTGTGACAAAGGAGGTAGGGCTGGATTGGCAATGGCCCTCTTGAAGATTGCACACTCGGCCTTGAGTCCATCTAGTTGAGCTTGGGAGTTAGAGGAACAAGCGACTGCCTTCATGGCTTCCCATTCTGCTTTCATCTCATTCAACTGGGCCTGGATGGCCATTGGGGAGGACATGGCTCTCCTCCATGTTGTCCACTCGTTTCTCATTTCGTCGAGTTGGGCCTGAAAGCTGTCTAGCTTGTCTTGAATGTTGGAGTGGGATGAGTTTCATTCTTATTGGCGTGCGGTGCTGCAGACTTCCTTGAGTGTCTCATTAAGCATGTCACGGACCTCATCAACAATACCATTCATGTGGCCTTCCAACTCTACCACCGCACTCTCGATAGCTTCAACATTTTGGTGGAGCTCTTCTACTCGGTCACGCATCTCACCCATAGTGGCTTCACAATGTAGTACTCATTGGTCGATGGCAGAATGCTTGTCTATGGATTTCTCATGCTTGCTTGCCTTTGATGTGTGGGTCTTCGGTGTTTTGTCCTTGACTATGTCATCGGCGGGTGCATCGTCCACCTCATGGGAAGGGGAGAGTCCATGCTTGATCTCCTCCATGATGTCCCTATTATGCTTCATGGGAAGGGGAGAGTCCATGCTCCTGCTCTGATACCAATTGTCACGGGGCTAATCGGCAGGGCCCCGTATGGCACTCGAGTGGGTCAAGTAAGCCTAAGAAAGTAAACAATCACACACAAATGACAACAAGGATGGCATGTGAATTAGTAAAAAGGCACTTTATATTGCAGTAGATGGAAAGCACAAGTACACAAGTTTGTGTCAAGGGGACTTCGTGCTTAACCTTTACACGGTCTTGGCACCGCTTAATTACCTACCTCCCCTCAAAGAGTAGCTTAAGCTTTTGGTACTCTAACAAAAGATTACATGGAAATACTGGAAAATCATACTACATAATTATAATAGTGCCATCGGCAATCCCCCCTTACAAAATACACATGTAGCCTCACCCCAGACGCACTAAATGACACTCTGATGGCATGTTGTGGGCATGGCAAAGGCACTTGATGTCACAAAAAAGTGGTCACTTGTGACAGTGGGGCATTCCCCCTTGTGGGGTGCAGATAAGAACTTACTATAGGGCGGATACAAAACAAGTAAAGAAGGAAAAATTGAATTCATAATTTCATAATTACTTTTTGTGCTGTTTCAGGAGCCAATCCTCTAAAGCATCAAGAACTCTTCCCATTGGCAGAAGCAGAGATTTGCAACTTGTTCGTCTCACTCTCTCATTGGCACTATGGAAAGAAAGCTAGGTCGTGTTGTTGAAGCAAGGAAAGCATGAATGCCTTGTGAATTGGGATGGGCGCTTGAATCTGAATCTCCGATCTCAAGGGAGACGATTCTGAAGCTAGCATCTTCGTCGTTCCCCACATTCAATCTCCTCCATCTATTGTCGCGAGTCTTAATCCCTGTACTATGATCCCCTTTGATGGTCCTAGTAAGTACTGGTTCTTATCAAAATTGACCTTTAATTTCTTGGGGAAATTTCACTTTAGTACCTTTGAACTTTGGGGGTAGTGTCAAGTTGGTATTCGAGCTTTTAAACATGTCACTGCAATATTCAAACTTTCAAAAAGTGCCAAGTTGGTTCAAAACCGGACATTAAGTATCATGTAAAAGGACAAAAAATCCCCTTCACCTATCATCTAATTTTCTTATGATTGGTATCTGATTTCTAACTAGTTGAAGTTCAAAGTTTCCCATTGTCGTAGGTAATGACGTAGAGATGTTACATATCTATTGTGCATACCCATTGTAAAATGCCTACACTTCTCTACAAGAAGAGGGGAAAAAACAAGGAAAAAGACAAAAGAAAAAGCATGGAGAAAGGAAAAATGGAAGAAAAGAAACAAGAATTCCACTAACAAAAATCTAACCGGCCAATCTAAACCAATCTATCAACAATCTACTTTGATTTAAAAAAAAAAGAATTAAGAATGATATTTTGTCCATTGGTTTTGAGAAAAGCGAGAGGAAACAGGTAAGAACCTCCATCTAATCGACCTCTAAGTTCCCCCAATCAAACCCCATCGAAGGTGGTGGCGGTGAAGGAGTATCAAGGATAATGGTGACTTGTCACCAGATAATCGCATGATCCATACATGCATGCGATGAGCTTCATTGTACTTAATCTCTAACTATTCTTTACTCTCTTATCTTGATAAGTTCTATATCTCTCCCTAGATAGAGTCCTATTGTAATTCAGACTAATCTCCTAACTTGAGTATTGTTCACAAACTCTAATAGTTATGTTGTATTCAAACTTAATCTATTTATCTATAAATAGAACAAGATTCGATGACCCCATTCATTTGAACCATTCTCAAAATCTTGTCTCTTTATTTCAAATTCGGTATCAAAGCCAAATTCATCATGTCGTTGATCAAAAGTTTGATCGGAGGAGTTATTAACAATCTTGGATTGTTGGCTTCAGCAGTAACTCCAAGGGCACCAGCATCGATGCCAAATGTTACACATTATTTGCCCATCAAGCTGAACAATGACAATTATCTTCTTTGGCATGCACAACTTCTACCAATCCTCAGAACCCATAAACTCATGGGAATGGTAGAAGGAAAAGCTCCTACTCCCCCTAAAGAGATCGATGACCCAGAGGATCCATCAAGGAAGATTTTTAACCTAACTTTTGATCATTGGTACCAATTGGATCAATTGGTACTGATGGTGTGCAATCTGGCTGATCCTAGCTGTCAACGACCTTGCCTCTGATTGGAGCAACAGGGGGGCCTGAAATGAAGAAAGTGGGGAATCTCCGGGGAGGAACCCGGCGAGATCACTCCGAAGCTCAAGTTAGTATTCTCTCAAAGGCAAGATAAAACCAGATAGCGCAAAGTTCACATACCTTCCTCGGGGGGTAGAGAGCATTTTTATAACCACCTCGCGCACTCACTCTGAGGCCTCTGTCAGGTCGGGTATGATTACTTCTGTGCTTCTGCCAGTTCGGGTGTCATCACCTCTACTAGGACAGAACCGCCACTGCTCCTTGTCGGAGCCGTCTCTGTAACTGAAGATGGCGGTGGTAGGTGGCAGTGGTAGGTGGCCGTTGGAATGCGGCTGTCAAGCATCAGATCCCAAGTCAGTCACGTGCGCCGCCCCTGGATACGGACTCCTTCGGTGTCAGGTACGGTTTGTTCAGTCCGGTGTTCTGGGGGCGAAGTGCTGGAGTGGTGTGCGAGGTTGTCTTGAGTTTGGATAGAAGTGTGGCCCGAACTGCCGTGGGGCAGGCCAATTCGGGTTGTTGCCCTTTGTGTTCGTAAGGCTTGGGGCCTAAGGGAGAGCTCGGGCTCCTTAATGGGAGTTCGGGCTCCTTGCGGGAAGTTCGGACCACCGGTTCCTCCTTTCGGAGCTCGCACCTTGGCGAGCTGTTGTGCCGAACTGTTGCCTTTGCCACGTGTTGAGTGGTTATGAGGTCGGGCCAAATCTTCCTTCATCAATTGCCCCCCACTCCTCGTGCTAAGAGTCTTGCCCTGGCGCGGGGAGTTCGCGAGGTGGCGGGTGGATTTGTCCCGTTCTTCGGTTTGAATGATAGCGCGAGGTGCGTCGTCAAGATTTTTTGGGTTTCTTGAGTGCCCAAAAGATGGGAAACGCGTCGATCTGCCTACAAATGCTGACAGACGTGGCAGCGCGCGCCTTATTTCAAAATTGAAAAAGCGTGCCGCTAGGAGACGTGACAGCGCGCGCTTTATTTCAAAATTCAAAAAAGCGCGCCGCTGGGAGATGCGACAGCGAGGATCTTTTCAAATTTGAAAACGTGATGCTGCCGCCTTTAATGTGAGGAGACGTGCGGTCAGCGCGACTGCGGGCCATCAGATTGGCTTTGATCTGAGCCGTTGATTCTTGGTTACTATGGGTATAAATAGTGGGGGGACCCCTGTTGCTTGTCACTTCTACGCTTTATTTTTTGAGCTCGCATCCAAGTTTCAGCTCGCGTCCAAGCCTTTAGTTCGCGTTCAAGGTCTTCTGCTTGTGTTCAAGTTCCCGTAGTCCGTTCAAGCATTTTTCCGGGTGAGTACTTTCCTGGGATCCACCTTCTCTCCCCGATGTCTAGCTTGGATAGCTTAGACGGTTCTTCAAGGGGGTCCGATGCAGGTTCTACGAACCGAGTTGCATCCCCTGATGGTCCTAGCGAACTGGAGGTAGAGCTCGAGGAAGAGTTCGAACCCGTAGGCTGAGCCGCCTCGGGTAGCTTGGCGTCCACCTCCCGTCGAGGTCGGACGTTAGATAAGTTCGGTCCCTCGACCATGATGCCTGAGGGGCTCCAATCCCTTGTTACCTATTACAACTTGCCTGGGGAGTACGCCTATTTCATACCTTCGAGTAACTTTCCTTGGGAACACGGTCCTGAAGAGATCGTGATATTCCGGGAGCAGCTCGCTGCGGGGCTGTGACTGCCTTTCCATCCCCTCCTTGTCGAGGTCATGAACCACTTTGGCGTTACTGTCGGCTAGCCTCACCTGAACTCCATTCGTAACATGGTGGGGACAATCTCCCTATTTTGCGAATAGGGCTTCCCTTTAGATTTGGAGATCTTCTCTTCCATCTTAATGCTTAAGAAGCAAGCGGGTCCCCTTCCCGGGCATAGGCGGGCATATTACCTGTCTCCCTGCTCGGGTTTTAAGCTTTTACACGAACTTCCCAACAAGGTCCCGGCATGGAAGCGGGATTATTTCAGGGTGTGAAGTGTATTGGGGTGGCCGTTTCTAGCCGGGTGGGGAATGGCCGCCCCTGACTCCGGTGTTACACTTGATAAAGAGACGGCGAAGGGCCTCCGGCAATGGGCACGGCTTGGGCTAAAATGCCATCTTTATCTGTCGGAGGCCAAGCTCATTGAGGCCGGTCTGAGTTCGGGTAGGTTCCTTACTCAGGTTTGTCTTTTGTTTTGCTTTGTTCTTTCGCTTTTTCCTGATGCCGAACTCATTTTGCAGGTGTGATGGACTTAGAGAGGACTCGCGGCGGGCACTTGTTTCACGGCATGAAGAAGAGGAAGTGGGTTGCAAAACAAACTCGCGCTGAGGTGCCCACAGACACGGAGCCCGAAGTACCGGACTACCCGTCCGTGGATCCGCCTAGGGAACCTGAGATGGCCCCTCCAATCCATGAGGCGGCAGGGGCTCCTTATGCCAAAGCTACTTATACGGGGGTTCCTACTTACTCTGAATCCGCTTACACACGAGCTGGGCCCTCAGGCTCAGGGGCCCAAGGCAAGTTCAGGAGCGTGTTATCACCGAACTACGCTCTGTAGAAGAGTATGGAGGCTATCTATCCTGAGGAGGTCGCGGCATGGTCCGAGCTTCCATTGAACCAGGTAACTTGTCGTGCTGCCACTCATGCCATGGTGGTAAGTCAGATTTCTTGTCCGGCTCTTTGCTTTTATCCTTCTATCGTTCCTTTGATCATTTTGTTCTTCCCCTTTTGGTAGGTGAATTATTCAATCCTTGCCTTGGCGGCCTAGGTGGAAAGGAGCTCGAGGCAGGCGCGAGTTGCCGAAGAGGCCTTCCGTGCTACCGAAGCGGCTTCCCGAGCTGCTGAGGCAGCTGCTCGCGCTGCACAGGCCAGGCAAGCGAGGTCTCAGAGAGATGCTGAGGTCATGGGAGTTGTGGTAAAGCATATGGCGGACCTGAGGCTGGACTTGTAGCATCAGGTTGAATATCTTCAGGAGGATATCAGGGAGAGGACGTAGATTTTTTCCCAAGGCATTGAGGATGCCAAGAAGAAGGTTGTTGACGAGTACATTGCTTCGCCGCGCTTTGATGACCTGATGGTGGACTCGTACAGAAAGGGCTTTAAACTAAGCTGGTGGATGATCCGGAATACATACCAATGGAATCTCTTTTGGTTAAGTGCTGGTTGTTTTCTTTCTCCCGAACTGACCGTATCTGACCATATGCCCGATCTGTTTCTTGCTCGGGTTACTGCACAAGCGCGGCCTATTTTGGTGTTAAACTTAGTCTCTGAGATGCCGATGTCCTTATCAGTTCGTTGTCACCACTTCGTTAGCTCGGCATCCTAGCCCTTGGGCTCTGATAGCGATTTTGTCCACTTCGCTTGGTGGTTATAGGTAGTATCGCCTTAAGTTGACAATGTTTCAATGCTCGGGGTACTTGTTTACCATCTAAGGTTTCAAGCTCGTATGCCCCCCCGAGCACTCTCTTTACTCTGTATGGCCCTTCCAAATTTGGTCCAAGTTTGCCCACGCCGGGTTTGGGTACCATGATCTTACGGAGAACCAGGTGTCTGGCATTGTAGTACCGAGCTACTTTTTGCTGGTAGGCTGCTGTCTGGATGTGCGCGAGGTCTCTTACCTCATCCAATAGGTCAAGGTTGGTACGTAACTTGTCTCCGTTTTTCTGATCGTCATATGCTTCTAGTCGTAGTGTGGGTATTTCGATCTCCACCGGGATTACCGCTTCAGTGCCATAGGTGAGGTTAAAGGGGGTCTCTCCCGTGGCGGTTTTTTCCGTAGTTTGGTGAGCCCATAGAACACTTGGTAGCTCGTCCGCCCATAGCCCTTTAGCTCGGTCTAGTCATGCTTTCAGTCCGCAGAGGATGGCTCTGTTCATTACTTCTATCTGACCGTTTTCTTGCAGGTGTGAGATCGATTTGAAGTTCTGACGAATTCCCATATCTTGGCACCATTCTTGGAACTTGATATCCTCGAACTCCTTATCGTTGTCAGAGATCAGTACCTGAGGTAAACCAAAGCGACATACTATGTTCTTCCAAAAGAAGTTATGTATGTTTCAGGTTGTAACTGTTGCTAGAGGTTCAGTTTCTATCCACTTTGTAAAGTAATCTACTGCCACCACTAAGAATTTCCTCCCACCTGTTGCTGGCGGGAATGGCCCCAGGAGGTCGATGCCCCATTGCGCAAAGGGCCATGGACTGGTGAGGTACTTGAGGTCGGCAGCAGGCTGATGGTGGATGTTGGCATGCTTCTGACACTTGTCGCATTTTCTGACGAGCTCGATGGCCTCTACCATCATCGTTGGCCAGTAGTATTCTTGTCAAAGTGCCTTTTGAGCGAGGGCTCTGCCTCCCAAGTGTCCACCACACAGACCTTCATGAGTGTCGCGGAGCACGAGCTCGGCTTCAGTAGGTCGCAAGCAGCACAGGTAGGGCAGCGTATAGGACCATCAGTACAGCCGTACGTCTATTATGACGTATTTGGTTGTCTAGCGCTGCACCCTCTTGGCTATATTGCGGTCCGCAGAGAGGGTTCCATCTAGCAAGAAGTTCGCGAGTGGGTCGATCCAACTCGGCTCTGCTTCAAGGATAGGAGTGACCTCCTCTACCCCACCAAGAATGCTAGGCCGAGGTAAGTCCTCTATGTACACGGTTCTCATGGTGTTGTGACTCGTGCTAGCTAACTGGGACAGGGCGTCGGCCTCAGTGTTCTCTAACCTCGGTATTTGCCTGATGAAGTGTGACTGGAAGTTGAGCAGAGCCTCCTTTACTTTTTCCAAGTAGGCGATCATAGTCAGATTGCGTGCTTCGTATTCGCCCATAACCTGGTTGACTACAAGCTGAGAATCGCTGCAGATAACTATGTGTTTTGCCCTTACTTTTTGCGCTAGGTTCAGTCCGGCTATCAGTGCCTCGTACTCCGCCTCATTGTTGGATGCCATGAACTCAAAGCATAATGCCTATTCCAGTTTTGTGCCACCTGGACCGTGTAGTACTATTCCAGCCCCACTCCCTTGTAGGTTCGAGGAGCCGTCTATGTGAAGGATCCAGGGCTCCTCATCCTAGTTCGCGTTTGTCCTAACCAGGAGAGATGCCACACTGGCTGCTACTTCACGGGGTTCAGACTGTTGGCTTGGGAGCTCCGTGCTCACCCGAACTGGGGATCTCGGGCTTGACCGGCCTAGGGACTTCGAGGCTGAACGTGCATTCGGCGATAAAATCCGCTAAGGCTTGGGCCTTAATAGCAGTTCGTGGCTTGTATTGGAGGTCGTACTCGTTGAGTTCGATGGCCCATTTCGTTAGTCGACTGGAAACCTCGGGCTTGAGTAAGACTTGCCTCAGAGCTTTGTTAGTCAAGACAATGACAGTGTGAGCTTGGAAGTATGGGCGGAGTTTCCGAGCTGCTATCACCAGTGCGTATGCTAGCTTTTCTATCTGCGGGTACCTTGTCTCTGCTCCCTGCAAAATTTTACTAACATAATAGATGGGTCGTTGGACCCGATCTACTTCTTTTATTAGTAACGAACTGACCACCTCATCGCTTGCCGAGTGGTACAGTTCCAAGACCTCGCCCTCCTCGGGCCGGGCTAAGGTTGGCACACTAGCGAGGTAGCTTTTTAGCTCGTCAAACATGAGCTGGCAGTCTTGGGTCCACTCGAACCCTTTGCCTTTGATTGCTTTGAAGAAAGGCAGGCAGCGGTCTGCTGATTTGGACATGAAGCGGCTCAGAGCGGCTATGCGGCCGTTTAGCCTCTGAACCTCTTTTACTTTTTGGGGTGGTCTCATATCTAGGATGGCCTTTATCTTGTCCGGGTTGGCCTCAATACCGCGCCGGTTGACAATGTACCCTAGGAACTTACCTGAGGTGACACCGAAGACACACTTGTTAGGGTTCAGTTTCATGCTAAATTGACGTAGAATTTGGAAGACAGAATCTAAGTCTTGTATTAATTCCTGTGAAAACTGTGTCTTGACGACCATGTCGTCTACATAACATTCTATTTTCATGCCAATTAAGGGCCAAAACAACCTATTTACAAGTCTTTGGAAGATCGCCCCAGCATTTTTTAATCCGAAGGGCATGACCTTGTAGTAGAACAGGCCAAACTCGGTTATGAAGTTGGTTTTTTCCTCATCGGACTGGTCCATCCTGATTTGGTTGTAGCCTGAGTAGGCATCCAGGAAGCTTAGCAACTCATGTGCCGAGGTCGCGTCCACTAGGCGGTCAATTCTAGGGTGGGGAAAGCAATCTTTTAGGCAAGCTCGATTCAGGTCGATGTAGTCGACACACATGCGCCACTTGCCATTTGCCCTTTTCACCAGCACTGGGTTGGCTACCCAGCTCGGGTATTGAACTTCCCTTATGAAGTCTGTTGCGAGGAGCTTTTCGACCTCCTCGTCGACCGCCCTCCAGCGCTCTAGGGCTAAGTTGCGTTTCTTCTGTCTAACGGGTCTGACTACAGGGTCAATATTAAGTTTGTGAGTTATAAGGCTGGGGTCAATACCGGGCATGTCGGCCGCAGACCAAGCAAAAATATCTAAATTTTGAAGTAAAAAACTCACCAGTTCGGTTCGTAGTGGTTCCTCGACGGAAGCACCGATCAATCGGATATCCAGGCCCTTCAATCGGATCGAGGTGGCGAGTATCTCTCTGACGAATTCAGGGACTACTTGAAGGCCAACGAGATAATATCACAGTTGACTCCTGCAATACCGCAGCTTAATGGTGTTTCAGAGAGGAAGAATAGGACATTATTAGACATGGTCCGGTCACTTCTCACACGCTCGGAATTACCCACATCCTTTTGGAGATATGCATTAGAGACTTCTATCTACGTGTTGAATTGGGTTCCAACCAAATCGGTTCCGAAAACTCCATATGAACTTTGGACCGAAAAGGAACCAAGTGTAAGACACTCGAAGATTTGGGGTTGTTCTGTGCAGTGTTAAAAGAATGAGTGCAGACAAGTTGGAATCCAAGACCAGCCGTTGCCTATTTGTAGGCTACGCAAAGGATTCAGTGGGTTATCTTTTCTATGACCCAAGTGAGCAAAAAGTGTTTTATAATCGAAATGCCCAGTTCATAGGGACTGATTACATCCTGGACACCCATCGTCAGGAAATAGTTCTTGATGAGGAGAGCTCAAGAGTAGTGGGAGATGTCCCACAAGTTCCAAGTAGTGACCAACCTAGAAGATCCACCCGGGTATCCTGGCCACCAGTCCGTTATGGTTATGACCAGGATAGTTACCTAGTGGAAGCCTTGACTAGTGAAGAGGATCCCATTACTTATGCAGAAGCTATGTTGGACATAGATTCCCAGAAGTGGGTGGAGGCCATGAGAGCTGAGATGGACTCGATGGAGGCCAATGGAGTCAGGACTCTAGTAGATCTGACCTTTGGGGTAAAAGCAATTGCTTGCAAATGGATCTATAAGAGGAAGAAGGGCCCCGATGGCAAGATTGAGACTTATAAAGCTCGTTTGGTGGCGAAAGGGTATACTCAGAAAGAAGGCGTCGACTATGAGGAAACCTTTTCGCTTGTGGCCATGCTTAAATCCATTAGGATCCTGCTAGCTATAGCAGCATACCATGAGTACGAAATTAGGCAAATGGATCTCAAAACCGCGTTCCTGAATGAAGATCTTAGTGAAGATATCTACATGTAGCAACCATAAGGCTTCATTGCTGCTGGTCAGGAACACATGGTATGTAAACTTAATAGATCCATATATGGACTTAAGCAGGCTTTTAGGAGTTGGAACATCTGTTTTGGCTCTGCCGTCAAATCGTTTGACTTTGAGCAGAATCCGGATGAGCCCTGTGTTTATAGGAAGTCCAGTGGGGATAATGTCACCTTTTTGGTGTTATATGTGGACGATATCCTACTCATTGGGATTGATGTAGGAATGTTGACTTTGATCAAGGTATGGCTTTCGCATCAATTCTCCATGAAAGATCTTGGAGAAGCTTCATATATACTGGGTCTTCGACTCTATAGAGATAGGTCGAAGTGGATAATTGGATTATCACAGGCTGCTTACATTGACAAAATTGTCAAAAGGTATAGCATGGAGAACTCCAAGAAAGGAAACGTTCCTTTCAAGCACGGAGTCACTCTCTCCAAAAAGATGTCTCCCAAGACTTCTGAGGAGATTGAGGGCATGAAAGACATTCCCTATGCCTCAGCTGTAGGGAGCATCATGTATGCCATGCTGTGCACTCGCCCTGACATTGCTCAGGCGGTGAGTGTCGTAAGCAGGTTCCAGGCCAACCCACGGCAGGAGCATTGGACTGCTGTGAAGAACATACTCAAATACTTCCGAAGGAAAAAAGAGTTTTGTTTGGTATTCGATGGTCGTTCACTACAAATTCTGGGGTATACTGATGCTGATTTCCAGTCGGATCCAGATAATAGAAAATCTACATCTGGGTATGTTTTCGCGATAGGATCGTGTGTTGTTTGCTGGAAAAACAGCAAACAGGGGTCCACAGTTGACTCCACAACCGAAGCCAAGTACATTGCCGCAAGTGAAGCTGCAAAGGAAGCCGTGTGGATGAAGAAGTTTGTTCACGAATTAGGAGTGGTTCCATCCAGAACATCACTCATCCCATTGTTGTGTGACAACAATGGAGCGATCGCCCAGGCTAAGGAGCCTCGGGCCCACTCGAAGTCAAAGCACATCGAGAGGAAGTACCATGTACTACGGGAGATCGTTGGTAGAGGAGACATTCTGATTCAAAAGGTAGCAGCAACGGATAATGTGGTAGACCCATTAACTAAGCCACTCACACAGAAGGTGTTTGAGAAACACATGGAAAGTATAGGACTCCGGCTTGTATCAGATTGGACCTAAGTGCAAGTGGGAGCTGTTAGACAGTTTTGTATGCCCTTAGCTTCAATCAGTTTTGATGTACTTTTGATATTTAATGTAAATAAATAAAGTACATGTTTGATTCATGTTGTGTGGTATGCTTTTTTGCATGACCCTAAAACTAGACACTTAATGAGACTTGTGTTAGTTTCAAATGTTCATAGTCGTTGGATAAGTCTGGGGAGATTTATCCTGTCAAGGCTGACACTGGTGTGCTGCCAACTGTTGGGGTGGCTTGTCTCTGCCGCCAGGGTGAGACCCAAGGCACACGCAATGTAGGATTACTTGAACCCTTGAAGGACTAGATTTCTAGTATTGCCTTGGACCTTGGAGATTGATGGGCAAAACTGAAAAGTTACACCTGACCCCTAGACGCGATTATGGTACTGCACTAGGTGTTGGATTGGGCTGTCTTTGATATGCCAATCAGTGAGATCCTTAGCGGGGGTCAAAACCTGGGTATGTTGGGACAATCTGAGAATTCATCTGAGTGGGTAATCATAGTGACGGGATCAACCCCTTTGTCGGACAAAGATAATGATCGGGGATGCAATCTCTCTGATGGAAACCAAACTGCCGGTAGTTGATTTCAATCGTTGGAATTTTGTTTTGCAAAATTTATATATATAAAATATACTTATATATGGTTTCAAATTGTTTGCAAATAGTTTTAATTCCCAGGATCCATGTGAGTAGAGAGTGCAGCACTATTCCTTGCAACCGAGGGAGAGGTCCTCTCTTGTCGGGCAGTGCTTGATCATTATGGGCTGAGAGGATAAGTGTAAGGCCATTTAGGATAATACCTGATGGGCTAATCTTGCATCTGCCTATAGTCCCTAGGTTTTTATAAGATGGCTTGGCCCAGGGACCACTTAGTGTAAGTGTTGGGCCCATAGGGTCCATGTGATGGGCTCAAGGGGTTCACTGGGCTTTCTAGTGAATTCGACTAAGCCTTGTAACAAAGGTTGGGCCGAACCCATGTGGCTGATGTGGAGATCAATGCTTGGGTCCCACGCCATACAAAGAAGCCCAACTGGGCAGCAGTTTGGAAACTTATTGAGCACTAATTACTTATTGGGCCTAAAAGCCCATTTCGAATTGGGCTGATCTGATCACCCACTTAAAGGGGCGAATCTGCAGATAGGATTAAGACTAAACTCTTGATGAGATCAGGAATGGATTGATCTAATCTACAGATAGGATTAAGATTATCCCCTATCCAAATACAAATTTGGATTGGGATAACTCCTAATTGGATTAGGAGGTTTCTTAACCACTAAGAAAGGAGAAAACCCTAATTTCGAATTACAAGAATTCGACCTAGGGTTTTTGCAGTGAACACTCTCTGCAATCTGAGATAGGATCTCATCTTCCTTAAGCTGAAAACTGCACTCACACCACTTTCAGCTTAAGGATCTTCTCCAGTCACCGCCACCTTGCTGCATTGTTCAAACTTCATTGAAAGGAGAATCAAGAAATCTATTCTTGATATCAGTCTTTGCTGAAAGGCTGAATTGGTTCGGTGCTCTAAGCCTCCAACGACTTCTTGTGAAGAGTTCGGTACGTGAGACGTACATTGTTGGTTCTGCCCCACCATTGTTGTGTCATCTTTAGTGGGAGTAGATCTTGGATCTTTCTTTGGGTGTGAACACCGACGTTGGGAGATTTTGATTCTCCGTATCAGGTATAACCCTTCCCTTGATCTTTGGTTTAGATCTGGTCTGGTTTGGTTCGAGTAGATCCTTGAATATTTGATTCTAAAATAAGGGAATGTGGTGGGTGCCGAACCCAACCAAAGATAAATAGTCTTGCTCTGGATTAATAATTTGCAGAGAGTGATGAGCAAGGTCGTTCTCCACAGGGATTGGGTGGATTTATTTCCAAGTAGATGGATTAAGGGGGGTTGTAATGCTAAGGAAAATTAGAAAATAGA
This sequence comes from Nelumbo nucifera, assembly GCF_055504915.1. Lineage (NCBI taxonomy): Eukaryota > Viridiplantae > Streptophyta > Magnoliopsida > Proteales > Nelumbonaceae > Nelumbo > Nelumbo nucifera. The sequence goes on from NC_142649.1 coordinate 103,488,313, forward strand.
GGAAAATATCAAAAAACAAAGATTAAATCGATGGGAGATGGCTTCCGGTTGAAGGGACAAGTTCAGCTTTGATTCGTAGCATTGATCCTTGACGCAAAGATAGATTCATATGTTTATGAATAAATTGGTTATAGCTATTAACAAGCTCTAACAGCCAGCCTCTACTCTTATTATTCGACAACCAAAACAAGCTCTTTGATTGCTTCCCTTATTAATAGGCAGTCCTAAACAAGCTCTTAGGATTTAACCTATTAATAGCATTAAGAGGGGAGAGACCCAATTTTGGTCAATGATCTCACAAGCTCGAACCGTTTAAACCAGATCATACATTTTCCTAACATAAATTGAAAACTTTTTTGCAATCAATTTATGTTAGTTGCCCCCATGATCGAACCTACCAATCATATACGAAATTGGAGGTTCAATCGGCCATGGATTGTTTCCATTGAATGAGCAAGGGGCCCTTCTTGCTTAATCAACAAAAATAATCCTCACAGTTAATTCGCAAAAAAATATGAATACCCATAAACAATGAATTGAAATAAAAATCAATTAGATCTTACAATGCTTACAGAATCAAGGCTTCCCTAACCCTTCAAACAGAAATAAAAACTTACAGACACTTTATGATGAAATCGCAGCTTCCAGATGAGAAAGGGGGGCGAACTCTTGCTTCTTCCTCCTTGGTTGCTGATTTCTCTCTCTGAAGACTGAAGCTCTCTTTGAGGAATTGATGCCTTGGGTGCTGGTCTACCCCCCCTTTATATAGATTTGGGGAAATGGCTGCTCTCCAACTCCCTTAAGGAGATTATTCTCAAACTGGAAAGTCCTATTCTAATTTGAACTTATCCTACCTAACCCTTATCTCTTATCTTTTTAGGATTACAATTTGAGAATTTAAATCTGATAAAACTCTTTTATTGAGATTACATCCAACTTCTATTCTAATGGGCCTTGCTACGAAATTGCTCCGACTTTGGGCCCGAATTCGTCTTCGATTCAGATCGATTCTGCCAAAACCCAAAACATAAAATTTGTGGGCCTTTTCCTTATCTTTCTAGTGCTTCTTGAAATGTCCAAATCGGAGTCCGGAATTGAGAGTTATGCCCATATCACTGATCGGTGCCGAAATTGTGCAAAAGCATCCGATTAGCCCTGTTTTCTTCCAATCGCCTATCTACTTGCCCTGAATCGAAATAAAAGAGTAATAAGTCCAATTAAGTACCAATTAAGTGCAAAATACTAAATATTGAGGGATAAAGATATGACAAATTTTATTCTCATCAGAATGTGATTCCCAGATGGAAGAAAGGTAGGAAATTTTTGAAATTCGCCCACCCATTCCGCAACCTTTTTGGCGTCCATATGATGAATCCTACCATTCTTTCACTTCTAGATCTGCCACTATGGATTCAATTCCTAGCCCGAATAGTTATGATTCTTCACCTCGGGTTTGCCCGCGAACTCGGCTGGTTCAAGAAATCTTGGATACCACTCAACCAGTTCATGCTCCTCCGGTTTGCACCCACTTTATGGTAACTCGATCTATGAGTTCCGCTATTGCTCCATCCGTTTTTGTTGCTACTCAGTATCTTCTACCTATTTGTTTTAATTCTACAGTGGTAGCTATTGAATATAAACCCACATCTTACTCACAAGCCTCCAAACATAAACATTGGCGTGATGCCATGGCAACACCCTTCCATGAATTTGGTTGGTTCTAAGTGGGTATACAATATTAAATGAAAACTTGATGGTTCTGTGGATCGTTACAAAGCCCACCTGGTAGCTTAAGGTTTCACTCAGATACCAGGGGTTGATTTTTTAGACACTTTCAACCCTGTCGTTAAACCAACCACCATACACACTATTTCGTCTCTTGTGGTCTCTCAATAGTGGGATGTTCGCCAACTAGATTTTGATAATGCCTTCCTCAATGGGCTTGTAACTAAGAATATTTACATGTGGCGACTGAAGTGTTTTGAGGATGTTGATCGCCCCTCTCATGTCTGCAAATTATCCAAAGCTCTTTATGGCCTTCGACAGGCCCCACAAGCATGGTTCTCTCGACTTAGTACTAAACTCAATGAGTTGGATTCGTACTTCTCGTTGCGATCCATCATTGTTTATTTACTCTAGAGGGGATCAGCATGTTTATTTGTTTTTATATATGGATGATGTACTGCTCACCGGAACCTCTCCGACTCTCATTCAGTCTTCTGTTGAAATCCTGGCATGTTCCTTGAAACTCAAGGATATAGGATATCTCCATTACTCCTTAGGAATTGAAGTTCATAGAAATATGCATGGTCTTTATCTCAGCCAACGCCGATATATTACTGATCTTCTTTACCATGCTGGTCTTGATGGTGTTAAGCCACTCTCCACTCCAATGGCGGCTTCTACTAATCTTTCGAAGCTCTATGGCTCTCCTCTCTCTGACCCTTCTAAGTATTGAAGTATTGTTGGAGGTTTGTAGTATCTCACTCTCACTCGGCCTGATATTAATTTTGTAGTTAACAAGGCTTGTCAGTTTTTACACAATCCCACTGATGAACATTGGATAGCTGTCATATGCATTCTTCGGTATCTCAAACATACCTTAGACCATGCGTTATTTTTTTCCTCACAGTCATTTGTTCACCTTGCTGCATTTTTTGATGCTGATTGGGCCGGATATCCTGATGATCAAAGATCCACTGGTGGTTATTGTATCTTTCTTGGTTCTCATATTATCAGCTGGAGTGCTAAGGAACAACAGACAATTGCACGATCTAGTACAGAAGCTGAATTTCGTTCCCTTGTAACACCACCACCAAATTACTTTGGTTACAATCTCTCCTATAAGATCTAGGAGTTCAATTGTCTTCAGCTCCAGCTCTTCATTGTGATAATGTGGGTGCATGCTATCTTGCTGCTCATCCAATTCATGCTTGCACCTGTCATATTGAGGTTGACTTTCACTTTCTCTGTGATCTTCTCCTTAAGCGTTCACTTCAGATACAACACATTCCTTCTCTTGATCAGCTCGCTGACATCTTCACCAAGCCACTATCATCTCCACGATTCACATCGATAGTAGACAAGCTTCATGTGCTTCCAATGCCCATTTTCTTGTGGGGGTGTATCAAGGATAATGGTGATGTCACCAGATAATCGCATGATTCATATATGCGATGAGCTTCACAATACTTAATCTCTAACTGTTCTCTGCTCTCTTATCTTGATAAGTTCTATATCTCTCCCTGATAGAGTCTTATTGTAACTCAGACTAATCTTCTAACTTTAGTATTGTACTCAAACTGTAATAGTTATGTTGTATTCAAACTTAATCTATTTATCTGTAAATAGAATAAGGTTTGATGACCCCATTCATTCGAACCATTCTCAAAATCTTGCCTCTTTATTTCAAACTAGGAGGAAGAGAATTGGCCCCACTCAGAGTTGCAACTACTGATGATAAGGGGATGACAGGCTGGATTTGTTCCAATGTCGCTGATAGACACCACCAGTAAACAAAGAAAGAATATTGCATGCGCCCCATTAATGGAATCTGGGTCAACGAGATAAAGGGTTGCAGAACAGCTTCCTCCTCCTTTGTTTTCTTTTACCTTCTCTAATGAGATTTTGTTGGAGTTGCACCATTTTGTTTCTCCTGGTTTTAATCCATGCTTATTCGGTTCAAATCGGTGGCTTTCCCCTCTTTCTCTCTCTTGCTCGCCACCGGTGCAACTTCCTAGCTATGGGATTCCTTGATTTTATATTTCTCAAGTCTCAGTGGGTTCTGTGCAAGAAATCGATCTTCAAAGAGAAGAGAAGAAAAATAGAAGAAGATGGAGCTCTGAGATTAACACTACTAGGTAAAAATAAGTTCACCTGTTTGCTCTCGTTTTTCTCAAAAAATTTCCATTCTCTCTCCTCTTAACCCAATGTGTCGCCCCACTGTAGTTTAACTTGACTGCTTCTCTACTTTGAGCTAAAACCACCCGAATGCAGTTTAACTTCTTTCGGTACTGGGGTTTACCGCATCCATTGTTGATCCCAAATGGGTACTGGGGTGCCACCATTTCACCCTCCCTCTTTCTTATTCTAGTTATAGGTGTCGCTGTTTCCTTCTCCCTCCTTTTTGTCCTGATTAGAGGTGGGCCTACTATCTAAAGGTAGAAGACAATGAACAATATCTTTATTAGTCCAAAATGTCAAACACCTCAATCAGTTCAGTCTCAAAGTAAAGACAATGATCAATGTCTTCTTTTGAAGGGTAGTTTTGATATTTTCAAAAATTTTAAGTTGCACGTGTCAATATGTCATCACATGATCAATAACTAGCAGCCGGTTAACAGTAGGGACCAACTTGACACTTTTTGAAAGTTTGGGTACTACAATGACATGTTTGAAAGTTCAAGTACTAACTTGACACTACCCCAAAGTTCTAAGTACTAAAGTAAAATTTTCCCAAATTTATTTTCCTCAGTATCTCTCTCTCTCGCTTCACTTGTTCTCATTCCTGAACTTTCAATGCATTCACAGTGGTGATTGAGGCGCACCAGAGACACATCACCGATTAATCTAGTCGACGATTGAGGCGCACCAGTTCAATGTGTCTTTTCTCCTTACGCTAAACCGAATCTATTCGTGCAAATAGATCAACTGTCTCACATACAAGGAGCTCGTGCATGTATCCATCGCATGAGACACATGTATCCAAATTTCACTTCTCCCATCTTTTCTCCTTGCTCATTAATTCCTCTCTCGATATGTATATTTTTTACTAGGAATATGGATTTTAACAAAAAAGGAAAGTCATACAAATATAGAGGCATTGATAGATAGATTGATGGTTTGTTGTTTCCTTAGGCAATTGTCAAGACACACGCAGTTGTTGGCGATCCGAAGAAGATGATTTGCCATACTGCCAAGACTTGCATTCGGGTCTAACTTGTGATGGGATCCCATGCTTATGGCCCTATCTAAAAAGGTAATATTTAAATAATACTACAAGTTTTATGTGCTCCCAATTGTACAAACTGCTATGTGAATGATCCAACTCGTCAGGGTGTGAATGGACCGGTTTTGGGTTGGGTCTGTCCAAATTAAAATTAATTTGGATGGATTGGATGGACCAATAAGACTTGTTGAATTGGATTAGTCCAGACTTAATGATTCAAAGTATTTATTGGATTGGATTGGACTTGATCCTTTCATAATGGATTTATATTGGTTTGGTCAGATTGAACCGGTATCTAGTCCATTGATAAAATGTAAGTATACAGGGACCAGGTTTGAATGGGAACAAATCTAAATTAAAACCAATTTGAACAGCTTAGAGGGTCCATACATTGAATTGAAATGGTCCAAAGTATTTATCGAATTGGACATGACCTGGTCCATTTGTAATGGACTCATATTTGGACCAAATTTGGTCCAATTGACACCCTTATTTTTCACTGTTGTAGTTGATGTTAAGGATGGTTCATTGCTTGCCCTTGTAAGAGCTTTCCTACAATGCAAGATGGTCAACATTGTGATGCCATCCCTTGGTAGTTGTGATAATACCATGTTAATTTTTTTATCAATGGAATCGCAGTTCTTATTTACGAGCGTTCATCTGGTTCTTGATGTATTACTGTGTTATTTACATGTCAAAAAAAAATTGGCATGACCACCTTTATAGGATAATAGCAAGTGTGCATGTGTTTTTTAGTCAGTTTTAAAATGTATGAGTTTATATTGTTAAAAATATTTACACAGATCTAATTTAATAAGGTAAAATGAAAATTAATAATTTATGTATAAGACTTAATGAGAGAGGATTAAGTGAGGTGGGAAGTAATAATTGAAGTTGCATTTTCAACCCCTACCATTGGAGATGGACTAAATACACAATTATGGGCACTTTAGTAGCCATTAAAGTTGTAACAAAATTGCTTTTTATACCCTTTCTCAAACAAAAAATTAGAGGGTAATTTTAGCCCCAAAAAAGTTTTACATTATATTCGCACTTTTATTTATAGTATAGAACTATAGATATAGATGTATGAATCAATTCCCCAGAGATGAGCATTTGATTTATTTGGTTAAAAACTGAACCCAATTAAGAAAATACCAAAATAACTGAACAGAATTTCTTTCTTATTATTTCAGTTAAAACCAAATTTCATTGTGGGACGTTGGCAAATGGCTATTTTAAAGCTCAATTTCCTTTTCTGAATACTTACGTATTAACAAATTTAATTAAATTTCTAACAAGTGCAAATTAATATTTTCATGGTATAATTTGTTAAAACATACCCCTTCACATATTTTAAAGGTGTTAATGCTATGGGGTATATCTAAAATTCTCCATGCAATATCTGGTATTGGATGTCAATACCGGTATGCTAGGCATGTATAGAGAAAGAAATATATTAATTGAATTGGGAACTTAAGCATCCGAGAAATTGATAAGTTTCAAAAGTAGCAATCATTCTATAGGATTTGGGTATGTAAAGCAATTTCTAAAAGATGTTTCAGTCTTAAGTTAAGACTTCAAGATCAATTTGATGCAAGTCTTAGAGAGAGCATTGTAAAGCTCAGCCTAGCTTGTAGCTAACAACCGAAAGTGTATTACACGTGTCAGAATTTGTGGTGCCTCAGGTCAAGAATATGTATTTCATACATTAATGCTATGTTTGGTTTGAAGAAAAAAAGTAGGGAAAGGAAGGGAAAGACATGCTTTACAAACATTGAATAGATTTCTCTACTTTTCCCTATCTTTTCCTTCAAATCAAACATATCCTAAGTGAAATACGGATCAATCATGGTGGTGTTCCTCACAGAACCCAACCTCTTCAATTATTAGTGCATCCTTGGTGAACTACTCATTTATTTCCGGCACAAGACACAACCAGAATACAAACAAAGAAACAAGTTGACACAGAAAAACAAATAACACAAACTACTCGAGAGCCTTTTTCATTGGTGAACATTGTGGAAGTCTTTTTCCTTCCCTTCTAAGGCTCTTAGCTTCTTATTTCATAATAATACTTATTAGAACAATGTGGAAGATTAAATATTTTTTCCTAAGTTCCAAATTTTGCAATAACTGAACTTGCCTAAAGTTGAATTGGAAGGATCCTAACAATGCATTAAATCTGATATTTCTAACTCAGTTCATCTGTATTATCTTCACTGATGCTGGTAAAATTCCAGGTTCTTTATTTTCTTATGAAGTTATTTGTTTAATAAATCATTTGGGGTGTCTTTACATCACAGGAGGAAGAAGAACCTTATCATTAATAGAAGGAGAACTTTTTGCTTTATATCAAGGACTTAGCTGAACAATCGCAACTCAATCCTGTACTCAGATTCTCAACTAGTCGTCAAAGCTCTTAAGAAGCAACACGATCTATCGTGGCATCTTTTGGCAATTCTTAATACGACTCTAAACTTATCTTTGTCTTTCTCTAGTTCAAGTTTTGTATATATTAATCGTATTTTTAATGTTCCTGCTCATGAACTTGCAAAATGGTATAAAACATCTCAGCAGGAACATATTTCTCTCTCTCACTACCCCTCTTTTCTTCCTCCCATCCGATATTTTGTATCCTTTTGCTAATTAATACATTTGCCTTTAACTTTCAAAAAAAAAGTTATAAGGGGTGACGAGAGGCTTTCCCATATTGCCAATTAAGTTCAATTTTTTGTTTTCCTAGGCACATCTTGCTCTTTTGCCTGCTGAAGTCTGTCTATGATATTGCAAATGGTTTGGTGAAAAGTTGGATTTCTAGGGAAATGCTGTAAATTGTCGTGTGCATTCACTTTTCCTTTTTTTTTTATCCATGGAAATATGCAAGTTGAGGCAAATGGCATATCTAAAGCATCTTTATACTATGCCCAATTCTCAGAGAATGGACATCCCAAAGAAAATCAGAAGTTTTGACACTTTATCACCACTAATTGAATCAGTGACCAGGCTATTTCTCTCCTAAATGATGTAAGCAAATGGGACATGGTACTATAGTCCAAGGAATCCAAACATGACAAATAGAAAAGCTTGTGGTTTTCTGTATTCATGGAATACTATTAACATGTGAGATTGACCTGGTGGCATGTGATCATTTTCTTGGCCACCCAATCTGAACCTAAATTTCTCTTAGGCTATGTTTTATTTGAAGAAAAAGGTGAGGAAAAGAAAGGAAAGGTAGGAAAATTCATACAAAGTTTGTAAAGATTTTTTTGCATTTTCTTTTCTTTCCCTACTTTTTCCTTCAAACCAAACACAGCCTTAAGGAAATTCCCTCTCACATATAGGAATCTTATCTCTTAAGTGATTTCAAGTAGGTTTTAGTAGGTTCACAAGAGGGGTTGTCTCTTTCTTGATTTTAATATCAGAGTTGCACATATAGGAATCTTATTTCTTAACTGATTTCAAGTAGGTTTCAGGAGGTTCACAAGAGGGATTGTCTTTTTCTTGATTTTAATATCATAGAGTTGCACATATATATAACTGATAAAGAAGAGTGAAAGTAATGCAGACTCTCGAAAGAGAAATATGGAGTACGCTGAATGTGGCGTTTGTTGTCGTTGTTGTTCTTGTGTCGTCTGTGTGTATGTGGTGAAATTCTCTCCCAAATCGCGAGTTTCTTTTTTCTCCTTTCGACTGTATGCTTTTCTACTCCATCAGCGAGGAAATCGGAGGTTTTGTGGTGGTAGACATCTTAACTTTTCCCTGGCCAGTGATATTAATTGGATGATTAGGCAGTCTGATTTTGATCTCCATTATAGGTCGATGTGTTTTGCTTTCAGGTTTGAAGAGATTGTTGTTACCATTCATGTGTAATATCTGGCTTGGGTTATTAATTAGATGATTTATTTTGCTCAATTTAACTATTGTTTACTATTTTTCTCCTTAGAGGGTGCTTTACTTGTATGAATGTTTTGAATGACAAAGAAAACTAGGTAGGTGTTTGGCATTGGTGCTGTGAACATTACACCGTTTTTTCATAAAAGCGGTACTGGGTATGTGGAGTTGTAAGGAAAATGGTGCTTATTTTTTATTTGGAACCAATACTGTCACATAGGCTGTTTTCTGACAGCACTGGTTTTGTTTGGTACTAGTACTGACAGCAACGTTTTCAATATTGATCTACATTATCCAACGTCAAGATGATGTTACATTGATGCCACATCATTGCACTGTTTTCTTAGAAAACATTGAATTTGGTGTTGCTCTAGACCACACTTTTTCGATTTTTAAAGTATGATGTAGAATAACATTTTTTTTTTTTTTGAAAAAATGATACCAAACAAGAGGACGTTGTTTAAAACACCACTTGACATAGTAACATCATTTTCTCAAAAAACGGCATCAATGCTAAACACCACTTAGGTTAGCGAACAAGATATTTCTGGATCTGTGTGATGACTTTAATTTACTTTCCTTTCATTAAATGCTATAATAAGGGGACAATACTTGGTGCACTGAAAAATCTCAGGCTGTAGCCAGTCCACTCCTCTCAAGATCCATCCTGATTTCCTGGGCTTGCATTGCATTGGGTGATGGTCCCTGTTCTTGTTATAATACAATTTGTACATGTACTTTCTGCTTGTGTTGCATGTGCCAACTCCAATCCCCACAGAATGCATCCTACAAGCGCCCCACCGGCACATCTGCCCTAGCATTTGGAACATTTCCAATATTTACGAGGGAGGGAGGGAGGGGGAGATGTTCCAAATGCATAGGGGATATGCTTGTGGGGTCCATTTGAATTCTAATTTTATTTTAATTCTTATGGATATATAGATATATATATATTTTTTTGAAAATTCTATGGCACAGAAAAATGTTTTGGACTACCAGTAGCATAGGCTGCAAGTGTACGGTGGTGGTCTTGGGTGTAAGATTTACAGGTCCAGCGTCCAAGATTTAAAGAACATTGGTGTTTCTGTAGTTGCCAATAATACTGCAAAACATGCTTCTGTACGTACCAAGAATTTCTCTCCATTTGTTATGAATCAAGCTTTCTGTTTATTACAATCTTTAAAAAGCATAATTTAAACACATCTGAGCGTTATACATGATACAGGATGTTTTTGGGTAGTGAGAGCGACCATTGCACCAACAATGCAGAAAGTGCATGTCCTGTAATTGTAATGAAAGGTTGATTCATGATGAGTTGCCCTAGGTAAGTTTCTTCCTACTCCTTCCTGCAAGCAAGCAGAACAAACACCATCAAGCCACATCTTACATTTGTAGTAACATTGACAAGGAATAATAGATAGAAGGCTATATTGATACACTTAATTGGGCTAGTCCAGGCCTAACTTGGCTTCAATATCTGCCCCTGCTTGTTTTAGGCTTCACTGCTTCACAGGGCTCAAGTGGGGCTGTTGTATGAAAACCTCACCTCTCAGCTTGGCCTTATGTTGCAAGGTGGGCAGTCCATTCCAGGTGGGTTGGGGTGCTTGTTGCCACCCTTGTTCTTGCCTATTTCTGAAACCAAAATCCCATTTTTTTCCCTTGGTGAAACACTGCCACCTAGCCTCCCATATATATTATCTCCCCCAATGTTTTAAAAACCAACTCGGAGGCCAAACTGTTTTTGTCTCTGGGTCGCAGGTCACCGGTTCGACCGACTGAGTCGAACATATATATGTATTAGGTATATTTATATACATATATATATATGTATATATAATGTGTAAATATGTTTTAGATATGTTATATGTTTTTCGCAAAAATAGCAGGGCAAGGCGTCTATGGACACCTTGGGATATATAGATTTCAAAAAGTTATCCAAAATAAAAAAGATCACTCCAATTGATCATCAGAGTGCAAAGTTATAGCCTCCAAAAGTTTGTATCTATTTAGTATGCAACCCGCAACCCAATTATCGAATCAAATGGATCAATGGTCAAACCATCCGGGTCAAACGGTTCTTAATCAAATCAATAATTTTTGACCATCTAACAAGTCTTGACTAAATCGGATCCGAAATCGTGACTGGATAACGATTTAAATGGTTCGACCAACCGAATCAATGGCAGATTGAAAACATTGTTCTCCCCTGCCTAATACCCCACTTCCTTATTTTTAAATTTTAAGATATTTAATTGGAAAGGTACATCTGAAGATGTTTTTTGAGCTAGGAACAACAGAAAGGACAAGGAAAATGCCTTCTTATGTTTTCTAACGTAGAAGACCATCATTAGGGGAATCCAAAGGGTACAAGTTAGGACATCTATTGCATACGTGGAATCTAGCCAGCCTAAAGACCTTTGCAGTATTTCCTTGTAAAGTTCAATTTTAAGTTTTCCATATTTTCTTTTAGTTTATGGTGAAATCTAGTCTAGTTCCAGAATAAATATGAAGTAATGTGGAAACCAAGCTTATTGTATGCAAGAAATTTAAAATTATTTTTCCACTGTGAAAGTTTTTAAGTGCAAATGGATGCTTCTTAAGCCATACTTTTGCTATTTGATCATATATACAGGAATTAAGTGTTTTTATTGATCTTATCAAATTTTGCATATCTGGACACAGTAGTTATTCTTATTATCTTTAAGGTGTTAGCAGTAGCTGGAAGTCTGGGACCAGGTCTGTCATTTCATTCTGATATCGTTGGTATGATTATGATGTCTTAGAAACTTCATTCTACTCTATACATACATGGGTATGTTCTCGAATGAATGCTTGTATTGCATTCAGGCTATATATAAAATAGTCTCCACTCTGTTTCTATTTCATTGCACCATCCAGTTACCATAACAGAATGAACTGGGAAGTGTGAGAAACTAGTGCATATATCAATTATGCTCAGTTTATTGTCAGAGTTGTTGATGATACTTCTTCACCAGTTGATCCTGCACATTGTACCATCTCTTGTCACTTTTGGGTTTTAAATTTCTTCGTCACTAGTCGTGCCATTATGGATCTCACAAGTGTTGTATTCATAAATATTTGTCCAAATTCTTGTAAAATCTAGGGATTGGCGCCTTTGCTCTGGGCTGGGTCTACTTCTCCAGACAGGCAGAAGTGAACAAAGGTGTTACCAGTTATTGTTCTTTGTGGTGTCTTGTTCTTCTTCTGTAAACTTGTGAATTGAAGGAGCTCCCACCATCCATTAATCGTTTTGTCATCGATATCATCCCCAGCGTTTACATATGTGTAAGGAATTTATTAGCTTGGAAAAGAGGAATGGTCTGATAATAGTTGAATCGTTGTTGAGTTGTGCCACTAACGCCAAATTGAAGATGGAGCTTAGATCTGATAGAGAAGCGCAATAATTGACCTCTTCTTTGCGGTTTCTTGAGGTAGTACAACCCAGGCCAGAGATTACCCCTCCCTGGTTCAAGGCGACGTCCTTATTCCTTGCGATAATGAGACTGAATTCTCACCCGTGACTAATTGAGGCTCTGCGGAGAAAACCGACAGAGGAAAGTTTGTCCTCATCTTTGTTGTCTGTTTTCCATTACTATTAGAAATTCGGAATATACATGCGTCGTTGCCGAGTCCGGATCTGCTCCTCACAGTGGGACGTGCCTGTTACGGTGCGCTGTGTGAGGACTGAGGAGCAGATTCCAATTCGTCATTGCCATCTCTGTACTGACTGACACAGCAATTCTACCGCGTTTAGTCTTGGTCTCGTTAATAGACCAATCACGGCATCCTGACCAGTGGGGTTACAGATGACATGGATTAAGTATACTGTGATCCAATGCAGAATTCTGAATTACATCCCCTGTAGTCCCCTATAAATCGCATCTTGCCCGTGAATTTTACATCAATTTATGGTCAGAATTTATCGCCATACGATGGGGCTAGAAAATTCTGACACCGCACTGATCAGTCATTCTTCCAAATAAAATTCTTAACTCCCCCACTAAATGGTAGGGTTTTGCATTTTAATGTCGCACCATGTTGTTATCCCTCAATGAGACATAGAGGTATGGAGCTGATGTGGTAAATAGTGATTAGCCTGGCTTTTCGAGTGGAACTGTAGGTGCTTTGAATTACTTGGACTGAACAGTCGGAAGCGGGGTGGCAATGGGTATCCTACAGTCAGATCTCAGAACTGTAGGTGATTGGCCCGACATGCCTGACCTCTATTAGCAGGGATGTTTTTCTGATTTATTTCTTCTAGCTGCTTCTAATGAATCTTCTGCGACAAAATAAACCAAAACAGGGCGAAAAGAAAACAAATTTTGGAGATTTGGAACCAATCATATAAACAGGCATTAAAGGCATTTAAGGCACATTTTGGGTTGTCTCACAGGCACATCCACCGTGCATTAAGAACATCTCCCGTAAATATTCATTAATAAGTACGAAAATGTTCCCAGTGCATGGTAGGATGTGCATGTGAAGCGCATGTAAGGTGCCAGGTGTTAGGAGCAGATCCGGTCTCGTACCCTGAGGCCTGAGGGCATTTAAGGCACATTTTGGGTAACAACCCTGGACTCGTCCCTGATATAACCCGGACAAAAAATTGGGCTGTGTCTGGATAAACATGGACCCGAACCAGTGATACTTGATACCACTAATGAGACAAGGGAGTGGTGAACTGAAATGGGATTGTAATCAGGCCATCAGTGGCATATCGAGAATTACATGTTGGATCCAAGCACGTGAAATCTTATTGTAACCCGTGACCGACCGCATCTCGTGTTTGGAGTGAGATGTATAGACAAAATGGCAAAAGAGTTTGATCAGAAGACAAGAAGGTTCACGGGAATGTTAGTATGTTACATCGCCAGCACCACCGCTTAAAATAACGGAATAACCTTTTTATTTGTCCAGAATTCACCTATGCACCACTCTCCTTCCTCAAACTCAGATTTTAAACAGATATTTTGAGTGACATAGTTAGGAGAGGATGATTTAGGGGGTGTTTGGCATCATTTCTACTTTTTAACAAATTGGCCACGATTTTAGAATTCGGTAAAATAACTTGCATATGTTGAGCCCGTTTGAGAGGATTTATGTAGTGATTGACTTGCATTGATTGAACAGCTTTTGAGAAGTTGATTATTGGGTTCATGTAAATTTGTTTTCGGCTTTTAGATTTTTATCAAATAGGGTTTATGACTTTTTAGCTTTCATGGATTATGCAGCATTAAAAGCCACTTCTTGAAAACCCTCTAAATAGGCATTTTATATCATTTGGTGCCAATTAGTGCTATGTTTGGTGAATAAATGGTTGTTAGCACAAGTGTTTATTGTAAGTACTTATTTTAACAACCATTTAAGATTGTTTAGTGATCCATTTGCCAAATCATTTATTAGGGTGGAGATGTTTGGTGAGTTATTTTCCCCACAAGTGCTTATGTTGTCATAAATGACAATTTTAGCCCTCACTTCTGATGGTGTGCAATCTACATACTCCTAGCTGGAAGATGATTCGAACTCCAGTTGCGCGGCGAGTTGGACCAAACTGCAAAATAATAGATCAGAGAACCCGGAGTGGCGGTAAGGTCGCTCTGATGCTTAAGTCAGTTTTATACTGTGGATGCAAGTTGAATACTTGAATTCTTGAATGCTAGTGAGTAAATAATCACACGTACTATTGCATTGGGGTTTAATGTCTTTATATAGTGGAGTAGTCGTGGACCTTACGAAAGACCTCCAGGATCTCCGGGTTATGTAGATAAGATCTGTTCCGATTTTGAAGAAGAGCAATGCGTTAGTTGATAAGGTTTATCGTTTTCCTCCAATTCAAGAGGAGCTAGGATGAGTCTCGTCGTGATCCCGAGAAATTCTAGATCCGTTGGGGAGGCCTTTGGAGTCGATTATGTGGTGTTTCGGCTCTTTAGCTCCGAACTAGTACTTCGGCTCTTTAGCTCCGAACTAGTACTTCGGTTCTTTAGTCCAGAACTGGATTCGGTGTCAAGGTGTCTCTACGCCGAAGTGGCTTTTGGGCCGAGGTGACTGAATATCCGAGATCTGAATGTTGCGAACTGAGTTCCTTTGGCTGAATTGTCACCCCTCGAGCAGATCGCGTCCACGTGAACCCTTCTCACTAAGTCATGCCAAATCACCATTCTTCAACTTCACTTATACATATAAACAATGCTTTTAACATATTAATATATTATATTATACATTTCAATAAAAAATCACCACATCACCACATCATGACACATGAGAGCCAATGTGGAGTGCCATGAGGACCCAAATAATAATAATAATAGACACATCACAAAAATGCAAAGAGAAATTTACCAAAAAATAGGATAATAATTCTAATTCATATTACTAATAAAGAAATAACTGAAATTTCAGATTAATAAAAAAGTGTAAAACACATCACAAAAATCAACAAAAATGTAATCACAATATTCATATTAAAAATCAGCAAACACAAAAATGTGTGTAATATTCAACAACAATATGCAGGAACATATTTTATTCACATTAAAGTTCCAAAAAAATGAAGCAAAATTCAGAATATGCAATAACATAACAAAATGAATTCAAATAATTACATATTATTTGTGTAATATTCAACAAAAATGAGAAAAAAAATCGTACATATTCATACAAACAATTGTAGAACAAAACACATATATAACATGCATCATTTTTCATTTCATATCACTGAAAATAAAAAAACAATGTATTTCACTAAAATACACAAGAAAAGATAAAAAAAAAAGTCGAAACACCCAAAGTAGTAGGATTAGGGAGGCCACTTACCCATTTTCTTTTTTTCATTTTTGTTAAAATTTACCTAGGTAAATGATGCTCTTCAGATTTTTCATGTTCTTTTGCCTCAATCACTTTCCTGGGTAAGTTGCTAATTTTTAATATTTTTCCATTTTTACCCTTTGGGCCCAATGAGGTTGCAAGGAGAGGAAAAACTCTTGAGTCCTAACTGTAGGTATTTTTGATCGTTTGGATTTTTAGCATTTACTCTCCACTCGGGAAACTCAACTTTCTCAAGTAAAAAAGGGTATTACTTACTAGGTTAAATGATACCTAGGGACAAAATCTTTATGGTAGGTCCCACATGAATAAAAAAAGTCAATATATTGGTCAATGAAACCACAGTTCCATTGACCAATTTTCCCCATTAGGTTAAACAAACGGGACCTAATGCTCTCTTTGGCTGCTAAGAAGGAATCAGATGAGAAAGGATGGGGTAAGAAAAGATGAGATGAGAAAAGAAAATTTATTTTTTCATTTTGGCAACCTATGTTTGGTTGGCGAGACCAATTACCCTACAAAATTTGTTTTCTAGTGTTTGATTGCTAAGAAAATTTGCAAGATGCTTGATTTCATTCTCCTTTGATAAATTTATACATTCTCTGACTCCACAATACAAACCTCAAAACCTTGAATATTATTAATCGAAACTTGCCATGTGGCATATTGACATGGCATATTATTGATCAAAACTTCCCACATGGCATGCTAACATGGCAAACTTAAAAAGCCCTGAATATTGAAAACTTGACCTATTCATAGTATTAAGTTAATAGGCATAAAATTTCCTACAATTGCAAAATCATTTAACACAAATGTCATAAGTAGTTCCCCTACATTTCTTGCAAGTAAAGTTCCCCTACATTTCTTGCAAGTAAACAACTGCAATTGTCATTCAAACAAGTACAAAAGTGATATAAACACCAAACTGACTATCGAAACAAAAATTACCATTGTTGTGAATGGGGTTCTTTTGACTTGTTCACCTTTGTGTAAATACCGTTTCCATGGGTCCTAGAGGTATTTCCAACTATTGGGTGTTGGGGTAACTGAAATATTGTTTCTTCATAGGTGTTATAAGAGCAAAAAATTACTCCATTAAATCTATGCACCTGGACATTACATTTTGCCCATGTGAAGTAAATTTTTAGTTGACGGTCTTTGAACACAACATAATATTTTGCCTAAACACAAACGCATTCCATCCATGTGAAGTAAATTCCTGACAAACAATCATGTCTTACCACTAACATGAAGAGAGGGAGAAAGCACGAAAAATGGGAAGAAATAAATCGCCGGGGTTTGGGGGTTATAGATCTAGTCTTACCTTGATCGGATATTGATTGAAACGTTGCTAGAGATTCAATTGTTCTTGAGGTAGGAGATCGGCTTCTATTAGGGCAAAGCTGTACCTACACCGTTCTAACAACCATTTTCACCCTTGCATTAGGAATATCTCCTCATAAAATAAAGGATACAAGCATGGAGATACTCTCAATGCAAGGCAGTAAAAGGTGCTCGAACTGGCTTTGCCCTGACTGAAGCCGAACGGTTGAGGTAGGGAGGCAATGAGAAGATGCTCTAGCCTTAGTCAAGAGAGCCCAATAATTTTTTTTCCAATAGTGAGGTCGTACAATTTCAACTTGACCCCGCATCCCAAGTTTTGGGAACTCACATCCCACGAATTCTCATTCCATCGTGGCAACCAAACACTTGAAAATAAGAATCTATGAGAATATTCTCATTTACCCATCCCAGTCGTAGCAACCAAATGGACTGTAAGGGTTAAAGAATTTTTGGTGAAGTGGAATCAGAAATGACTATACCGGAGGATTCGTCCATGATGTGGTGGCATTTTCGTTGTTTTTTTATATCAGAGGGGAGACTTGGAATGATGAGTTTGGTTGTGCACTTGTAGCCTTTTGCTTTCAAGAAGAATTTGCATTGGTGTCCCATATAACATGCCTCATTGAAGAAGAATTCGCATTGGCGCCCCACAACCCATCCCAACCATGTATTGGGAATATCTCCCTGTGACAAGTACGGGAGATGTGCATGTGGGGTGCACTTTGGAGATCACATTGGCACCCCACACGCACATCTCAGTGTGTATTCGAAACATTTTCCATACTTATAATGGGGAGATGTTCCCAATACACGGGTGGAAGGTGTTATGGGCTGCTAATCTGACCTCCACACTCTGTGGGGGGTGAATCTAAACTATTTGAAGAGAGATAACATCTGTGCCCCACAGAGTGCATCCCATAGGCTCCCTACAGCACATCCGAACCATGTATTGAGAACATTTCCCAATGACAAGTATGAGAGATGTTTCAAATGCACACCCAGACGCATGTGTGGGGTGCGTTGAATGGAATGCAAATGTGAATTCATTTGAAGAAGGGTGACTTCAAATTTATCATATGTTTGTATTGTACTAGACCAATGAAACGATCAGCAAGGTGCCAACCAACCAGCCGATTGGTAAGGCCTCATGCCGGTCGTAGCGGAGATTTGAGATCGAATCCCGCCTATTGGGGGATGGGCTACCCCCACTGTGAGACCAATGAGACGAGATCACATTAGCGTCCCACAAGCACATCTCAACATGCATTCAAAACATCTCCCATACCTGTTGTTGGGAGATGTTTCCAATACACAGATGGGATGTGTTGTGGGGTATTGTGGCATGTGGGGCGCTGATGTGAATTCCATTGAGACCAAGACATCGGCTGAGATTTTTTTATTGTATATCGCGGACATGGTGACTATTTACCGGCAATGTGAGGAATTGGGAGCCACATCCCACCTTGGGAACATCTCCCCATCAATAATAAATTCAAGGACGAGAGATGTTCCCGATGCACAGCGAGAACATGCTGTGAGGCGCACATTCTGAGGAGCATATCCAGACTCCAATGTGAAACTGTTAATCATGTGCCACATTCTTGGTGAATCTCCCACCTATGGATTATCGAACTCTGGACCTCTTACCCATGATAACTCTGCCCACGTTTACCCATAACACATTATTCCCGTGAATTAGGAACATCTCCCTCTGTATAATATTATGTAGGAGGATGAGATGTTCTCTATGTGTGACTGTGATGTTATGTAGGTAAGGTTTGTGGGGGCAGGAGATCCGGACTCGGAATATCGAGCCATCACCAAAACGCCAATGCTTCCCTCCAAAATTCCCCAAATTGAGGAAACCCGTTTGTTCTTTTCGGGTACGTAAAAATAATGCAAGGGGTATTACCGTAACTTAGGCCACAACAGGTTTCTTATATAATCGTTTATCCCACCTCCCAAATTCCAAATCCGATATAACCCGGGTTGTCTCCGAATCATGGTCATGGCTTTATCCACTCTATCCTCATCGTTCCTCCTCTCTCTTCTTCTTTTCTCGGCAACCCACGCCTTCGACCCCTGTTCTTCCTCCTCTTCCCCGTCGGCCGACTCGGAACTTTCGGTCTTCCACATCTACGGCAAATGTTCGCCATTCTCCACACCCAAGCGCGAGTCCTGGGTCGACACGGTCATCAACATGGCTACCAAGGACCCGGAGCGAGTCACCTACCTATCCAGTCTAGTGTCACGCAAGGCCACCTCGGTCCCCATTGCTTCGGGTCAGCAAGCCATGAACATCGGCAACTATGTGGTCCGAGTCAAAATCGGCACCCCGGGTCAGGTCATGTTCATGGTCATCGACACCAGCAACGACGCTGCCTGGGTACCATGCTCCGGCTGTAGCGGCTGCTCCAACACCGTCTTCACCCCCAACACATCTTCCACGTTCGGGTCCATGGACTGCAAGATGCCGGAATGTGCTCAGGTCCGAGGCATGTCTTGTCCCACCGCCGATTCCAGCCCATGCCTCTTTAACCAGACCTACGGCGGCGATTCCTCCTTCTCCGCTACGCTCTCCCAAGACTCGCTGAGTCTGGCAACGGACGTTGTGCCCAACTTCGCTTTTGGATGCATCAATGCCGTTTCTGGTGGGTCAGTTCCACCTCAAGGCTTACTGGGCCTGGGGCGTGGGTCCATGTCATTGCTCTCACAAACTCAGTCACTGTACTCGGGTGTATTCTCCTACTGCTTTCCCAGCTTCAAGTCCTACTATTTCTCAGGTTCATTGAAACTAGGCCCAGTGGGTCAGCCGAAGAGCATCAGGACCACACCCCTTCTCCGTAACCCACACAGGCCATCATTATACTACGTCAATCTCACCGGAATCAGTGTAGGTAAGGTTCTGGTCCCGGTGGCGCCGGAGCTTCTGGCATTTGATCCAAACACCGGGGCAGGCACCATAATTGACTCGGGTACGGTTATAACCCGATTTGTACAACCCGTGTACACGGCCATTCGAGATGAATTCCGGAAACAAATAAATGCACCCATATCGTCCCTCGGGGCATTTGATACTTGTTTTAAGACGACATATGAAGCCGAAAAGCCGGCGGTGACATTGCATTTTACGGGGATGGACTTGACTCTGCCGACGGAGAACACATTGATACACAGCAGCGCCGGGTCGCTGACGTGCCTGGCCATGGCAGCAGCTCCGAATAATGTGAACACGGTGTTGAACGTCATAGCTAACCTGCAGCAGCAGAACCTTAGGGTTCTCTTTGATGTCCCTAATTCCCGCTTGGGAATTGCTCGTGAACTCTGTAACTAGTCCTCTCTCTCTCTCTCTCTGGCCTTTTTTAGTCTTGGACTCTTTAGTGGGTGGGCCTGGGCCTGGGCCGGCTTTGTACTCTCTCTGTACTAGGTAAGCGTGTATCTACATTCTCCTCTGAACTCTGAAGAAGTAATTTGTAATTCCCAGTTTTTATGATAAATTGTAAGGTAGAAGGCAATAAATTAAAGCTTTTGAAGATGATAGATTCCGTAATTGTCGATTTGTTATGGAGCACTAACGGAAAGATGAGAAAGGGGTTCTACTTAAATCTGCTGCTCTAATGGAGCTATAATCAGAGACAGAATGGGCCTACATAGAGAGTTCAAATTATGTAACACTGATCTGATCAATCCATGGCTTTTGAAAAGTCTAATCAATCTATGGTTTCAAAAGGAATTGGGCGCCCTTAGGCTGTGTTTGGTTTGGAGGAATTGTATAAGTTTCCCTACCTTTCCCTTCAAACCAAACATAGCTTTAAACATGCGAAAAGCAGGTAAAAGCCAAAAAATCGAATTTTTGTTGCCCGAAATAGAACCCAGATCCTCTAATCCGATCAAACAATCTATGTACAGTAGTATCACTTCAAAAGGGATTCAGGCTTGAGAAAGTCAAAAACTTTAAAAGCTTCCGTTGCCGGTAATCGAACCCGGGTCTCCTGGCTGAAAGCCAGACATCCTAACCGCTGGACGACAACGTTCCACACACGTCCAATCCGATCAAGCAATCTATGTACAGTATTAATTCAAAAGGGATTCAAGCTTGAGAAAGCCAAAACTTTAAAAGCTTACGTTGCCGGGAATCGAACCCGGGTCTCCTGGGTGAAAGCCAGACATCCTAACGGCTGAACGACAACGGACCACATACTTCTTATCCGATCGATGTACTTCAAGGACTAAATATACCAGACTAAAGCTAAAATGTGAAATTCCGTTGCCGTCAACTGAACCTGGGTCTCCTGGGTGAAAGCCAGCCATCTTTAACCGCTGGACGACAACGGTTAAGAGATCAATTATATCGATTTATTATTTCAATAAGAAATTGAATCCATTAAAAAAAACATTCCCAAAAAAGAAACATAAACAAAAGTCAAAAGTCCAGAACCCCATATACTATGGACGACAACGGATGACAACGTTTTAATTTGATCAATACGAGGGAAATTGAATTGAATTCACTAAAAAAAGGGGTAAATTATAAGAACCCCATATACTATGGAGTCAGTGATAAAGACTCCACTTTCTTGGGGTTCGCAAGCATAGTAGTTAGGGGGGGCCGAGAAAACCAGCGACGCTTACTTCCCTCCATTACAGAATACTTACCTTTTTGTCGTTTGTATGGCCGTCGACATCGGCCGGTGGAACTCGAAAGAGTTTATCTCCGGTGGGTGGGTTACGAAAGGGGGCGCCAAAGGTTTCAGTTCACAGTAGAATAAGAGAAAGAATAGCCAGAATGGGAGAAGAAACCCTTTTGGGCGAGAAAGAATCAAAGGATGTGATACAAACGACCGCACGAGTCATCCTAGTGCGCGTGTGTCATAACACGCGTCACGCCTAGGTTTCGTGGGACGTTTTGGGGGGTTCTCGGCGAAATGCTTAGCACTGGATTTAATGTCGTTGGGTTCA
The DNA here is from genome assembly GCF_055504915.1 of Nelumbo nucifera. Lineage (NCBI taxonomy): Eukaryota > Viridiplantae > Streptophyta > Magnoliopsida > Proteales > Nelumbonaceae > Nelumbo > Nelumbo nucifera. The sequence continues at coordinate 103,510,304 of NC_142649.1, forward strand.
ACTGGATGTCATCGCCGAAGGCCACAGAGTTGGAGTGCATAGTCATGGATTGGATTGGCTTGGCAAGATGCTTAAGCTCCCCAAGTCTTTCCTCTTCTCTGGAAACGGTGGTGGTGTGCTACAAGGGACTGCCTGCGAAGCCATCCTGTGCACTCTCATGGTAGCCAAAGATCGGATGTTGAACAGAATTGGTAGGGAGAACATAGGGAAGTTGGTGGTTTATGAATCAGATCAGACCCACTGTGCACTCCAGAAAGCTGCCCAGATTGCAGGGATCTTTCCAAACAACTTCTGTGCCGTTGCAACGAGTAAGGTCACCTCATTCGGGCTGGCCCTCGAGTCTCTTCAGTCTGCAATCCAAGAAGATATACAAGCTGGGCTCATCCCATTATTCCTCTATGCTCCTGTCGGTACTACATCGTCAACAACCGTCGACCCAATTGCTCCTCTATGCGCAGTGGCCAAAGAGTATGGAGTTTGGGTTCACATCGACGCAACATACGCCGGAAGTGCATGCATATGTCCTGAGTTCAAACACTTCATTGATGGGGTAGAGGATGCAGACTCGTTCGGTTTCAATGCACACAAGTGGTTCTTCACCACTCTCGATTGTTGCTACCTTTGGGTCAAGGACCCTAGCGCTCTTGTTAAAACCCTGTAAACCAGTCTCGAGTATTTGAGGAACAAAGCTACTGAATCAAAGCAAGTGATAAACTACAAAGACTGGCAAATAGCCCTTAGTTGTCGATTCCAAGCCATGAAGCTCTGGATTGTGCTTCGGAGCTATGGTGTGGCCAACCTAAGAGGTTTGAGATTGTGGTGCCAAGGAATTTCGCGATTGTATGCTTCCGACTGCTACCGCCGCCGGTGAAGGATCATGAGGATGAGACGCTCAGGCAATTGTTGGAGTTGGAACGTGCAAACGAGATCAACCGTAAGTTCTGGAGTCGATCAACTCGGCTGGGCGCATATACATGACGCATGCGGTGGTTGGGGGTGTTTACATGATCAGGTTCGCTGTTGGTGCAAGCCTTATGGAGGACCGCCATGTGAACTTGGCATGGAAGGTAGTGCAGGAACATGCAGAGGCCACTCTCAAAGCGTGCTGATTGAGGTGGCGACCTGCGACCACCACTCCATATTCATGGAGTTGAGGGTTTAATTCAAACTTACGAAAATAAAGAGTAAGACCCAAGAAAAAAAATAAAAGAAATTAATTACTTGGGTTCATTAATTTTGTTCGTATTCATCATCCGTAATTTTTTTCTTAAATTTCTTTTGTATCTATTAAATCATCTACATTGAATTGTTTCTACTGTGAAATTATCAAATTATTATTGATTTTACAACAACAATTCTTAATACTCTCTCTCTCTCTCCGTTTGTATGGCCGTCGACATCGGCCAATGGAACTCAAAAGAGTTTATCTCCGGTGGGTGAATTACGAAAGGGTGTCACGGGATAATCGTTGGGGCCCCGTGCGGCACTCGAAAGGGGCGAATAAGCCTACGCAACAAAGCAAACATACACAAAAAGGCAACAAGATGGAACACGAATTAGCAAAAGGCTATTTGTATTGCAATAATCAGTGGCAAGCACAAGCACACAATACAGTGTCGAGGGGATCTCATACTTAACCTTTACACACTAATGAGCTCACTCGACTACCTACCTCCCCTCAAAGAGTACATTAAACTTTTGGGGGAGTGACAATAAGAAACATCAAAAAGATGAAAAAGTGTACTACAATATTACAATAATGCCATTGGCAGTCCCCCATACAAAAGTACATGTTTAGCCCACCCATGACACACACTTGGACACTGGAGTGGCGGCTGTAGGCACGGTGGATGGCACTTGATGGCGCGGCGAAGAGAACACTTGTTACAATCTCCCCCACTCAATTCAGTCTTCGTCCTCGAAGACTAGTTTCTGCTTGAGGCCTGAACTTGTTGTTGGTGAAAGAAGGTTCTTCGACTGCTCCACGAACCGGGTTTCTTCCAAGGACCAGATAGTAGGTTGGGTAGATTGCTAGTTGATGTTCTTGATGGTGGGAAAACCTATGGCTAGTCCCTAAGTTAAGCCCCTGCTTGGCTGCTTCAAGGTAGGATTTTGACTTGTTCCTAATGGTGGTAGGAAAGTTGGTGGCCAAGGCTAAGTCAAAATGATATTTTGGATTGTTAGGGTGTTGGTTCCCATGCATTTTTCCCCAAGGGTGACTCGCAATGCTACTATGGGATTTATCTTGAGGGATGATATGAATGTGGCCCCTAAATGGCTCGGGTGGCACTCGCTCTCTCCAGTGGTTGTGGTAGTAGGTGTGGACAAAGTTTGACACGGTCTTGGGTCTTCTGTTGGGCCCACCAGTTGTGGGTGTGTGCGACTTCTGCTGCAAAGTTGGCTACCGCTTCTGTTGTTGTGGCGGAACTGGTACTGACGTTGGCATTGGCACTAGCGCTGACTGCTTCCCGGAGTTGCTATGATCACTTCTGGTTGCAATGGTGGTTGTTGTAGATCTCTCTGCCAACAATGGTGGAGGGTGGTGTTGGAATTGTAAGGCAGAGAGGTGCTGCTTTTGCCTGTATCATGAAGTCCATTCCAAGGACAACATCAAAATCATCTATGTGGACGACAGAGAGGTCAATCTCTCAATCCCAGGTGCCGAGTTGTAGTCTTACTCGGTGGGCCATGCCTTTAGTAGGTTTGGCACCGGTGTTAACTGCTTTGAGCCAGCCAAGCTCTTTGGAAATGGCCAAGTTAAGTCTCTTGGCCTCTGCAATGGATATGAAGTTGTGAGTGGCCCCTGTGTCAACTAGGGCCCTAGTTGGCCTCCCGCCAATGGTTACATCAACATACCTCAGTCCTCTTCTGACTGAGGAGGGCTATTTGGAGGTAGCCCCTTTCTTCATCATGGCATTGAAAAGTTGGAGGACACCCACTCTTGGCGCCGGGGTACTCCGTTCCCCATCACTCTGCTCATCATCACTTAGCTTGGCAATGAGGGCATTCAGCTTTGCTCGCTTTGGGCAATTCCTAGTGAAGTGTTCCTCCCCACAAATGTAGCAAATGGGAGGACGGCTTGGTCTCCCTTGATATATGTTGTTGTAGTAGCTTTGACTTCCTTGTGGCTGCTTCCCCTTGTGGTGCTCGACTGGTTTGTGGCTGAAGGGTGGCTTCTCTTTCGGAGGACTGGGTTGTCCATCTCCCCCACTCAAATGTGTGGTACGCAGGCTGGCTGGTCTGCTTCCTTCGTCATCCGACAATCTCTGTTCACTAAGTTGTTTGGCCACGGCCATGGCAGAGGCAAGGTCCTGAACATTGCGTCGTTGGAGCTCAAGCTCGGCCCAAGGCTTTAGACCATCCATGAAGTTGAACAATAAGTCCTTGTCTGACATATCGGTGACTTCTAATGTGAGGGCTGAAAACTCTTTGACATAGTCATGGAGGAAGTCACCGTGCTTGAAAGTCTTCATCTTGCGACGAGCGAGGTATTCCACATTCTCTGGGTAGAACTGTCTCTTCAGCTCTCTTTTAAAGTCAGCCCAGGTACGGATAACGCACGTACCGCGTTCTATATCGACACACCTTCTGCGTCACCACAAACATAGTGACATCAGTCAAATACATAGTAGCAGTACGTACCTAAGTCATTTCATCAATCACGTTGGCGGCGGCAAGGTACTGTTCCATTTTCCACAGGAAGTTGTCGAGCTCTCGTGCATTGCGGGTACCCGAATAGGGGGTTGGCTCCCTAATCTTAATGTGGGAGGGAGTATGTGTAAAGGAAGTGCTGGTTGGATTAGCGACGACCCTCTTCAGGATTGCACATTTTGCTTTGAGCTCCTCTAATTGAGCTTGGGTGTCGGAGGAGGAACGTGCGGCGGACTTCATTGAGGCCCACTCCGCTCTCATTTCATCTAGTTGGGCCTGGACGGCCATTGATGTGGAGGTGCTTCTTCTCCACGTTGCCCACTCGTTTTTCATCTCATCGAGCTGGGCTTGAAAACTATCAAGCCTGTCTTGGACCTGCGAGTTGGAGGAGCTTGCTTCTTGCTAGCGCGCAGTGCTGCAAATTTGCTTGAGCGTGCCATTGATTATGTCTCGGACCTCGTCCACGACTCCACTCAAGCGACCTTCAATCTCGACCAGTGTGTTGTCCATGGCTTCCATGTTCTGATGCAGCTCGTCTATCGAGTCTCGCATCTCACCTACGATGGCTTCGCAACGTAGCATGTGCAACTCAACGACTACATGCTTGTTGGAAGATTTCTCACATTTGCTGGCCTTCGGTTCCTTGTCCTTGCCGATGTCATCGGCGGGCGCATCATCGGCCTCATGGGCTGTGGAGAGTCCATGCTCGATCTCCACGAAGTCCCTGTTGTGCTTCATCCTGTCACTCACGTTGCGGGTTGAATGGCTTAAAAAGAACTCCTGGTCTGATACCAACTATTACGGGGATAATCGTTGGGGCCCCGTGCGGCACTCGAAATGGGCGAGTAAGCCTACGCAACAAAGCAAACACACACAAAAAGGCAACAAGATGGAACACGAATTAGCAAAAGGCTATTTGTATTGCAATAATCAGTGGCAAGCACAAGCACACAGTACAGTGTCGAGGGGATCTCGTGCTTAACCTTTACACGCTTATGAGCTCACTCGACTACCTACCACCCCTCAAAGAGTACGTTAAGCTTTTGGGGGAGTGACAATAAGAAACATCAAAAAGATGAAAAAGCGTACTACAATATTACAGTAATGCCATTGATAGTCCCCCATACAAAAGTACATGTTTAGCCCACCCATGACACACACTTGGACGCTGGAGTGGCGGCTGTAGGCACGGTGGATGGCACTTGATGGCGCGGCGAAGAGAACACTTGTTACAAGGGGGCATCAAGGGTTTCATTTCATAGTAGAATAGGAGAAAGAATACCCAGAACGGGAGAAGAAACCCTTTTGGGCGAGAAGGAATTAACAGACGTGATTCAAACGGCGTGAAATAGAGACCGCACGAGTCATCCTAGTGCGCGTGTGTCATGACACGCGTCGCGCCTAGGTTTCGTGGGACATTTTTGGGGGGCAAGTCTGCGGGGGGCAGATGCGAACCCCTTTTTTTGCGACACAGACTTACGTTGCCACAAATACCCCTTTTAGCCGCCAAGTCAGATGACGAAAAGCATTAAATTATCGAAATACTTTATTAAATTTTCTCTATTTTTGCCATTTTCTCTTAAAACCTAATGGTCCGTTTGATTTCCGAAAAACAGTGGGATGAGAAGGGATGGGATGAGAAAGGATGAAATGAGAAAGGAAGAATTTATTTTCTCATTTTTTTGGTCCATGAGTTTCTCTAGATCTGGAGTAAACACATGTCTCTGGCCAGATCTAGAGTGGCGAAATTAAACCAGAGATATAAAGACAAAGACAATAACATGTCCTTACCTTCGTTGGAGAAACATATGTCACTGAGAAATGACCACCGAAAACGTTATTTTCACTGGAGAAGACGAAGACAATAACCGCCGAAAACGAAGACATAACCTGTCCTTCCTGTCCTGGTTGTCTTTGCTGGAGAAGATGAAGGCAATAACCGTAGGAAACATTACCTTCGCCGGAGAAGACAAAGAGAATAACCTGTCTTTGCTATCTTCGCCAAAGACGATGAAGACAATAACCATCGAAAGCGTTACTTTTGCCAGAGATGAAGGATACATGTGGTCAGAGTTCAGACCATTGCAGAGGTGGGAGATGAAAACAGTCCACCCCTCGATAAAATTTCCTTACTGCCGTCACATGACTTTCAATTCTCAGTGGGGTCACACTTATTTGGTGAGACCCCACATCCCATATTTTGATAATGCTATTCTCATCATCGTAGCATCTCTCCCAAACCAAACACGAATATTCCTATTTTCTCATTCAGGTCGCGTGAACCAAACGGACTGTAAATTGGCTCAAAAATACCTTTAATGCTAACACAAACACCGCCGCCACCTCCTCCACCCCCACCGCAACGGAAGCGTTAAATTACAATGCGCACCCATTACCTTTTGCTCCCTTTTGAGTGCAAAGCGTATAAAGTCGATCGGTCATAACCAATAGACGCCGACATCGAAATCCCCAACAAGAAGGTTCAGTCGGCAACAATTCAGAAGCTGAAAATTGGTATCTACTTTGCAACTTGGTGGGTTCTAAACGTTGTTTTCATTATCTACAAGAAGAAATTAAAGTCCTGAACGTCTTTCCGTATCCATGGCTCACCTCCACCCCCTGTGCCTCACAAGTCACAACTGGATCACTGATGATGCTGATTTCGTAGGCTACGATAATCGCGGAAACACCGAAGACCAGTCTGGAATTCTGGAAAACCCTCTTCCCGGTCGCTGAGGCGCATGCCATAGGTCATTTTGCAGCCACAATTAGCATGTTGAAAGTTGTCGTCCCGTTCACTCATATCATCTGAACCTGCTTTTAGTGTCTTGTTTCAAGGTTTCTCTTTAGGTGAAATGTTCCCAGTGCCGGTTTATTTGTCTCTTGTGCTGATTATCGGTGGCTGTATTCCGAAACATTTTCTCAAAGAGGGATGGAGGGGAAGTCCCTCAGTGGCATGACTCTCTCTTGATTAGACTTGGCAATAAGTTCATCCAATCCGATCCAATCCAATCCGAAAAAACAGGGTTAGGGTCTTATATTTAGCTATTTTAATGTAAGAACGACCCAACTCGACCTGACCTAAAAAACATTGGATTGGATTGGGTTGGGTCATGGGTCAACCCGCTGACCCGATTGTAAAGTCTAATTGGGACTATTTTTGCATTGTTAGAAGTTTTCATTATTTAATTTTTTTATTTAATCTTTACTTTTTATTGTTTACTCTTTAAATTGTTAAATGTTCAAGCTTTTTTATTTTATATTTGAAATTTTAAGGTTAATTCTTTAATTTTGGCATTTTTCATGTAGTTTTTCTTTATTTTTTTTTAATTTCAGTTATTTTTTTGGCTAACCAGAATTGACCCATGGATCAACCCTAACCTGAACATTTAGGGTTAGAATCTAGCATTTGATAACCCAACCCAAAATGTCTTGACCCAACCCGAACCCGACTCACCCAACCCAATTGCCAGGTCTACTCTTGATTCTCACACCTTTTGCCATTGCTGTAGAGGGTCCACAGATGTGGGAAGGCTTGTAAAGAGCACTCTCTAAAAATGGACCTAATTTCATATGGTGGGTGGCAGCCAAAGTGTGTTCTACCACCTATACAATCAAGTCTGGGATGATATCTCCCCCGTTGACATTTATTATTGTCAATACTATGAAGTGGATATCTGTCATTATCTCTTCTATCATCATCGTCCACACACCTGTTAGAGCGGTGGGTACAAAAGGACGAAGTCATCGGAAAATAGCTTTCAAAATTCGATTTCAATTTCGAGATTTATCATAATTGAATTGAATTCGGATAATTAAAATATTTAAGATTGAATTTGAATATCTATAGTTAATTGGATTCGAATTCAGTTATAACCTGATTTGATTCGATAAATATGTGAGGTTAATCGATTATTTAATTTTTATATATAACATATAAAATATTTAAATACTTTATATAATTTATATTTACAATAATTAAATTATATAAATAATTTATATATTTATATACTTTATATAAATAAAATATTTATTTTATATATTTTATTAATTATCTAAAATAATTAATTAGTCGAATTCGAATCAAATAAAATATTTAAATATTAATTTTCAATATCCATCAGATATCAAATTTTTTAATCGGATTCGAATTCAGATATTGCTTGAGAAAATGGTGCTGCTGATAAGCACTGTATTTTGAGAAAACGATGCCTTTTTTTTTGTTTGGAATTGTTGCTGCTAGGTAGGATGTTTCCTGGAGCAACAACTTTTTCTATTTGGTACCAATGCTCCAAGAAACGTTTTCTGCATTGCCACTCATTATCCAATGCCACATCACTGCCCTATTGGCAGCAACGAGTTATAGCTCCAAGAAATGTCAAATTTGGCATTGCTCCAAGCCATGCCTTCCTGATTTTCAAGGCGTGGCTTGGAGCACCATTTTCTATAGAAAAACGGTTCCAAACAAATGATTGTTTACTGGAGCACCATTTTTTTTCAATATAGCACTGATGTAGTGTCGTTTTCTGAAGCAACAACAATGTTGTCTAATAGACGCAGATTCAATGTGAATTCAATCTATTTACATCCCTATTTGTGGGGGTGAAGTCACCGGAAAATACACTTATTTGATGTTCCAAGCAAGACCCATGATATGCTTAGGGAAGAGCATGGCATTCCTACAGATGAAGCAAGTAGGTGGTGGCCAGTGTTCTATGGTGGTTCTAGGTTGTCTGATCCTGATGATGGAGAAACGTTGTGAACTAGTTGTTTTGCCATATTTAACTTTTGAAAATGAAATGTGGTTTCCGGTGAGGATCGAAGAAATAGGAGGGGTCTGATAACACTAAGTTGGGAGGTGTTATGATTTCATAAATTATGAAAAGGTTAAAATAAAATACAAAAACTTCCCTTAAAGTTTTTAACAATTATAAAAACCTCCTTTATAATTTTATTTTAGTAAAAAATCTCTCTATTTTTGAAAAATTCAATAAAAACCTCTCTTTCCTCAATGATCAAGATGAAAAACGTTAAATAGATGATTTTTTTTCAAAATACCCATTTTACCCTTTTACGAATTACTGTGCACATATTTTTCAAAATGCAAGGGTCTTTATAATTTACTCAAAAAAACATTTCAAAAATGAGATATAAACAAAAAAAATGAAAAATTCTGATGCCGGTAATTGAACCAGGGTCTCTTGGGTGAAAGCCAGACATCCTAACCTCTGGACGCCAATGGATTACAGGGTTTTGAAATCAATTCAAGGAAATTGAATCCACCAGAATGAAGATAAAAATGTAAAATTCTGTTCCCGGGAACCAGGGTCTCTTGGGTGAAAGCCAGACATCCTAACCTCTGGACGCCAATGGATTACAGGGTTTTGAAATCAATTCAAGGAAATTGAATCCACCAGAATGAAGATAAAAATGTAAAATTCTGTTCCCGGGAATCGAACCCGGGTTTCCCGGGTGAAAGAGAGACATCCTAACCGCTGGACGACAACGGAGTACAGGTTTTTGATTTGATCCATTCGAAGGAAATTGAATCCACTAGACCAAAGCTAAAAACATAAAAATTCCGTTGCCGGGAATCGAACCCGGGTCTCCTGGGTGAAAGCCAGATATCCTAACCGCTGGACGACAACGGATTGTTGACATTCAATCCTACATACATTTCTATGGAGTCCATGATATTGGAAAGATATGCTATCATAACTTTGACCAATCTCACCCATGTGAATTATGTTTTATGATACCAATCACAGGTTGAGTGGAAATAATTCAGTCTTTTGATTCGTAGTTAGAATGGTCTATTCCCATAGTTTGTTTGGTTCAAGAATGAAAATGAAAATTGGAATCAAAATGAGATTTTATTCTCAAGGGAGGAGTAGGGAATGACCATTCCCTCGAATGGGAGAATGCCATTCCAACAGAAATGGGAATGGGATTCTGATTCTGCCCACCCAAATAGTTGGAATCATTATAGCCTATTTTGATTCCAATTCCAGACCCCTATTCCTATAAACCAAATGGGGCCTAAGTCTTTCCAGTATCATCTTAAGGTAGCGTTTGGTTTGAAAGAAAATGTACCAAAAAGAATGGAAAGGTACGGAAACCTATATAGACTCCATTTCAATCCAAACTTTTCCCTTCCTATATAGGTTTCCTACCTTTCCATTCCTTTCCCTACTGTCTCTTTCAAACCAAACATAGCCTAAAGGCAAGGTTCAAAATATCGATACATATCGGTTGATATGTACCATATCAGGAGCTTCCCGATACGTCCCTATAGAGGGTGTATCAGGGTTTTGACGGGTTTAGGGGGTCGATGGACCTTAAACTGGCCCCTTTGAACCAAATTTGGAAAAAAACTACCAATACGTCTCTACCGACATATCAGGCATTACCGATATTTTGAACCTTGCCTAAAGGTACTTGAAGGGTAAAACAAATTTATCCAAAATTTAAATGTCACATAAATTATAGATGGCAATTTCCACCCTACCTGCCAACTACTCACTCGAATAGTATGTTTACTCTTAGTTTGAAAAAAATAGATTTTGGGTTAGGAAAGAGTTTTGAGAATTTAGAATCCATACAATGACTAGTAGGGTATGGTAACAGGCTAAACCCGATTCTCTTGATCTATAAAATATCCTTTAGTGCATTTAATTAAATTACCAATACACAATGGTATACACACATACACGTTTTAGATTGGAAACCTTAAGACTTCCTCATCTAGTATTCTCTCTCTATGTGATCTATGTGATCTCCGTAGTTGGCCATTGGTCCTCCGCCGTTACAATCAAATAATTGGAGAGATTTTGTTGTTTATTCATATAATTTTGCTTATATAAAACATTAAATTAGATATGGGTTCAATTTAGATTGGTTCCAACCCAAACCCATTGGCACCTGTATTTTTATCTTCTATCAATGGGCTATATATTGGTTCAATCCAATATAAATCCATTATGGATGGATCAGGTCCAATCTAATCCAATAAATACTTTGGACCGTTAAGTCTACACTGGTCCAATTCAAATGATAGAAGGTACATGTTCGGGTCATGGCTGAGCTGGCCTTAGGAGACACGTGGCTGCCCAGTCATCACCCGGTCACCCCGACCACAATAGCACAACCAGGCCAACTCCGTGACATACATTGACTCCGTGGCCCCGACCACACTATGCTATTACTGTAACCCCCTGTCTTATCCTCTCAGCCACATCAGCTACACATCACACAAATAAGCACAACTACAAATAGGAGGAGGGAGGAGAACAACTCCACTAGGGAATAGGACTCTATCTCAAAGGCCTTGGCGGTTAACCTCATCCCGACAACCTCGGAAACCCAATCCGAACAGGGCACAGACCTTCGGCTATATAGAGGTATTCTCCGCTCAAGGTAAGGGATTCCAATTTTCTTGCACCCATACTTTGCTCAGACCAACACCCTTATTGCTCGGCCTGACCATCAACTACCTTCTACAGACTTGAGCGTCGGAGTGCCTACTCGAGGATAACCCCTCGGGTCTCTGACTTCTCTTTCTTGATCATAGGTCTTGAAGCGTGGTCTCTTCCTTCCACCTCAATACCACCTTATTGGCAAGGATTATCTGACTGCCTTCCTCGGTTTGTGCACCACCTTGGATCGAGCAGCATTAGATTGGCGCCGTCTGTGGGAAACACACAAAAAACCTTTCCTAAAATCTTTTCTCCCCTACCGCATAATCAAGAAAGCGATCAAAATGCCCAAGAATCAGTCTAAACGATCAACATGCCGATCCCCATCTCAGGAGTCTCGATGTTGTTGCCCTCTACCAAGAAATCCCACAGCCTCTAGCCTCAGTTGATCCTGCATAGTTCTGGGCAATGCAAAAGAAGGTCGACAAGATCTTCGAGATAATGCAGACGCTAGGATCTGTGGCACCGCCCAACCAAGCCGTCCCCCCTCATGCCTTGACGCGTCCAAAGGATGATCCTCGCCCCGAGGACCCCAAAACGTGTCGGCCGGACAAAAGGGTAGCGCAATTGGACCCTGAGAAGAAAGACACGATAAGGAAGTTCGCCTCCATAGCTCACTCTCGCGAGTCCGACAACCACAATAGAATGCACCAAACTACGCGGATTCCTGCTAAAGAGAGGCTTGGCAAGCAGACACCACCTCGTGTGGTCTCCGTCGCCGAGTTCAGCTTTGTGAATGACCGCTCCACACAGCCCAAGGAGAGAGCCACCTGTACCGTGGTCCCGGACAATAGGGACGCCAAGATCTGGGAGCTCCGACAACGCTTAGAGGACTTAGAGTGCAGCCAAGTTTAGATAATCACTACATCACATGTAGATCAGCCTATGCAGCCAGCTACACCAACTGCCAAGGAACCACCGTTTTCCCAAGAGATCGTGGACGAGGTGCCTCCCACAGGATGGCGGAAACCTTAGCTCGACAAGTACGACGGGAATACCGACCCCACTAACCACATCGAAGCACTGAAGGCTCAACTGATGTTGCATAGATCCTCCAAGGGCCTGATGTGCAAAGCCTTAGTGGCCACCCTCTCGGGTCCAGTCCTAACTTGGTATTCCTCTCTACCTCTACATTCCAAAGTGTCGTGGGAGCAATTGGAGTCCCAATTCTGAACACAAATCACGGCAAGCCAGAAGCATTGGAAGACTTCGGCCAACCTTATGCAAGTACGGCAGAGGAAGACAAAATCTCTCAGAGACTACCTGGCGAAATTCAACAAAGAAGCACTACAGGCTAGGAACCTAAATTAGTCCGTGGCCGTCACTGCTATTCAGCACGGGCTCCACCCCTCGCCTTTCAATTTCTCCATATCCAAGAACTCTCCCCAGACATTAGCCACACTGATGAACCATGCCCAAAAGTATATCAATGTGAAAGAAGCGCAAGCACAACTACGGGTCGAGGAAGAAAGGCTTGACAAGAAGAGAAGCAACACAAAGGAGCAGAAGTCAGAGAGATCAAATCGGGACTATAAGAGGTAGGATCGTCAGCCTGACTATAGACCACAGATACCACTGCCGACCTATTGGAACTTCACGCCATTGAACACACCACGGTCTAAAGTTCTGATGCAAATCAGTGACCGCAATTATGTCTGGTGGCCTAAAAAGATGAATACACAAGGCAACAAGAGGAACCATGACAAATATTGTGAATTCCACAGGGACCACGACCATGATATGGACAACTATTTCGACCTCCATAACCACATCGAGAACCCAATCAGGCACGGGTACCTCAGCGGATTCATCGATAAGAATGAGAAGCCAGCCAGGAAGAACTGTGCGCAGAGAATGCTCGGCCACTGCCCCGACCTCCTCCTGCCAGCGTGATCCACGTGATATTAGGAGGGATCGCTGTAGGAGGAGAGAGCAGCCCGGGGCACAAGAAATATGCGCGGCTGTGCGAGGTTGACAACCGAGGACAAAAGAAGAGGCAAGATGATCTGGTCACCTTCACAGAGGATGACCTCTGAGGGTGCAAACCCCACACGATGACGCCCTAGTGATCACGGTTGAGGTAGCCAACTTTGAGGTGCGGCGAATCCTGTTTGATACAAGCAGCTCAGCCGACATCTTCTTCGAAGAAGCATTCGACAAGCTCGACATCGACAAGAGTCGTCTCGCCCCGTCAACACTCCCTTGATGGGTTTCTTCAAGGAGTCCCTCATGCCAACCGTGAGAATAACCCTTCCCCTTCTGATTGGAGTTGGTGACATCACCACAACGGCCATGGTAGACTTCATCGTGGTTTGCTGCCCAACTTCTTACAATGCCATCCTCGGCAGATCGACCCTCAATGCTCTACGAGCTTCTATCTCCACCTTCTACCTCGTGGTAAAATTCCCGACCTAGTATGGCATGGGAGTAGCATGTGGGGACCAGAGGACTGCACGACAATGTTATTTGACCTCCTCCCGAGGACTGCACCGAGCCACGGAAACACTGATGGCTAAAGCCTACGGTCTGCGGGACAAGGTGAAGATGCAGTGCGACCAACTTGTTGAAGACCTCATCTAGGTGCGTGCTGCTCAACGAGGAAGACCCCAAGAGGATGGTCCATGCGGCTCTCTCCTGGATGACCATCTCTGGGAGGAACTAGTACAGCTATTGAGGGACCATGCCGATGTGTTTGCTTGGTCGGCAGTGGACATGCCGAGGTTTGACCCCGAGGTAATCACGCATCGCCTGAATGCTGATCCACGCTACCAACCTATCAAGTAAAGGAAAAGGAGTTTCGCTACAAAACGATGGCAAGTGATCACCGAAGAAGTGCAGAAGTTGCTCGACGCCGACTTCATTCAGGAAGTAAAATACCCCGACTGGCTATGCCGACCTAAAAGAAGTCTTCGACACCCTTAAGAAGTACAAGATGAAGCTGAACCCAACCAAATGCGCCTTTGGGGTCGGTACGGCAAATTCCTAGGGTTTATGGTGACACAAAGGGGAATTGAGGCCAATATAGAGAAAATACAGGCCATCCTCATTATGCAATCACCCCGAACTCACAAGGAAGTGCAACACCTCACCGGAAGAATAGCTACCCTTAGCAGATTCATGTCCAAATCTGTAGACCGGTGCTTGCCCTTCTTCAAAGCTCTTAAACGTCCAAAGGACTTCCAATGGACCAAGGAATGTGAATGGCCCTTTCAAGAACTAAAACAGTATTTGAGCTCGCTAACTCTCATCACCAAATTGAGCCAGGGGACGAACTGTTGCTCTACCTCTTGGTCGGGGACGAGGTCATCAGCTCGGTGTTGGTCAAAGAGGAAGACCAGGTGTAGAGGCCGATCTACTACACCAGCAAGGTCCTCGGCAATGTAGAAACCTAGTACTCCAACCTAGAGAGAATGACCCTGGCGTTGGTCACCTCGACGAGAAAGCTAAGGACATACTTCTAGGTCCACAACATTCAGGTTCTCACTGACCAGCTCCTCAAGTAGATTCTCTAGAGGTCGGAAGCATCTAGCTGCCTAATTAAGTGGATCATGGAGGTAAGTGAGTTTGACATCGATTATGCACCCCAGCACACGATCAAGGCTCAGTCCTTGATTGACTTCATCGCTGAATGCACCTTCACCACTAAGGACCCAACCCACCACCACAAGTATGGACTTTACATGTGGATGACTCATCAAATCAGCAAGGCAGCGGGGCCGACCTCATCCGCCTCGGCCCAGATAGAACGATGTTGGATCATGCTCTCAGGTTCGAGTTTAAAGCATCAAACAATAAAGCTGAGTATTAGGCCTTGATCGTCGGACTTCGCCTCACTCGGGGAATTGAAGCCTTCAGTGACTCCCAACTGGTAGTCAACCAACTCCTTAGCCAATTCGAGATGTAGACACCTACAATGGTGAGCTACCTACAAAAGGTGTAGGAGCTCATCCAGCGGCTCGAGCATTTCTACATCCAACAGATTCCTCAAGCTAAAAACATGCAAACCGATGCACTGTCAAAGTTAGCTAGCTCTCCAAAAACTGACTTTGACACAATGGTGCGATTGGACATGTTGGCCCAGCCGAGCATCATACCGATGACTCTCCTCATCCTTCTAGTATAGCACGACCCATCCTGGATGGACTCCACCATGCAGTACCTTCGAGAAGGCACGCTTTCGGAAGATCGGACAGAAGCAAAGAGGCTCCTGCATAACTCAACCTAGTACTGCCTTATCCAAGGTAAGCTCTACTGTTGCTCGCATACTCTCCCCTACCTGAAGTGTCTCTCTCTAGCCGAGTTAGACTACATCCTTAGAGAGATCCACGAAGGCATCTAAAGAGACCACCCTGGTGCGCGCACCCTAGCACACAAGGCACTCCGGCAAGGTTACTTTTGACCGACCATGAAGCAAGACGCAACCCAGTTCAAGCAGAAATGCAATAGTTGTCAGTGACATTCCAACTTCCATCATCAGCCTACGGTTCCCTTGAAGCTGATCACCAGCCCATGGCCATTGCGTAGTGGGGCATGGACATCCTCGGTCCTTTTCCCACCACGGTTGCACAAAAAAAAAATTCTCTTAGTGGCAATAGACTACTTTACCAAATGGGTGGAAGTCGAAGCACTAGCACGCATTACCGCGCACAATTCCTGGAACTTTTTTCTAGCAAGGTATTGTATGTCAGTTCGGTATTCCGTGGGTCCACATCATGGACAATGGAACGCAATTTATTGATAAAAAATTCAAAGCTCTCTGCACCGACCTAAGGATTGACCATCGAACCATCGACGTACATCGACCTAGAGAAATGGGAAGACTGAGGTGACCAATCGAACCTTATTGAACGGCTTGAAAACTTGACTGGACTAGGCCAAGGGAAGGTGGGTCAAGGAGCTACTGAGAATACTCTAGGCATATAGGACTGCTCCACGGATGGCGAGGACCTCTGCGCAGAGCTAGACCTAGTGGAAGAAGCCCGGGACCAAGCACACGTCTGGATGGTAGCACAACAACAGAGGATGGCGAAATACTATGACTCCAAAGTCCGAAGACGTGAGTTCAAAACAAGTGACCTCGTCCTCTGGAAAGTCATTGTGCCCACCCTAGGAGAAGTCAAGATCGAACCAAATTGGGAAGGGCCATACAGAATCACTAGAGTTCTTGAACCCAACACCTACAGACTCAAAGACCTCGATGGCTGACCAAAACTAAGAAGTTGGAACACAGGGATTCTCCAAATGTACTATCAGTGATTTGATTTAATGAAGAATGTTTTATTCGAGCCATATGTTGATTGCTCGGCACACCGCGCACATGCACCACACGCGACGCAACACTGCACACACATCATGTAAGCCACACAACATAAGTCATTTAATACATGCGTAGCTCGACACACAACATTGACTTGGTTGATTTTCCAACAGCCTGAACCCACGATGCGTAGCTCGGTAGCGTATCGCCGACCAAGTAAACCGCCTTGGCTGTCCACGACTCGAGCCTAAAGTGGAGAAGAACGCTCCCACCCATCAAGGCCTGAGGTGGTCATTGAACTCCACACACCCACTGACTAATTGTCACACCAGAGCTAGTCGAGCAATGACCAACCCCTAAAGAGCCAAAAAGCTCCCAAGATCAGTAACTGAGCGTCCTGAAGATAAGAACTCAGAATATACTCTGGGCCCATTAACCGGAGATTGAAGATCTCGGCCAAACCTAGAACTCGGCTATGGCAAGACCGAGGAACCCAATTGGCAAAAAAAAAAAAGAAAATAGAAAGAAGCGACACACAAGTTCGTAACAAAAAAGGTATTTTCATTAAGTTAATATTGTCAGTACATGCTTCAAAGCTCGACATACTAAGCCATTACAAGAAGAACAAGAGAAGCAAAAGAAACCCCACGACAACTCAATCCTTGGCGGGGGGATTAGTGGCCTCTTCTCCCTTCTCACCATCCTTGTCTCCTTCGATCTCCTCATCAACAAGGTTGTCCAAGGCGGGCGGGGTCTTGTCGTCATATGCACCCCAAGTCTATGCAATTTCAGCCAACTCAGGACAATGATGCAATGCCCTCCTCCGGAAGATGTTGAACCCCGCCTCGTAGGAGCTCGAGGCGTACTGGTCCATCTCCTGCTGGTATTCCACTAAGTCCTTATACTGAGTCACCACCGCTTCAGCGGCCTCTTGCTTCAGCCGCTCCCTCTCCGCCTTCAACTCAGTGATTTGCTGCTTCAGGCTATGCACAATGTTCACCTGCTCGGCTATGTGGGCCTTTAGCTCGGCCACCTCTGCTTCCAGCGTGGCTGTCTGCTCCTCGACCACCTGTAGCTCGGCTAATTGAGCCTTCAGGCTTAGATATTTAGAGTACTCTCTCTTGTACATTCCCCGCAGGTCCCGAAGTCGGTCAACCAAAGAAATTGTTGAGCATGCATTCTGTGGACAAGAAACGACTTTAGCACGAAGGAACCTACTTAAAACAATAGAAGCAAGTATGAACTTACCTGAGCCACTACCCGGATGAGTGAGCATTCAAGGGTGCCACTTCTAGTGCCCCTGGCCTCCCGAGCGATGGATGCCATCATAATTCCATGGAATAGTTGCTCGGGAACTCCAGGTGTCTCAAGTCCGTCCTTGCTACAGACCGACCACTGCGGCACGTGGATAGCCGAGCTACTGGCCCCGACTTCAGTTTGCAAAGGAATGGTAGTCCGATGAATGTCATCCAGATCCACCACTACCACGTCCTCGTCATCATTCCCCCGCTACTGAACCCTTTTTTGGCGACGGTATGCCTTCTTGGAAGATCTCAATGGGGGGACCACCTCTAGGTAGACCTGTGGCTGCGCACCAGCCCGGTTCTGCCTCTACCGATTTTCTTTCAATCGGTAGACAATCTCTTCCTCACTCGCCATCTCCACACTTGCACTGCAGAATTGTAACAGTCAGCACAAGATAAAAAAAAGGAAAGAGAATCGATAGAGAATGGGACCACCCTACACATCAATCCAGCGAGCATCAACATCTCAGAACATGTGTAAGCCACCACGTCTATCTCACAGATCATGCTCAGGGCCGACCTCTCATCCCAGGTAAGCATAGGCTGCTTGGTCTATGACACCTTTGTCCTCGGGAGCTGCAGCACAATCGAGAAGGGGAGGCCCCCGGGCCAGTGCACGAAGAAGGAGGTCTCCTTCCATTGCTTCACAGTGGTGGGGGCCTCGACCAACACCTTAACGTTCTTTGTGGCTGAGAAGTAGTAGTAGCCATGTTGGTGAAGCTTCAGTTGGAGGAGGTAGCTCACCATACCCATGGTCAACTCAATGTCACTGATAAACCTGTTCATGGGTCGGGTAGCCTGAAGGACCGGCTCGGCCCCCGGACGGGTTTGAACACACATTTGATTCAGTGGGCCTAAAAGCCCGAGCCAACTATGTTGCAAGCCAAGCATGGGATTTGTTAAAAAAGCCCAACCCGAACCCGGACCAACCCGACCTATAGGTTAAACCTGAAAACCCTAATATCCTAACCCCTCTTCTCATTCATCTCTTTATTGTCTAAGCCAATTAGTCGAACCTCTTCTCAGTTTTCATAGTGACTCACAACCTCACACTCTTAAGCAAACACAGAACCGACGAACACTCCCCAGCACAACCAGTAAACTCCAGTAGACTGGCGTGAGTCCTCTCTCTCTCTCTCTCGTTCCTCTTCTCAGTTCTCACTTCTTCTCTCTCAAATCTCAGATGTGAACTCAGGCACCGGTGAGGCGGCGGAAGTGAGTCCTCTCTCTCTCTCTCTCAGATGCGAACTGACTTCACTTTTCACTGTCACAATCTCAGCTCATCGCCAACTCAGCACCAATGAACACAATCACCAGCGGTGAATCCTCTTTGCCATTTTGTTGTATTACATCAAGTGGTTAAGTAATAGGGTGGAGAGAATGAATTTGTTAGGTGGAGAGTCTCGTCTGGGTTTGATCAAAACCCTGTTGAACAATTTCCAAATTCAATCTTCTCTATAGGTTGGGCTTCGGGCTTTTTATTAAGGTCGGGCTGGGCCCAAGTTGTTGGCCCATTGGTTGGGCCAAGCTCGGGCTTAGGCCTAACAAAATCCTGTTTATGTAAAGTAAAAGCCTGGCCCGGCCCATGAATAGGTCTAGTCAGGAATCGTGCAATAAGACACAAGGCCAAACAAAAATCTAAAGGAATTCGGCATCAGCTGCACCAACAATAATTGGTACCATCCAAACACCCCGGCTGCCCCTTCGTTTAGAGGAAACCTCAGCCCGGCTTCCAAGTTGCTCTCGTACATGCACACCTTGCCCGGCCGACCATCCATTGGCCCCTTCGTCGGCCTATGGACACCTCATCCCAAACTCCTCAGGGATGTCATATATAATCCGAATCCGAGCCATGTCCCCAGGGGTCAAAACGTAGGGGGTAGTCTTGAACTGGCGACCGGCCCGCATGGGAAGCTCTACTTCCACTCTAGAAGGGCCAACCTCATCCTCCTCAACCTCGGTAACTTCAAAATCCCCGACCTCAGACTCATAGATAGAGTCACTAGAACTAGAAGAGAAACTAGAAAAAGAAGAGGAACGGGAAGATGGGTAAGACATCTTACCGGACTTGAAGCCATAGAATCAAAACGAAAGCTGATCAATGTTGACAACCCCTCACCAAGCTATCTAGGTAGTTCCTCTCACAAATGACGAAGGGGGAATGCCCTTCCACCCCTTCTTATAACCCCTAGAAACGTGAACCGAAGCCAGATCAATGGTGGAGATCAAGTGCCGCTCTGACAAAGCTCGGGAAGACCAATCAACGCGATTGTCACCGCACATGTGAGGCCTCAGGAACCAAAGTCACGATCTTGACAAGCAACGGTAAAGATATTAATTACCCTGGTCCACTTTGAAGTGCCGGTCCAACCAACACTGCAGACACCCGTGGTCCGCCTAGGACCACCAGTCCAATTAACCTCTCGGGTCTCTTCAAGACACCTAATAATGAGCCCTGACCAAAGAAGCCTACGTTGCACCCCAACTGGGCACTCCACTCTTCAACTTCAGAACTAGGGGAGTGGTGTTCGCATTCCAAAATTTCAAGCACAAGTTCCTCAGTTGAAGAACAAAGAGCCCTTCTACGGTGCAGCACCACCGAGCATTAGGGAGGTCTAGATTTTGGAGCTTAATTCAACTCTTCAGCACCTGGTCGAACTAAATGACCGCACAATATGTCGGCCGAGCACTCCCCTTCCTCGGCTTCAGAACTAGGGGAGTGGTGTTCAAATTCCAAAGCTAGAATTCTTGACTGTTACTCTACTCGGACCAACACCCTTATTGCTTGGCCCGACCATCCACTACCTTCTACTGACTTGAGCGTCAGAGTGCCATTTGGGGATATCTCCTCAAGCCTTTGGCTTCTCTTTCTTGATCACAGGTCTTGAAGCACGACCTCATCCTTCCACCTCGGCACCGCCTTATTGGTAAGGATTATCTGACTACCTTCTTCGGTTCGTGCACCACCTCAGATCGAGCAGCATCAGCACACATATCTATAAAAGAAGTTTATAAACAATAAGTTTTGGAATTTAAGCATTAAATAAAATAATAACTAATCAACTAACAATTATAAAAAATTTATATTTCACGTAAAAAAATAATTTAAAAGAGAGTAAACAACTTAGTGGTTTGATCTATGTAAACAACAACAACAACAACAACAACAACTTGGTTATTTGGTCCATAATTATTGAAGTGTTTTCTTATCTGCTTTAAATTATAAAATACATATTTTTTGCATTAAATCACTAATCAATCATTGATATTTGAGGCTTACACCTTTTTATGCCTCAGCCTACGCTTCATTCAAACAAAGGCTTAAGCCTTGATGCAAAATCTATGTGCCTTCCTCGTGCCTCATGCCTCAAGGTTTAAGCCTTTTAAAACAATGGCATAGAGAGGGTAGGGGTCTAAAATTTACAAAACCTGCCCTGAACCCGCTCCATTTCCATTCCTACGTAAACACCTTAAAATTGATGATGGATGGCATGTAAAAATAGTTATGAAGGGGGTGGGATGGTGGGATAAATGACTCTAGAAGTATCTAGGTTCCTTCTGCCTTATTTCCTTACCGAGCCTAGACCCAATTGATTGATAGGTCTAGCTTTGTTGATGAAGGCCAAAGTAGGGATGCAAAAATATTGGATTGGATTCAAATCAAGGTATATACGAATCCTATTCGATACATTGTAGATCCGATATGATTGGATCTCATAAATACAAATTCGAATTCAAATCCGATCAGGATGTTGGATTTTCAAATATGATCCGATCCAATTTATTTTTTTTTAAAGATTAATAAATTATTAAAAGAAAAAGAAAATATAATAGTTTAAATCAAGAAAAACAAAAATACAAGTATTTTTTTCAATTATTTCATTATATATACATGTTTTTTGTAAAAAAATAAATAATATAAAAATTTTAAAAAATCAATATAAATAACTTATTTATAAATAAATAGCATATATATATATATATTCTATAAATAAATAACATCCATCCATCTATCTATCTACCTCTCTCTCTCTCTCTATCTATCTATCAATCTATCTATATATCTAAATATGATCTGATTGTTAACAAGATCCAATCCAAAAATCCAAAATACGAATATCTAAATCTACTAAAATAGGACCAGACTTTGGATCAATCCATTTGCATCCCCAGGCCAAGGATTTATTGAGCCCAAACTGAGAGTTATAAGGTGGTGTTTGATAAATTTGAAATTTGAAATCTGAAAAGTTAAAAAGATATTAAAAGTGTCTAAAATATGAAAAGAGTCATATTTACTTTTTGACTTTTTAGAGGCTTTGAATAGAGAAGGTTGTGTTGTATAAAACCTTTAGCATCATAAATTTGTTGATTTTACTATTTTACTCCAAAAATAGACTATTTGGTAATTTTGAGTTCAATTTGTACCATTTCATAAAAGTAATTTATTAAATTCAAAATAATATTGAAATGTGAATAGATTATAAAAAATAAAAATAGTAAAATAAGAATAAAAATGAAAATACATATAAATTTATAAATTAAAATAAATTATTAAAATTTAAAATAATAATGAAAATAGTAATAGTAAAGTCCATGAAGCAATGAAAAAATATTTAATAATTAACAAATTAATATCTTAAAACTACTAAAATATTTAACAATTAATAAAAATTAAAATAATTAATACAAATAAAATCTATTTAGTGGAGAAGAATGATGAATATGGAGAACAACGTAATTGCAACAACAACGGAGTGGGATTGCTCAGTTGTCATCAGTACTCCCTTAAACTACTACTGTTAGAGTTGAACGCAACAATTTCGGTTTCGCATGCCCATGATCCCATGTTGTCTTCATGTGGTTGTCTTATATTATTCAATAATTAATTCTAGATAAATGATTGACCAGGGGGGATACAAACATTTTCGACTAGTTACAGTTATAGACATATGAGTTTTTAAGTCAAATAAATGGGCTTAATTTACATGATAGCCTTTGAATTAATATGGGTCCCATGG
Organism: Nelumbo nucifera; assembly: GCF_055504915.1. NCBI lineage: Eukaryota > Viridiplantae > Streptophyta > Magnoliopsida > Proteales > Nelumbonaceae > Nelumbo > Nelumbo nucifera. Next base: position 103,533,009 of record NC_142649.1, read on the forward strand.
GCCCAAGGCCCAAGTCTACATAAATATGTCTTGGTGGCCTAAGGATCCATGTGTATTAAGCCCAATCTATCCCATCTCCTATTGTAATAGGGTGGTCCCATTGGCAAGACCACTGACTCGTACATAATGGTGCATGTATAGGAGTTAAAACTAACCCAACACCCCACTCACATGGATTGGATAGCCAAGTGGGCTGGCAGCCTTAATCCTTGGCTATAAATAGCCTTGCCTAGGAAGAAAGAGGGTTCCTTTTGGAGAATCACACTATAAGAAGTCCTCAGACACCAACACTTGAAGATTGCAAACAACTACAAGCTCCTGCAAACTCCAACAACTTTAAGATCAAGAGAGAAGAAAGAAGGGGAAAAGCTTCTTAGTTCTCTACTACTCACTTGGATTCAAGCTCTCAAAAGAAAAACAAGCCACCACAAAAGGGCCCTTCTTAGAGAAGCATCCTTTACAACCAATCAAGCGCGAAGCCCAGAGTGAAGAAATCAACATCAAATCTCCCTAAGAACCAAAATCAAGGAATCTACATCAACACTTCAAGAAGTACAAGAAACATGCCGACAACCCTCGTCTTCACCTAATTCGACCGTTAATCAAAGGTTGCTCACATCATTGAGTAGAAATCAAAGAGAGTTCATTCCCTTGTTTATTTTTCTTTATTATAAATTTATTTTTGTAAGTTGTCTCCATATTTTGTGTTAATTGAAATACACGAAATTTGTGTCGACAAATTTTTGGTACTCCCGGTGGAACGCTCTCTTCCTCTCATCTTTCGAGTCGACAACTGCAACAAAGATCCATTGGCTACCAAGAAGGATGCAACTTCCTTCAATAATCCCTCTAGCGCTTTCAGTTCTTCATGCAACCATCTTGTCACATGTGCCATGGCCAAATCCAATAAAGCGTAGCTACTATCTCCAGTGGAGCTTCCTACATGGAAAAGCACCAAGGTGACTACTCTGTAGAAGGAAAGCCTCTTTAACTCTCCAAACATTGATGTGAAGGGAAAAAAGTACTTTCTCCTAGATGACCAATCCAACATTGCTTCGAGTACGAAGTCTTACTCCTCTCCATCACACAACTCCTATTCTGCTTCTAGTGGCATCGTATCGGTGATGATGACAAAAGCCACGACGATGGAAGAACGGCTCCAGAAGTTGGTCGAAGCCATTGACAACCTCATGAGTTCCAACGCTGAGAATGATCTCCAGATTGCCTTCTTGACAAACAAACTGGAGATACAAAACCACAAAGCAGAATCCAATCAAGGACCTTCTTAACCTGTAGGATTCACTCCTCCAACGACTCCTAACCTCCAAGAGATATTGAAGCAGCAACGAGAGGAGCATGATCGTGTCACAGTGTAGAACATGATGCAAGACACCACCCAAGTCTCTGTTGCTTCTTTATCAGTGCAACAACTCCAGTACATGATCGGTGACACCATAAGGGCTTGATATGGAGGAGTTCCACATACCTCTCTAGTGTACGCCAAACCATACACTCGCTGCATTGATGAGATGCACATGCCAGTCGGCTACCAACCTCCTAAGTTCCAACAGTTCGACGGAAAGGGCAATCCAAAGCAACACATATCCCACTTCATCAAGACTTGCAACAATCCGGAAACTTACGACGACCAAATGGTGAAGCAAATTGTTTGCTCCCTCAAGTCTACAACATTTGATTGGTACACCGACCTCCAGCCAGGCTCCATTAATAGTTGGGACCAGCTTGAGAGGGAATTCCTCACTGGCTTCTACTATACACATCGAACTGTTGGACTTCCTGAACTCTCCACTACAAGGCAAAGAAAGGATGAGCCCGTCATCGACTACATCAAGCGGTGGAGAAACCTTGCCCTTCAGTGCAAGGAACAAATCTGTCAATCCTTTGCCATAGCCACATGCATCAAAGGGATGCACTGGGGACTACTCTACAGCCTCAAAGGGAACATGCCTACCACCTCCGAAGAGTTAGCTACTCGAGCTCATGACTTGGAGATCCAGATAGCCAAGCATGGGAATCCCCAACTATGCGATCCTCATGAAAAGAAAGAAGGTAAGAAAGAAGTCAAGAAGGACTTTAAGACCTCCTCCTCCAAAGGAAAGGAAGTCATGAATACTACCACTACACCAGTTAAGATCTCCAACAAGAAGAAGAAGTCAGAGATCAAAGTGAAATCTTTTGCAAACCAAGGCCAAGAGAAGTCTAGGCCTACTCTAAAGGAACTAGAAGTGAAGGAGTATCCATTCCCTGAATTCAACGTTCCAGAAATGCTTAACCAGCTACTCCAATCGAAGTTGATTGAGCTTCCATTGCCCAAGCGACCTGAAGAGCAAGGACATGTGACGGACCCCAAGTATTGCTAATACCATCAGATGATAAGTCATCCATCTTTCAGAACAAGGAAAGATTGAGTTAGATCTTGGTGACAATTTTGCTGCTACTAATGTCACCATGGTGACTTTTGGGTTTTTTGACCTAGTACCACTACAACCCTCTATAGGTTCTTCATCTACTAAAGCTATAGTGCACGTCCAGACCTTAAGGAACTTTACATTTGTAAAAAGGAAGTCAACACCATAACACAACTCAATGGATTCTCCTCAAATTATGGAGACTGGGGGCAAGGTAGTTGGACCCCCAATGACATCTTTTCCTCCTATATCCCTCCCACAAGGGGCAGTTCATGTCCAGTTTATTGTTGATCAAGAGGTGACCACGGTTTATGCCTATCCTGGCATGCCAAGGCTTAGGAATGCTGACATCCCAACTCTCTATGAGTTGATGACTGATGACTTGGGCTACTGGAAAGAGTCGTATGTTTCAGAAGGTTAGATAGAAGATGGGTGTTCCACCTTCACCAGCGAGAAACCCAAGGAGAAGGTACAACACCAACCTGAAGGAATCATTTCGAATGGGGGTAAGACTATCTCTGCTTACTTTAGTGACTTAGAAACATCTCCTCAAGACGAGATCGGATGGACCATCGTCTCTCGGCATAAGAACAAGGCTCCTCATCCCGTCGTCCCTACGTCAACCAGACCAAAGTGGACTAGAAGACGACGAGTACACAACACCCCCAAGAAGAAGAAAGCACTTCAAGTACCACCAGCTAGCGAGGAGGAAGTGCTTCAACAGCCTCATCCAACTCCAGTGACCCTTTGGGAGTTCATGCCAAGAAAACTTTTTCTAGAGGAGTGTGTAACAACATACATGGTGATAGTTGATGAAGAGGAAACATCACCATCAGTAGAAGAAGCTTCGTCCAACGATGATGAAGACATGACAAGGCTTCTTCAAGGGCACCCCATGTGTGACGAAGAAGTAACTAAGCAATTGAAGGAAGTGCCATCCCACTTGAGCCTTACCCAAGAACTACAACTACCATAGAAGGTTCGCTTTGCAATGGCGAAGACCTTGATTTTCCCCAACAAGTACCAACGCAAAGTGCCAAAAGGGAACAATCGCGTGGATTGCATGACAACAATTACCTTTATAGATGAGGATTTATAGCTTGGGTCATGTCCACACAACAGATCCTAGTATGTTGCTGGATATTTTTGTGAACAGAAGATGCCACACATCCTCATTAATTGTGGATTTGCCATCAACATCATGCCAGTCTCCATTATGAAACAACTTGGGATTGACAAGGATGAATTACTAAAGAGCAAGTTGACAATCCAAGGCTTCAATCAAAAGGGACAACGTGTTGTGAGCATGTTGTGTCTTGAGATAGAAATAGAGGACTTGACATCTTTAGCCCTTCTACATGTCATTGATGCCAAGACATCCTACCAACTACTTTTGGAATGCCCTTAGTTACATGAGATAGGAGTGGTTCCTTCAACATGACACCGATGCTTCAAATATTACCGTAATGGAATACGGTGGAAAGTAGCCACCAAATTAGAGCCTTTCAATAAAGCCGAAGCACATTTTACTGATGCGAAGTTCTATGCTGACAAGGTCATCTCAAAAGCTCTTCTAGTGTTTATGCCTAAACCTTCCACAAGGAAGGTCTAGAAGGAAAAGGAAGACACAATGCATGAAGAAGAAAATGCATCTTCAAGTGGTGATAAGAAGCCTCTACAAAACCAACATGCATCTGCTACCTTGGCAACAACTCCACCATCGACTCCCTCTCCTTATAACCAATCAGCCCCCATGCTTCATTACCCAAAGTCGAGGAGGGAAGGGAAACTACCTTTTGAAGTAATGGCTACAACAAGCACTACACCAATATCAAGGAGTGGCATTGAAGTTCTTGAGAAGGATCTTGTGCTTCCAATCTTCACAACATCAAAGTTACTGGTTTCTGAACCTCCCCTAAAGAGATTTGTTAGGGCTTCATCAACCAGTAAAGTAGGGTAATATCAAGAAAGGTGGTTGACCCCAACGCTGAGATGCTCCCCAAGAAGGTAGGCTATAGAGAAGGTGAAAACCATTATTTAAGGGACCTTGAGCCAGTTCTCACAAGTGGAAAAGTTTATGGCTTAACAAAGATGCAAAGAGCTTTACAAAGTGGAGGCTCCCACATGCCTCAGCAAAATGCTGTCTTAGGATACCATCGAAACCCACCAACTCAAATTTCAAGGAGAAAGGCGTCATTCAACCACATCACTGTAGAAGTGGTGGACAAGAAGGAAAAGAAGCATAGGTAGTGGAGTTCAGTCTTTGATCGGCTAGGAGAACCGAGAGAAAGACAATCGGTATTCAATAGGCTTGGAGGACAAGATGCTGCTCCAGCATCATTTGCTCAACCACAAAGGACTTCAGTACTCTCCCGCATAGGGCTCAAGGGTGCCAATATCAAGAAAAGGGCCGACAACAAAGTCAAAGCCTATAATGCACCATTGCTACAAAGGAAAAATCAGAACCTCAGAGTGTTGTTCCTTCTTGGATGAAGAGGGTGGCAAACTTAGAAGTTTTCTCCAATGAGACCTTGACAGTTAGACAACAGACTGCTATTATCATATTTCCATCATCTTCTCAATCAAAGTTCAACTTTTAACCAAGACAAAGTATGAAAGAACAAAGTGATGAGAAAATATAGGATGAAGACATTGTCTTAGTTAATCACATCACCATCAAGGAGGAGGATGAAGATCTATCAAATACTTCCTCAGATGAAGAACTTGAACTTGCCCCACCTACCTTTAAAGAAGGAGGACAAGCAACAGTTGACAACCTGAAGGAGTTAAACGTTGGCACTAAAGAGGAACCTAAACCAATTTACATCAGTGCACTCTTTAGCCTAGAAGAAGAAGCCAAATACTTCAAACTACTTCAAGAGCACAAGAATGTCTTTGCTTGGACATACAAGAAAATGTCCGGATTAGACCCATAGGTTGCTGTCCACTACCTCTCTATTAGGCACGGAGTACGACCAATCAAGCAAGCACAACATCGATTCCGGCCCAAATTGATCCCATAAATTGAAGTAGAAATTAACAAGCTCATTGAAGTTGATTTCATTCAGGAGGTGAAGTATCCAACTTTGATCACAAACATTATTCTTGTGAGGAAGAAGAATGGCCAAATTTGGGTCTATGATGACTGTCGAGACCTAAATCAAGCTTACCTAAAAGACGACTTTCCTTTGCATATCACTGAACTCATGGTAGATGCAACTACAGGCCACGAGGCATTATCCTTCATGGACGGTTCATTTGGATACAATTAAATTTGCATGGCACCTTAGGATGAGGAACACACGGCCTTCCGAACACCAAAGGAGATCTACTATTATAAAGTGATGCCTTTTGGGCTTAAGAATGTCGGTGCTACGCACCAACGCGCGATGTAGCGGATATTCGATAACATTCTTCACAAGAAGGTTGAGTGCTACATCGATGACTTGGCGGTCAAGTCTAAGAAGACAAAAGACTATCTTGATGATTTGCATAGCATCTTCAATAGGCTAAGGAGATATTAACTAAAGATGAACCCTCTCAAGTGTGCATTTGGAATTACCTTAGGTAAGTTCCTAGGGTTCATTGTTCGCCATCAGGGGTTGAAATTGATCAGTCAAAGATTGACACCATCCAAAACATGCCAGAGTCGTGGAACCTATAAGAGTAGAAGAGTATCTAAGGACGACTAGCTTACATTCAACGGTTCATCTCCAACCTGGCAGGACATTGTCAACTATTAAACAAGCTGATGAAAAAGGATGTCCCATTTAAGTGAGATAAGGCCTGCAAAAATACCTTAGAGAGCATAAAGCAATACCTTCTCAAACCCCCAGTACTTGTCACCAATTCCTAAGAAGCCGTTCATCCTATACATCACAACACAATAGCAGTCATTTTGTTGGCACAAGTTAACGAGGAAAGGAAAGAGAATGCACTCTACTACCTCAGTCAGACACTAATAGAAGCCAAGTTGAACTATTCACCCATAGAGAAAACTCGTCTTGCTCTCATCTTTGCCACGAAGAAGTTATGGCATTACATGTTGGCACATACTGTCCACCTCATCACAAGGGCAGACACCCTCAAGTACATTACTTGAGAAGATTATGTCCAAGTCCAAGAGAGATTGGCATGAACGCTTGGATGAGGCCTTATGAGCATATCAGACATCTTACTGCACCGCTACAAATGCAACTCCTTTTGCTTTAGTAAATAGTATAGAAGTTGTACTTCCCCTAGAGAGACAAATGAACTCCCTAAGGATGGCTATCCAAGATGGAATTACAGAAGATGAGAATGCAAAGCTACGACTAGCTAAGCTCGAAGCCCTAGACGAGAAGAGTCTAGAAGCTCAACAAAGAATAGAGTACTACCAAGCTCGTTTGGCTTGTGCATTCAACAAAAGGGTTCATTTTCGCTCCTTTTAGAAAGGAGATCTTGTCCTTGCTATTCGACGACCTATCATTCTCTCACATCGTTCAAGGAGGAAATTTGACTCTAAATGGGATGGGCCTCACGTGGTGGAAGAAGTCTACACTAATGGTGCTTATCTCCTTGTCACGCTAGAGGGTTTTCGTCTTAGGCCCATTAATGGAAAGTACCTTAAGAGGTACTACCCCTAGTCTTTTGTATTGTAACACTCTTGGCCCGCATGAGCCTAAACTATGAATGACAAAACAAAAAAAAGAAATCTTTTTCATTGTAACGCTCCTGGCCCGCATGATCATAAATTATGAATGGCAAGACAAAAAAAAAATTAAAACAAGTCCTTTTCATTATAACACTCCTGGTCCACATGAGCCTAAACTGTGAATGAAAAAAAAAAGTCTTTTTCATTGTAATGCTCCTGTCCTGCATGAGGCTAAACTGTGAACGGAAAAAACAAAAAAAAAAGTCTTTTTGCATTGTAACGCTCCTAGCTCGCATGAGCCTAAACTGTGAACGTCAAAAAAAAAAAAAAAAAAAAAAAGTCTTTTGCATTGTAACGCTCCTGGCTCACATGAGCCAAACTATGAATGACAAAACAAATGTCAAATATGAGAATTTCTCTCTTAAAAGAAAAAAAAAGGAAATATTAAGTCCATTTCCAACATCATTTGACTACAATGTAAAAGTTGTTTCATTTATAATAGAAAGACCACTTCTTGGAGTTTTACATAACTAAATACACTCTTACAAAGAGCAATGAATGCTTTTACAAGTTGTGCCCACTTAACATTGACTTGCATCTCCTGCTTGTTGGCTACCTTCAATTGTTTCAACTCGTCATGTTGAGATTTTCTGCTACAAGTGTTTCACTATCTTCCTATTATTTCCTGCTAGAGTATTGTCTTTGGAGGTTAAGGAAAAGTGTTGTTCCACTTGCTTTTATTATTGCTCTTCTATTCCTTGTCATTCCTCCTCAAAGGTACAAGACATTATATCAATGTGGAGTTTCTTGTTGTTAGTGGAAGACATGTCAATTGATCTTTACCCATTTGTTCGTGTGGGTAAAGATCTTCACAACAAGATTCCTTAGAAGGGGTACGAAGAATCTTCTCCATCCCATGTTAAAGGAATGTGTTCTTCCCATACGATCTCATAGAAGTCAAACAAACTCTCTAGAAGCAATAGAGGACTTTAGCACTATGTGAACCATGGCAACTCCTCTATGTTGGAGAGGTAGAGTTGAATCTAGATAAATTAAAAAGCCAATACTATGAGATTAGCGAAGGATTGTTGCTCAACATGATGCAAGCCCAAGCATCACATCATCAAGGAGAGAAATCATCATTGTTGTCTTCCAACACATCTTTTATGCCTTCATCAGGTTCAAAGAGCTACTCCTACTTAACTTTGTATTGACAACAAGGACTTGTCAAAAGTTCATCAATAACAACCATAAGTGTGTTGATCATTCTACAAGGAAAGTAAGGATATCACCCCTTCACAGTTAGGTCTTCAGGCTTTGCTAATCTTCTTTCTTGAGGCAATTTCTTCTTTGGTAGAGGATGTATCAAAGATGGCGATGAAGTTTCAAAACCAAATGAACCAGAGGAAGACATCACCTGCATAAGCAAAAGAGAAATATTAATACAATAAAAAAATAAAAGTACATTACCTCAAAGAAGAGAAAGCTTTTGTGCATCAAGTCCTCTGGTGGGGAAGCTCTTTGCAAGCTAATCCCGAGATCCAAGAGACATCAGACTCAAAAGTCTATGAAGGAAGCTCCGCATGTTGTGACTCTCTGGTGAAGAAGGAAGTTGTGTTCATCATGCTTTTTGGTGGTGAATCTCTATGCAAGATAATCCCTAAATCCAAGAGATTTCAGACCCAAAGTCTATGAAACTCTGGAACTAGGGACCCCGAACCAATGAAGTTTGCGATGGCCTACTGTTGATGAAGCTCTGCATACTATGCTCTATGGTGTAGAAGGAAGCTCTGCGCACCATGCTCTCTAGTGAAGAAGCTCTATGCAAGATAACCCCTAAATCCAAGAAACTCTGGACCCGAAAGTCTAAGAAACTCTGGACCTAGGGACCCTGGACCAATGAAGGTCTACAAGGGCCTGTTGCTGATGAATCTCTGCATGATGCAACTCTCTGGTGAAGAAGCTCTGTGCAAGTGACGGGTTGTCGAAGCCCTCAAAATTAGTACTAGTCCCACAATAAAATATTTATAGTAAAAGTGGTTCTAGGTCGAATCCCACAGGGAGCAAATCAGTAATCTCTTAGCCGAATGGATAAAGTAATTGTGTGGGAAAATTTAATAACTAAAATTAAATGAATAACAAACTAAACAAATAAGAGAAAATCAGTCTTACCGAATTCTGGTTCAAGGGTTCGGGTTGAATCGATTGGCCATCGATCCTAGGTACATTTCAGCATTCTTGCAATTCAAGCATTTAACCTTAGATTTATTAGGATGGCCATAATAAACCTTGTGTTTTCCTAATTCAGTTGACCAAACCCAGCATTCGATCAACACTTATTACCACTCAACTGGGTACGATAGCGTTCCATGTTAAACAATGATAGCATTAAGATTTGTGAAAACAGTTAAACCAAAATAACAATAATTGAGATAGCTGCAATTACTGAATTTTGTTCCATCGATTCCTTTATGTTGAACCATGTTAAAACATTGGTCAAAGGCTGTCACGAACAATTGACCCAAAAAGATATCAACCTATTTGCTACTTGTACCATTATTCGTGACAATTACGGATCACCGAAATCATGGATAGCAATAGGAATATCAACATTAATCAGTTTGTCAAACTAAATAACATCAACATCCAATAAAAATATGCACAAGAATCAATGAATACTTGAATTAAAAAGCAAGAAAGTAAATTAACTACAGAACCTCACAATGACATAATCGAACATCCCCCTTGAACCAGAAAAAGAAGCTTAGCTACTCATGATCTGCGCAATCTCCATGCCTTTCTTCTCCATAGCCGAACTGCTTTCTTGAGCTTCTTCGCCTCTTGATGATCTCTTGGATCTTGGAATGAGTGATGCTAGAGCTGGTTCGCCCCCCTCTTTATATAGCCAAAGGAGGGTTGTTTTCCAACTCCTTCTAGGAGATCATCTTATCTTTAGGGAGTCTTGATCTTCTTTGAACTAATTATATCCTATCTCTTATCTAATCCCCAACCTTCTTATCCTTATAGGATTACATTCAAAGTTTAGATCTAATAAGACTCTCTCCCTTTTGGGAGATTACATTCGAATTAGGACTCTAGACTCTTGCATCCGAATTGGGCTTCTCTGCTACTTGGGCTGCTTCCAGGTTCTTCTGCGAGTTGGGCTTTAGCTGTTAAATGGGCCTGGCTGCGAATTTTCTCCGACTTCGGGCCCAGTTTTGTACTCGATGCGGGCCGAATCAGTCAAAACCTAAAATAGTAAAATTTTGGGCATTTCTTTCTTCTTTCTAATGCTTCTTGAATTGCCCAATTCGGAGTCCGGAACTGTGAGTTAGGCCCAGATCACTGACTGTCGCCGAAACTATACAAAATCACCCGAATTGGCCTGTTTTCTTCCAATTGCCTTCTTTATTGCCCTGAATCGAAATACAAGAGTAATGAGTGCATTTAAGTGCTAAAGTAGTGTAAAAAGGATAAAATTAAGGGGATAAAATAAGGTTCTTCTAAGTCTCATCAGCCAGCTAATCCCTAAATCCAAGAGACCCCAAACTCTCTGGTGAAGAAGCCTGTTGCTGATGATACCTCAAGACAATGAAATCTTGCATCAAGGAAGCAAGCCAATTTATAGACCCCACATATAGAAGGGTAAACTGTATACATAAGGATACAAAAAAAAACAACTTTTCCTGAATTGAAGGGGAAATGCATCCATTGGAGAGAGGATGAATAGAATTTAATATGGTGATAATGCCACAAGCTGAAATTAAGACCACTTAAATGACAACATTGGTGCAATTGTCCATAGTCTTGTTTCAAATCAAAAACTTAAGAGTTGATAAGATCGACATGATCAACTATTTATAGTAATTTCATGACAAAGGAAGGTGGCAATTTTAGTACTTAATGTCATTCAATCTCATGGAAGTTGAGCAATCCAATCAATGGCTTGGCAATTTTCTAAAGAAAAAAAATGTCATGGAGCAAAATAAATTACTCCACAAGAAAAGTAAGGAGAAATTAAGGAAATTTGGGGCTATTATCTCTAGCTACATTCGGAAGGGCTTTGTTTCTTACACTCGTCATGGTTTACCAAAGGAGATGGAGAAATGAAGAAAGGTGTACACAAGGAAGGTCGAAAGGATGGTTTTATATGAGAAAAGAATGAGTTAAAAGTCCAGAGTGATGGCAGTGGAAATTATTTGTATGGGTTTTCATTGCAACTAGTTAGTATCGTGTAGTACTCCACATGATCAACAATCGGTTAGTTTCAGGTCCTACATGAAAGGCAACATAGATTAACATTATTGAAGAACATCACTGGAAGTTAAGTTATTGGCAATAGTACATATTCAGCACACAAAAGAAATCAAGGACAAACATCAGCTGATTATGGAGTGGCCTAGGCTGCTATCAAATGGATCAAACATGGATCCACAATGAAGTTAAATCAATGCACACACCCAATGAAGGTCAATGTATTGGATTAGTTCCCCTATAATGGAAGCTTAAGAGATGTTGCAACAACTGAGAATGGACCGGTATCCCAATGGCTCAAAAGTTGTTTAATTTCCTCGTTCCTCTTTTTTCCTTGTAAAAGAAGAAAGAAAGAGAGAAGTCATTCTTGCACTGAACCATGCATGGACGATCAAGAATCCAAAGGTCTCAACGGGGTGGTATTGGAAGGCTGTAACCGATCCTATTAGCACTAATAAATAAATAAGAGAACTACTTCACAATAAGAAAAGCTAGAAAGGGGAATGGACGGCATCAAGGGTATTGCTGTATCGTTGCAAAGTCATAAATGGTAGTGAAAGCAAGGAACCACAGCTCTAATCTGAATTTATAAAACGGTGTACGTATCCCATTACATGAGGAGTCTAGGTTTCTTCCAAGTCTCCTCCTCGAGGGATATAGACACCAATAAGGACTCAGATCTTCAAGCTATCCACATCCATGTGGGGCATGGGTGAAGTGATTAACCGGTTGCGTAGTAAGGTTCATCAAACCGTCCATCATCACCAAATTAGAAAAGCTACAAGAAGATGAAAGCTTCTAAAAAATATCTCAATGTCCTCAGATGTGGAGCTCTCTAGTCTCTACTAAAATCGCCTACACGCAGCACAATTTAGGATTTTCAGCCTATTTTAAGACGATAAAGGCCAAGGCGTGTCATGTCCTCAGGATTCACAAGCAATGTAGAGAACTTCTCCAATAGCCAAGTCAAGCTATCATCCAACATAGTGGACATCGGTACCGTATGGAGCTCCGTTATTTCGTCTTTGAGGGGGCATTTGTAGACATGTGAATTTTTAAGTAAAATAAATGGGCTTAATTTATATGGCAGGCTCTGAATTAATATGGGCCCCATGGGTCCAAGGCCCAAGTCTACATAAATATGTTTTTGTGGCCTAAAGATCAAGTGTATTAAGTTCAATCTGGCCCAACTCCTCTTGTAATAGGGTGATCCCATTGGCAAGATCACTAACTCCTACATAATGGTGCATGTATAGGAGTTAAGGCTAATCCAACACACCATTCACATGGATTGGTTAGATAAGTGGGCTGAGATGGAAACCTTAATCCTTGTTATAAATAGCCTTGCCTAAGAAAAAAGAAGGTTCCTTTTGGAGAATCACACTGCAAGAAACCCTCAGACACCAACACTTGTGGATTGCAAACAATTACAAGGTCTTGCAAATTCCAACAACTTCAAGATCAAGAGAGAAAAAAGAAGGGAAAAACTTCTTAGTTCTCTACAACTCACTTGGATTTAATATCTCCAAAGAAGATTAAGCCACAACAAAAGGGCCCTTCTTAGGAAAGCATCTTTTACAACCGATCAAGCACGAAGCCTAGAGTAAAGAAATCTACATCAAATCTCCCAAAGCACCAAAATCAAGAAATCTACATCAACACTTCAAGAAGTACGAGAAACACACCAACAACCCTCATCTTCATCGAATTCAACCATTAATCAAAAGTTGTTCACATCATCAAGCAAAAATCAAAGAGAGTTCATTCCCTTGTTTATTTTTCTTTATTACAAATTTATTTTTGTAAGCTGTCTTCATATTTTGTGTTAATTGAAATACACAAAATTTGTGTCGACAATAGTTTCAAAGACTGTCGCATGAATACAAATTTGAAGTAGTTGAACTCAACCAAACCTTATATGCTTTTCTTCTTCTTGTTCAATGCTTTTGATTCTTTGTGACGCCATATACTATAGATTTGGCTCCGAGCAGATCTGTGTGGACATTGGGGATGGATCTACAAGTTCCCTCCATGGCTTCAAACCAAATCAGACAATAGAGTAACAAAGAATGCCGATGACATCGGGGAATGTTGAAAATTTGGCTTCCTTGACTTGAACCCAAATCAGACAACAGAGTTACAGAGAACATGGGGATGGATTTGCGAGTTCCCTCCATGGGCTCCGTGCGCACCTACAAGTTCCCTTCGGACGAATCTGTAGATCTATGAAGTAGAAGAAGAATAAGAGAGGGAGAGAGAAGGCTGAAGGGAGTATGAAGGGCATAATGAGTATGGGCATTTATGTCTTTCAATGCAGTCTGAAACACGTTTGAGTGCATTAAGTCATTGGCCTACCTCTTACAAGTTCAGGTCTGAAAATGAATTTTAGATCATTTCTTCAAACTCAATCCAAACATAAAGAGCGTCTGAAAAGCAACATTTTCAAAACTTAGAGGTCTGAAAAGTATTATCAAATATCACCTAAAAGAATAATGCAATCATATCTGCTTAATTCCATTGAAACTTAGAAAAAATATTTTATACCTAAACACTATCAACGCCCTACATAAACCAAGTATCAAAAAATAAAAAGAAAAAGAAGAAGAGGCAATGGAGGAAAACGTAGGAGGGAAGATTTGGATTAAGGGAGCCTCAAAGATCATGCTAGATGAATGAACACTCCCCCAGTAGAAATTTGAGTCTTTTACACACATGGAGAGAAGGCAACCAGGCTCTTAATGATTGGCTAGTTTACACTTTACATGGGTCACTTGGAGAGATTTCTCCGGATCTCAAATTAGCAATTGGGAACTCTGATACATTTGCTTTCTTCATGTTTCATGGAGTTGGGCTTTCCCCCGTCCCTTTCTTTCTCAGGTGCCCTCTTTAAGGCTATGTTTGGTTTGAAGGAAAAGGTAACGAAAGGAAGGAAAAGACAAGGAAAGCAATACAAAGGGTTGTAAAGGTTTCCCTACCTTTTCCTTCCTTTCCTTACATTTTCCTTCAAACCAAACGTAACCTAAGGGTGAGATGTTGCGCTATACCTAGTTAGTGTATTAAAACCAATTTGAACTGATTAAAATCAATCATGATACATTGTAATCAATAATCAGATCAGATTCGATTCTAATGTTGTGCTATACCTAGTTACTGAATTCAATTCAAATCCGATTCAATTAGAGCCCTAGTGACCAAGGTTCAAAATATCGACATGTATCGGCCCATATCGGCCGATACGTATTGTTCCGAGACTCCTCTAATATGCCCCTACAGTGGGTGTATCGGATATCTAACCGGTTCAGGGGATAGAGGAGACCTAAACCAGTCCCCTGAACTGGTTACGAAAGAAAAAAAAAATCCTGAAACACTGTATCGATTCGCTCAATACACTCATACCCTTACTAGTGACAAGATACATATGAGGTTCATTGGCTCACAACGTAGAAAACTTATCTATCCATGGTTTGATATTGCAGCTTGTCATTATGAAGAATGTCTCATGTAAACACAATAACAAATCGATTGACAAATAACAAAGCAATAAGATGGCAGAAAGTTTCATCTGCCTTTTGACAATTGTTGGCATAACAGTCTCGAACATAAGACGCACCCATTAGGCTGTCTGATTTGACAGAAAATAAGAGATAAACAGAAATTGAAGGAATGTTTTGAGGAATTTCACAAATTTTGTCAAAAAATTTTATTAACTTTGTATTTCTTTCTTACTAGCAAATGTTTACAATAGTATTTTTTTTTTATATTTTAGTAATGACATGTGTCTTACATTTTTATGTTTTTATGTGTAGAAAAATAATTCTTATTCATCATACTTATTTGTTTAATATGATGAATATATAATATTAGATATGTGTCCAAATATTTTTTTTATCAAGTTTATGTATTTTTCATATTTTTATCTTTTTTAATTTTATTATGTAATTATGACATCGAGGGTTGATACATTTGACCCAAAAGGTTGGGTTGTTGACCTGTCACAGAATAGAAAAATAATTTCATTTTTAGGTTATTTTAAATGTTTTATTTCATTTTCATCATTAATAAAAAGAAATTTTATTTATCACACATATTTTTCTTTGGTATGATTAAAATAAAATATTAGAGATGTGCCCAAATGTTTTTCTATACAATTTTTCTATTTTATATATATCTATATATATATACTTTTATTTCTTATACATATTTTTAACTTTTATTATTTAATTATGGCATCAATTGTTAACAAAATTCACCCAAAAGGTTGAATTGTTGGCTTGCTAGCAAACAAAAAAAAATCATTTTTGAGTTAGTTTTAAATTTTGTATTTCATTTCCATTGTCACCAAAATAAGTCTTGTTCATCACAATTATTTTTTTTTAATACGATTAATAGAAAGCATTAGAGATGTGCCTAATTTTTTCTTTTTTTTTTGTTTTTGTAATATTTATTTTTATTTAAAAATTCTTGTTGTTTAACTATGGCATAATGGATTGATCCATTTGACCTAGAGGTTTGAATTTCTTATAGACCACCTAGATGGAAGAGTAACTGTATTCCTAGGTCAATTGAAAAAAGAAAAGAAAAATATGATATTATTAAAGGTATTAAATTTAGATCTAATTAGTACAATTTATTGGTGAGAAAAATACCTTAAATATAGGATTTAATAAGAGAGAATGAGAGTCAATACCTTAAACATAATGTTTAATACAAGGTTTTTAAAATCGGACTAGACAGGGAACCATTTTGGGGACTGGTTCTTGGGTTGAACAGTACGACCGTTCAGTTCAAATGGATGACCCATTCTAACTTAAAAAATAAAAAATAAATAAAAAACAGCCAAAAACCATTGTCCGGGTCAACGATTTTTGGCCAAAAAAGTGATTTTATGGTGCAACTGAACCGGTCAAGTGACTGGTTCCCATTTTTCTGATCCGATCGTCCGGTTTGGTCCAGTTTTAAAAACCATGATGTAATGAGAGGGACTTCAATGAGGTAAAAAGTAGTAATTCAAATGCTCTTAGAATTAAGTAAGGACCAAATTTGAAGATAGGGGTAGTTTAACCAAGAAGAAAATTTTCACATCATTCGTGCTTTTAGTAGTAGTATAGATTTTCTACCAAACAAAACAAAGTTAAATTATGAATGTTCTAATTTTTTATTATGGATTGGTTAAATGTTTGTTTATTACATGCTAGCCAACTTTATGAGTTGTTGGTATGGCTGCATTTGAGGTTGAGAGTTGAGTAAGCATGGCCATGGGGCAGGTTTGGGGAGGGTTTTGTAAATTCTAGACCCTACCTTCCTCCCTAAACCTTCTAATCCATACCTGCCCCAAAACCCATGGGTTGGATTTTGAGAATCCAAACCCTCCCTCTTCATGAAAATGCAAAACCCTCCCCGACTGTACCTTCCTTGCATTCAAGGGTAGGGCAGGTTGGGTTTAGCATTTGCATCTAATTTCCTATTATTTCATATTATATATAAGCAATAAGTAAGCAAAATAACATGGACAAATAACAATAATTCCAATTATTTGATTAAGACATGTGAAAAACACAGACTATCAATTATTTTTCACATAAAAAAATCAAAATATTATCAAATTTAACATTTAATACATAAAGTTCATATGCTTTCCAACAATATGTAGGTCGGGAAGCGTTGGGTTTAGAATCCCAAAACCCATCCCTGCTTCAAAATCCCTCCTTCAAGCAAAAAAAAAAAACTTACCCACCCACCAGGTAGGGTGGAAATTGCCATTAGACCTGTTCATGGGCCGGGTAGCCAGATGGCCCGGCCCGCACCCCGGCCGGGCTTGGTCATATAATTAGGCCCGCGGGCCTGACCTCGGGCTTAACACAGTAAGCCCGACTGTGTTTCGAGCCGGGCTCGGGATATGTCAAAAAAGCCCGGCCCGAGCCCTGTTAGACAGTTTTGTATGCCCTTAGCTTCAATCAGAATGATGTACTTTATGAGTTTATTGTAAATGAATAAAGATACATATTTGATTCATGTTCCCTTGGTATGTTTCTGTGTAATACCCTTAAACTGGACACTTAATGAGACTCGTGTTAGTTTAGAATGTTCACAGCCAGTGGGTCGGTCTGGGGAGACCTATCCTGACAAGGCTGACACTGTAGTGCCACCAAGTCGGTTGGGGTGGCTTGTCTCAGCTGCCAGGGTGAGACCCTAGGCACATACAGTGTAGGATTAATTGAATTTTTGAACTGGACCAGATTTCCAGTATTGCCCTGGACCTTGGAGATTGATGGGCAAAACTGGAAAGTTACACCCGACCCCTAGACTCGATTATGATACTGCACTAGGTGTCGGATTGGGCTATCTTTGATGTACCAATCAGTGAGATCCTTAGCGGGGGTCAAAACCTGGGTATGTTGGGACAGTCCGAGAATTCATCTGAGTGGGTGATCATAGTGACAGGATCAGCCCCTTTGTCGGACAAAGGTAATGATCGGGGATGCACTCTCACTGATGGAAACCAAGACTGCTGGCAGCCGATTTCAACCGTTGAGATTTGTTTTGCAAAATATATTTTATATAAGATATAAAAGTATATATGTATGGTTTCTAAATTGTTTGCAAGAAGGTTTTAATTCCCGGGATCCATATGAGTGGAGAGTGCAACACTGTTCCTTGCAGCCGAGGGAGAGGTCCTCTCTTGTCGGGCAGTGTATGATCATTATGAGCTGAGAGGTTAAGTGTAAGACCATTGAGGATAATGCCTGATGGGCTAATATTGCATCTACCCACAGTCCCTGGGTGTTACAAGGTGGCTTGGCCCAGGGACCACTTAGTGTAAGTGTTGGGCCCATAGAGCTCATTTGATGGGTTTCAGGGGGTACACTGTCTTCAGCAGTGCATTCGGCCAGGCCTTGTAACAAAGGCTGGGCTGAACCCATGTGGCTGATGTGTAGATCAATGCTTGGGTCCCACGCCATAGAAGGAAGCCCAACTGGGCAGCAATTTGGAAGGTTTTTTGAGTACATAACCTTAATGGGCCTTAAGCCCATTTCGAACTGGGCTGATTTGATCAGTCATTTAAAGGGGGCGAATTCTGAAGTGGGTCAACTAAAAGGATTGGGCTTAGACCCTATCCACTCAGAAAGTCCAAGATCTAAATAAGATTTAGATCTGGAAACCTCCTAATTAGATTAGGAGACAGCTGATCTGATTTGCAGATAAGATAAGGATTATCCCTTATCACTAAGGGACTTCTAACCCAAATATGATTTGGATTAGCAACTCCTAATCTGATTAGGAGCTGATCCCTTTGAGATTATAAAAGGGGAAGGGGGTGGCAGTCTTTTACATCATCAACAGCATTCTTCTCTTAAAGAAAGAGAGATTGAGAGATTTCCTGCATACTGCGAATTCTCTCCTGCCGCCACCTTCCTGCCATTGCCATTCCTTCAGTTCGATCTCTAGTTCTTGGGAGCAATCAAGATTGGATCTTGATTTCAATCTTTAGGAAAAGATTGATTGGAGCTTTACTCACAAGCCGTCCAGTTGATTCTTACGAAGGGTCAAGTTCTTTTGAAGAACATTGCTGATTCTGCTCCATCCTTCATTGCGCCATCTTCAGTGGGAGCAGATTTTGGATCCTTCCTTGGGCGTGAACACCTCCATTGGGAGATAGTATTTCTCCGTATCAGGTATAATCCTCTCCCACTCCTTTTGGTTCAAATCTGGTTTAGTTTATGGTTCAAGATTGATCCTTGAAAATATGATTTTCTAAATGGGGAATACGATTCCCAGTTGAAGGGAGAGAAAAATTTTTGAAATTCGCCCCTTATTCCGCAATCTTTTGGGCGTCCATAGGATGGATCTCTCATCCCTTCAGTGGTATCAGAGCCATGGTTCAAATCTTGAACCAATTTGTTTCAGATCTGAACCTGCGCAAATGGGCAGAAGGTGTTCTACTCGATTTGCACAGATATGGGTTTCAGGATATTTTGTTCCCAAAATTAATGGGCGAATAATCTGAAATTAATTTTATATAAATCTGATTATTATTTAGAATTGTTCTTTATGATTTTCTTGATTTATGGGCTGTTCATACAAGAGGAGATCAAAATCTTGGTTTGCGCAGGGAACCTGCAAGATTTGCAGTTTCTTGATTTATTTATTACATTTGGTCTGTAAATAATTTTTTTTTATTTTCTAGACTCAATGTATAGGTATTCGATCTGTTGTAATTATTAATAGAAATAGGATTTCTATTTTTGGATCGAAGATGGCGGCGCAGAAAGGGAGATTTCGCAGAGAAGAAGATTTCGCAGATGGGAGAATCGCCATCTGCGATTTGCAGTTTGTGAAACTGCATTCTGTGATCTAACCTTTGTTTTGCAGGATGGATTGTGCGAACAGCCCTGATTTACTGATTGTTGCTTTTCTTTTATCAGTAATTAATTTCAGATTATTTTCTTGAATTAAAGATTTAATTAAAAATCAAACCCTAGACCCATTCGAACCAAGATTGGTTCAAACTGTTTGGACCAAATCTAGGGTTTAATCAAGGCTGAAAGTCAGCCCTAATTTTCCCACTAATGGGCCTAAGGATTGATATTTAATTGAATGGTTAATTCGGCCCAACCTGTAAAGGCCCAGTTTTAAATAGTTAAAATTGCTAAAAGCCCACTTAACCCTTAAAGCTATATGGGTTGAACCGTTCGGCCCATATACCTAGATAATGTTAATGGTTAATATTATGGATTTAAAATGGGCTTCAAATGGGCTTTACAGATAATTAATTGATTGGATCAATTTATCCCTGCATGTGATGTATGGATGTGTGATGTGCTACGTACATGGGCCATAAGTACTTGGCCCATGCTCAATCGACAGTGGCTCTTTCGCACACCATGGCTGAATGCACATCATTGCCATGGTGTCCCTTTTGGTCATTGGATGACCTCCCTCAGTGGTGGGCCCCACACCTCATCATGAGGTCTCGTGCGGAACCCTAGCCAATTTAGGCCCACCAAAATTTGGCTTTATGAAAGTCAGTGGGAGCCACTTTGGTTTGACCTAAAGATAGAACTAGGGTGTAATTATCTATTCCCTCCAGATAATATGAGTGCATGTGATAGGGAGATTCATATGATGAACTCTCTAAAGGCCTTCCATCATTAGCACGAAGATGGGTCCTTCAGTAATGAGGAAACGCACCAATAAATGGGCTATCCATTTGCTGTTGGGCTTGTCTAAGTGTTTCATAAGATGATAGGGGCGTCATAGACCGATGTGGGAGGGGCTTCACCAGAAAATGGGAACTCTCTCACGGTACCTTGGCGTTCACGAATATGATGGGTAAGCACTCACTGGACAGAAAGGTTTACCTGAAAACGGCTCTGAACCTTGTCTGACAGAGGCCAAAGGGAAAACTCATGTGATGAATGGATATGATCCTTCACAGAAAGGTGGTGGGGTTTTGCAGCTGAAACAGTTGGCTTCATGCACCCTATGTGATTTCCCACATTTCCAGAGACAACCCGTAGTCTCCGTCACTGAGAAAGGAGGGAAATCTCAGAGATGAATAAATGGAAATGGATCGTAGATTAAAATCCATATCTATGAAATGAACATGAATCAAAATTAGGTCGTGGACTGATGTTTGCTTTTTTATCAGAAAATGGCAAATGGATCATTTGCAAAGCTACTTGATGACAACAAGTTGAAGGGCCCAAACTATGCTGACTGGTATAGGAACCTTATGCTAGTCCTTGCTTCTGAAAAACTTGACAAAGTGGCAAAGAATCCTGCCCCGGAGCGTCCGGGAGATAGGGCTTCTGAGGCCCGAAGGAGAGACTATCAAGAATGGGAGGAGAAAAACTCCCTTGCCCGGTGTTACATCATTGCCTCCTTGGACAATCCGATACAGAGGCAGTTCGATCAGATCGAACTTGCCAAAGACATATTGGACAGTCTCAGGACAATGTATGAAGAGCAGAATCGTTCTACTCGACAAAAGGTCTTGAAACAGTTCATGACCACACAAATGTCCAAGGGTCAACAAGTTCACGACCATTGTCTTCGGATGATGGGATACATCAACGAACTGGAGGCTCTTGGATCCGGGCTGGACCTTGCAACCCAGATAGATGCTATCCTTAACTCTTTGCCTCCTTCCTTTAATCCGTTCATCATGAACTATAACATGAACAAGCTGAATGTCAGCTTACAAGAGCTCAGCAATATGTTGCAAAGAGCTGAAGAACTGATTAAAAAGGATGAGCCTGTAGCCATGCTTGTTGAAGCTGGCAAGACAGGCAAGAGAAAGAGGAAGGCAAAGAAGCCTCAGAAGAAAGCCACTAAAAGCAAGAAGTAGAAGAAAGACAAAGCATCGGATGCCTGTCACTTCTGCAAGAAGACCGGCCACTGGAAAAGGAATTGTCCTGCCTACCTGGAATCCAAGAAAGGTAACTTCGAAACTTGTGTTATAGAAACCAATTTATTGGTAGCTTCTGCGTCCTGGTGTATTGACTCCGGGGCTTCAACTCATGCGTGTAACTCACTGCAGGGGTTCAAGGTAAGCAGAAGGCTGAGTGAAGGAGAAGTCACACTCTACTTGGGGACTACTGCAACCGTTGCAGCCGCGACCATAGGAACCGTGGAATTATATTTTAGAGAAGGAAAAATTGTACTAAAAGATTGTCTTTATGTACAAAATTTAAGAAGAAATTTGATTTCTGTCTCAAAACTGTGTGCAGATGGTTATTCTGTCTTCTTTAGTAATACGATTACTATTAAAAGAAACAACAGATTCATCGCATACGGGGAACTGGAGAACGGTCTCTATGTTCTACATCCTTCTCTAGAAACTAACATAACCGAAACTACGTCGGTTGAAAACCCCAAGAACAGAGCCCGTGATACAGTTAATCCCACGTGTCTGTGGCATTACCGACTTGGCCACATCGGTGTTGACCGAATCACAAGGTTGGTAAAGGATGGTCCTTTGGATTTTCTAGCTGTAGAAGATCTTCCCACCTGTGAGCCTTGCCTACAAGGCAAGATGACGAAACGGCCATTTTACGGTAAGACTGAAAGATGTACAGGCACACTTGACCTAATACATACTGATGTATGTGGTCCCCTGAGCGTTAGGACACGAAATCAACACGTGTATTTCATCACCTTCACAGATGATTTTTCACGATATGGTTACGTGTACCTAATGAGACACAAGTCTGAATCCTTTGAAAAGTTCAAAGAGTTTAGACAAGAGGTCGAGAAACAGTTAGGGAGAGAAGTTAAAGCCCTTCGATCAGATCGAGGTGGCGAATATCTCTCTGACAAATTCAGGGACTACTTAAAGGACAATGGGATAGTATCACAATTAGCTCCTCCTGCTACACCACAACTTAACGGTGTTTCAGAGAGGAGGAATAGGACCTTATTAGATATGGTCCGGTCGCTTCTCATACACTCAGAGTTACCCACATCCTTTTGGGGTTACGCATTAGAGACTGCGATTTACGTGCTGAATCGGGTTCCAACCAAATCGGTTCCGAATACTCCATATGAACTTTGGACCGGAAAGAAACCAAGTGTCAGACACTTGAAGATTTGGGGTTGTCCAGCACACGTTAAAAGAACGAGTGCAGACAAGTTGGAATCTAAGACCAGCCGTTGCCTATTTGTAGGCTACCCAAAAGGCTCTGTAGGTTACCTTTTCTATGACCCAAGTGAGCAGAAAGTGTTCTGCAGTCGAAATGCACAATTCTTGGAAACCGACTATATCCTGGACACCCATCGTCAGGAAGTTGTTCTTGATGAGGAGAGCTCAGGAGCAGTGGGAGATGTCCCACAAGTTCCAGGTAGTGACCAACTTAGAAGATCCACTCGGGCATCCAGGCCACCGGTCCGTTATGGTTATGACCAGGATAGTTACCTGGTGGAAACCTTGACTAGTGAGGAGGATCCCGTGACTTACGCGGAAGCTATGTTGGACATAGATTCCCAGAAGTGGGTAGAGGCCATGAGAGCGGAGATGGACTCAATGGAGACCAATGGAGTCTGGACTCTAGTAGATCCGCCTTCCGGGGTAAAGGCAATCGGTTGCAAATGGATTTACAAGAGGAAGAAGGGCCCCGATGGTAAAGTTGAGACCTTCAAGGCTCGTCTGGTGGTGAAAGGGTACACTCAGAAAGAAGGCATCAATTATGAGGAAACCTTTTCGCCTGTGGCCATGCTTAAGTCCATTAGGATCCTGCTAGCTGTAGCAGCATACCATGATTATGAGATTTGGCAGATGGATGTCAAAACTGCATTCCTGAATGGAGATCTTACTGAAGATATCTATATGCAGCAGCCACAAGGCTTCATTGCTGCGGGTCAGGAAAACATGGTATGTAAACTTAATAGATCCATTTATGGACTTAAGCAAGCTTCTAGAAGTTGGAACATCCGTTTTGACTCTGCTGTCAAATCGTTTGACTTCGAGCAGAATCCGGATGAACCCTGTGTCTACAGGAAGTTCAGTGGAGATAAGGTTACCTTCTTGGTTTTGTATGTAGATGACATTCTACTCATTGGGAATGATGTAGGAATGTTAACTACGGTGAAAGTATGGCTTTCACAGCAATTCTCCATGAAAGATCTTGGAGAAGCCTCCTATATACTGGGTCTTCGACTCTATAGAGATAGATCGAAGCGGATAATAGGATTATCCCAATCTGCTTACATTGATAAAATAGTCAAAAGATACAGCATGGAAAACTCCCAGAAAGGAAATGTTCCTTTCAGGCATGGAGTCACTCTCTCCAAGAAGATGTCTCCCAAGACTTCTGAGGAGATTGATGGCATGAAAGACATTCCCTATGCCTCTGCCGTAGGGAGCATCATGTATGCCATGCTGTGCACTCGTGAAAAACATACTTAAGTACCTTCGAAGGACAAAAGAGTTTTGTCTAGTATTCGATGGTAGCTCACTACAGATCCAAGGGTATACAGATGCCGATTTCCAGTCAGACCCAAATGATAGAAAGTCTTCATTTGGATTTGGTTTCATGATAGGATCGTGTGTTGTTTCCTGAATGTCAGCAAACAGGGGTCCTAAGTAGCAAATTAATAGTCCACAACCCAAGCCGAAAGCATTGCCGTAAGTGAGGCTGCCTTATGAATGAAGGTGTTCATTCCTGAATTTTTAATTCAGCACATCACCCATTCCACTGTTGTATGACAACGCTGGACCTACGGGAGGATAGTGTAAAGAGGTAGCATCAGCAGAGAATGTGGTAGACCCATTGACTAAGCCACTATCACAGAAAGTGTTTGAGAAACACGTGGAAAGCATGGGACTCCGGCTAGTACCTGATTGGACCTAAGTGCAAGTGGGAGCTGTTAGACAGTTTGTACGCCCTTAGCTTCAATCAGAATGATGTACTTTATGAGTATTGTAAATGAATAAAGATACATATTTGATTCATGTTCCCTTGGTATGTTTCTGTGTAATACCCTTAAACTGGACACTTAATGAGACTCGTGTTAGTTTAGAATGTTCACAGCCAGTGGGTCGGTCTGGGGAGACCT